>NC_133508.1:23991666-24300833 GCF_049354715.1 Callithrix jacchus | reverse complement strand
ACCCAAATTAAAGCATTCATTGCACATACATCCCTTTCTTCCTCACCCAAGGGGATTGCTCCATCAGTTCTTCCTTCCTTCTCCTATGTTATCATTTTCCTCTCTATTATTGGATCATTTCCAAGAGCATACAAATATGCTACTGTTTTTCCCATCTTAAAAAAATAAAACTTTCTTTCCCCCACCTCCTACTTCAGCTAACTCCCTGATTCTTTACTCTCATTTATACAGAAGCTCATTGAAAGAATGGTCTTAGAAGGACAAGTCCCAATCTCTCTTTTCCCATTCTCTCTGGAATCCACTCCAGCCAAGACATCACCCTGTTGGACTACTGATTTAGCTTTTGTAAAGCCACCAAAGACCCAACTTGCTAAATCCAATGGTCAGCTCTCAGTTTTCATTTGTTTGATGTGTCTGCAACATTTGATATATTTAATCACCCCTTCTTCCTTAATATGTTAGGCTTGGCTTTCAGAATCCCTCACTCTGCTTTTTCTCCTTCTGTCTCACAGTAGTTCATTCTCTTCTCTGGTTCTTCCTCATATCCTTGATCTTAAAACGCTTCTTGAACTCTGTCTTAAGAGTATTTCTCATCTCTAGCAACACTCAGTCTCTAAGTCAGAGGTACTTAACCTACATCGCAGGTTAAGACAAACATAAGAAACATTTGGGAGGTTTTTAAAAATGCCAAAGTCTGAGATCCATCACAGACCAACTGCAGAAGAATTTCTAAGGGTGAAGGTGGGTCTCCATTGAGAATCATTACCTTAAATTATCTCATCCAGCCTTGGAGCTTTGAATGCCATCTAAGAGCTGATAACCTCAAATGTATGTCTCATCACAGATCTTGCCCAGACTTGCATATCCAACTGCCCACTTGATTTCTACAGGTGGATGTCTAATAAATACTTCAAACTTCAGATATACCAATTCTACATGTTCTAAACTTGTTTTTACAGTCTTCTCCATGCCAGTAAATGACAACTCCATCCTACAGTCATTCAAGCCAAAAACTCTGAAGTCAACCCGATCATTTTTCTCTCATACCCCAAATCCAATCTGGAAGAAAATCCTGTCATTTCTACCTCCTCCAAAGCAGTTTGAGAACCTGTCACTGCTCAACACCTCTGCTAAGACCATCCTACTCCAAATCCCACCACTTTTCCCTAGACAGATGTACCTCCTGCTCCTTACTTCATCACCCATATATTATTCACTCAGTGAGGCTTTCTCTGACTATGCTATTTAAAATAGCACCCTCTCCTCATCAATGCATGCCTTATCTTCATGCCTGGCTTTATTTTATTCCAATGCATTTATCACAATCTGACACACCATATCTTTCACTTATTTGTGTATTAATTTTGCTTCTCTCTTAAAATACAAGCTCAAGAGAGCTTCCCATCTGAAATAGAACCTTGAACATAAGCCGAGTAGATGCTCAGTAAATATTTACTGAATGAATGATTGAATCTTCTATACCCTAGCAAACAAATCCCTCTGGAAACAAAATTATTTAAATAAGTCAAGAGACAAATAATATGGTCATTTTAAGCAACAAGGGAGAGCTGACCCAAACTGCTATCAGAATGCCACTTTTTTATACTGTCCGCTGGCTTGACAGAACCAATTTTTTTAAAAATCCATTTTGGTGCATAAGTATGCCTCTCCAAAGAAAGTGCTCTGTGTGAGAAGCATGTTATTTCAATATAAATCATGTCTGGATTTTATCTTGCCATGATCTGACTCAATGTCTCGCACTGTTCAGAGCCAAACTGTCTCCTTAGTCGGTCTTTTTGTTTTAGAGCCTCCCTGCCAAGAAAAAAATCGGAGGGCATTTGTGTCTCTTTACTGTGACAATACGCATCTGTGTTACCTGGTAACTTCTCTGCACTGGCTGTTGGTTCAGCTGAACTGTGTGCCCCAGGCAATCCTGCTTCTGTGGTTCCTCTGTGGGAGCTTGACAAGAAAGAGTGGAAAACCAGTGCCTGCATGTGGTGCAAATCAACATTTTCGCTGTGTCCATGAAATCCTCTGTCACGAACATTGGCATCCCAATATGAATTTTTACTACCTGTGCTTATTGGGTATATGACAAAACAGATGCTAGCCAACTAAGAAGATAGATTTTATAAGAAGATAGATTTTAAAAGCCTGTATTATATTCAAGGGTCAATTGATAGCTAATGTTAAAGCTTTTGAGAGTGAACATTTATTCAGAAGCTATCAAAGAGAATTGGCTTCCTGATTTTTAAAGACACACTTTGTGCATATCTGACAGGCAAAGTTATATGGCCCACAGAAACCTATAAATATTATCCTAGGGAAACTGGAATTACTTAAGGCAAAAATACATTAAGCAATGCAGCAACACTGTTAATACAAACACGCCAATTATGAAGTTGTCTCACTCACCCACTACAGGTATTCGACGTTTCTTGCCATGGAAAGAGTTTTGCTCATGGGTGGTGGACAGCATTAAACCGAGGGCCCAAGGAAACAGTCCTAGAAATGATAAAAAATAATAAATAGACTTTCACATATTAGGACATATAAAAAAGAAATTTCTCCTGCAGATGTGAAACCCTGTATAAAAGAAAATGGACAATCAAACAGGATGTAGTGATATGGTTGTGCTCATAAGGTCCTCTGGTCTAATGCCTGTGGGAAGACAGTCAATGAGCTCTCAGCCTGACAGGCGAGTACATCTCATTAAAATCTTAGAAACTTCAGTATCACTTAAAAAGAACAATTAGACTGGCAATCCATTCATCAGCCAAAGAAAATGCAGCTAGTGACACATGAGTTTGAAACCATAGCACCTACGTGCTTAAAGGGACCCTAGAGATGATCCTGTCACACTAATATCAGAGTTACAGGTTTAAAAATATTTTAAAGGTTAAAAAGAAGTTGGCAGCATCAAACCACTTAATGACAGAGTGAGTCTAACTTCCAGTTTGAGAGACGTAAGTCAGTGTCCTCTCTGCTGCACTATGACGCCCCTCACCCTAAACCTAACTCTTCATAGCTCCCCCTTTTATTGTTGTCATCAAACACAGTTGTAGAATTTCATGACAGTCTCAGCCCTAAGCATATATGGCTTTAAATCTAACCATTTCTTTTCTATTGGAAGAAATGTAAAACTTTCATAGTCAAGAAAAAAAAGCACTGAATTATAGATTCCAATTCAACTGCTACAAGATGGCTTTTCAAAGAATTCATGAGAAAGAAAAGCAAGCAACATGGGATACTGGGATAGAATTATAATAGATGTGTGTATGCCCCATGTTTGTGGAAGAGTGCCATCCCAGCAAAACTGACCCTGAAGCATAATTGTAAAGCAAGCTTTATATCCACTACTGTACCATATAAAACTGGGTGCATTTTTATGGGGAGAACTTTTTAGAACAAGGTGAAATAGTGGTTAAAATAGAGTCCAACCACTCTTTTCTTGGGTATCCTAGAATCCAACCAGCCAAGCTTATCAAGGGTTATATTCCATGCCTATAAAATTATATTTTCCTAAAGAAAAGAACTTTCAACCCAGAATTTCATATTCAGCCAAAAAATTTACATTTTCCCAATGCAACAGCTTCTCTGTTCTTAGCTACCTGCCTTCTATTAGACTCCTAGTCCCTTGCTCCTCTGCTTCTATAAAGAGAGCTCTTAGAAGAGTTTTCTCTTTCTTTCTGATACAGTTTAGATATCTGTCCCCTCCAAATCTCATGTTAAAATGTGATCTCCAGTGTTGAAACTGGAGCTTGGTGGGAGCTGTTTGGGTCATAGAAGCTCATCCCTCATAAATGACTTGGTGCCCTCCTTGCAGTAATGAGTGAGTTCCTGCTTTGAGTTCACATGAGATCTGCTTCTTTGAAAACAGTGTGGCACACCTTCCATCTTTCTCTTGCTCCTACTATGCCATGTGATATACCAGTTCCTCCTTTGCATTCCATCATGATTGGAAGTTTCCTGTGACCTCACCAGAAGCTGAGCAGATACTGGCACCATGCTTGCACAGCCTGACAAACTGTGAGCACAGTTAACTTCTTTTCCTTATAAATTACTCAGTCTCAGGTATTCCTTTATAGCAACACAGAACAGACAAACACGCTTTCTGTCTGATTATTTGTAATAGTGACTGGTAGAGATGCCAAAGATAAAATCAAGATGCCTTAGTGAAGATTGGTAGTTCTTAATTCTGGCTACACATTAGAATCAACTGGAGAGCTTTCAAACAAAATGTGGACTCCACTCCTAGATTAACTGGTCTGGAGTAGGGTCCCAGCATCAGGTGGTTTAAAGATCTCCAAATGATTTTGTGTATTATACATATATACATGTGTGTATATATACACACACATATATATAATTTATATATGTATATACATATATAAAATATATATTTTTTACATATATACACATATAAAAATATATATTTTACATATATACACATATATATGTGTGTATATATATAATTATATATATAAAAGATCTCTAAATTATATATATTAATCTAGAACAATGCTATAATCATATATCTATGATTATAGCATTGTTTTATATTAAGGAGATATGAGCAAAGATTATGGAATCATGAAGGGTATGAATTGAATTATGAAATAATAGCATTTTATAGGGAGAAGGTACATGAGAGGGTTTAGGGGCTATAATTTGCTATAGCAGTGGGAAACTGATGCCTAGTAATGTTAAGTCAATAAGGTCTCAGAGCTAGCTAGTGGCAGAGCCAGCATTATGGTCACTTGACCTTGTGAACAAATTAAATAGTAAAGAGTTATCCCATGACATCTGAAAGAGAGAAAGAGACTTTAGAATAGAAATAAAAGAAAGTGACAGCTTTGCTCAGAAAATATAAAACATATGGTATTCAAGAGGTGAACACCATACCACCATTCAAAGAGGGATTATTAGACAAAACCATGATAACTCACAGCAGATTAGTAGAAGCTGTGGGCTGGAAGTGTGATAGCTTAACCATGAGGGGTGAATGTCAGGATAAGAACAAAACGTGACTTGGTTAATATCAAACAGAATCCAGGTCTGGGTGAACTACAGAAATGATACCATAAAATATTTCATACATTCTTCCTATGTAAGCAAGGGATACATTAGATACATTTGCCTCCTGTGTAAGCAAAGGATATATTAGATTCTTGCCATGTGCTTGGCATAGGCTAAATGCTCAGTTCATGACACATGCTGCTTCATTTCACTGATGCCACAATGCAGAATCCATCTGAACTGAGCTTTACAGGTCCATAAATCTGAATGCTTTACTGTCATGCTATATGTATACTGACATTTTCCTGATTTACAATGGAAAAACATTGAAATGTTATACTTTGCACTTACCTAAAGTGAAAGTGAAGAGCACTTTTCAATTCTGAGCATTGAAAGATAGACAGCAAGTAAGAGAGAGAGCGAGAGACAGAGAGAGAAAGAAACAATTTGCAGGGCCAGAAAAACAGCAGCAATGGGCCTCTCCTTGTCTTCTCTTCAATCTAACTTAGAGAGGACGAAATCAGTAACAGAAGAGCTGATGACGTCTTGTCTTGGCCCTGGGAAACTCAAACATTGCTTAGATCCATTCACTTAACTATCGCTCATTTATCCATCTTAAAATTGGGAGTAAAATACCTGATTTATGAGTAAGGCAGGAAGCAGCATGTTCAACAGCATATAGTAATTCTTCATCTAGCACCTTCATGAAAGAGGTAGCACACATAAATTCAGTTTTATGATAAGTCACACCCTTTAAGAGTCATATTTCAGGGCTGGGCGTGGTGGCTCACGCCTGTAATCCCAGCACTTTGGGAGGCTGAGGCGGGTGGATCACGAGGTCAAGAGATCGAGACCATCCTGATCAACATGGTGAAACCCTGTCTCTCCTAAAAATACAAAAAAAATTTAGCCATGCTGGGCATGGTGGCGCATGCCTGTAATCCCAGCTACTCGGGAGGCTGAGGCAGGAGAATTGCCTGAACCCAGAAGGTGGAGATTGCGGTGAGCTGAGATTGCACCATTGCACTCCAGCCTGGGTAACAAGAGCGAAACTCCATCTCAAAAAAAAAAAAAAGAGTCATATTTCAGAAAAATATCATTTTAATTGAATTATTGGTAAAGAATATTAATCCTAATACCCTTTTTAAAAAATATACCAAATATAGTTTAATTTTGTTTCTGAGAAGATGGAATTAAGAGAATGAATAGCAATGTTCTTATGAGTTGTGAAGCTCTGGAAAAATATTAAGGTATGGGAAGTCCCTAGGTTTAATGAGCCCAGATTATAGTATTTATTTGTGTTGATTTGATTCCTGTTTCTGGTATCAGAAAATCCTGCTTCTAACTTGGTTAGTTTTTTTTATATAACTTCTGGCCAGTGAGAGATTCTATATTTCTAATTGAATAAAATGCATGAGCTTTTTAACAGACTTTCATCTTTTCTTTCATTTCAGGCTGTTTGATTGCTTATTCTGGGTTTGTTTCATTCAGAAAATACTGAAAACCTGACCTCTAAATGGGTGAGCTGCCAGTGTTACATGCTTCTCAGGGTGAACATTGAATGTCAATTAATGAAAAACTGGGAAGAAAAATTGAAAATATATCTCCACTTCTATTCTAAAAATTAAGTGTAACTAAATGTATAAAAACTGTCCACTGAGTTCCTGTCATTAGAAATTAAACCCTCACTTTCATTAGCTGGCTTTTCCAAAATGTTATATTTTCATAAACCTTGCGTTGCAAATCCTGGAAGTAAGGTCGGTAAGGTCGGTGAGCTCGTCAAAGTGCTTAGACTACTGATCAAGGCAAAGCAGCTTTACAAATAAAGAAGCAGGAAAAAAAAACACAATTAATTAACTTGCTAATTGTTTTCCTTAATGTGAACACCAGCTAGTGGAGATATATTCCTGGTGGTAAATGAAGCTCTCTGCAGTCCTGGCAAGGTTTGTGTGACACAATCTTGCAGCAGGCAGAGGCAGGGGGTCCCCAAGATGCAAACACAGCATGGTTAGCCCCCTCAGTTTTTTTTTACTTCCTAGAAGCTGTGAGTGAACTTGTTCTCCTAAAATTTGAGAATGAGACACAGAGGTAATGTTCAAACTTCTTTCACATTCTATCTCTCCTAAGTCTTTTAAAGTCTATTGGTCCCACCCAGATTGATCCTATGAGAGCTTTCTTCCTTTCATCTATTCCTATGATACCTTTACCTTTGCCAAGGTGATGAAGTTTACTTTTCTATACTTGTCTTACCTTTCCCAGACCCCCTAGTCTCACTCTGCTAACAATTTTTGACCACAAATAGGTGCAGTATCTCTTCTGAATCAAATTTGGGGAGCTGAGTGGTTTTCTTTCCCCAAATGGAAAAATGCATCATATAAAGATTCCAAAACATAGAGGACCTTCTCAGGATAACTGAATAAAAATGGAGAAGAATGGACTTCTGCTGGCAGAAAGGAATTTGCAAGTGCTTGGAGACATGACTCAGGACTCACTGTTATTAATCCCTGGTCCTGGCATGTAGGTGACACTCAGTGCATGCTGTTTTTAATGGCAAATTTAAAATGACACATTGGTGATGCTGCTGTTACTATTCTTGATGCTATGAGCAAATGGTTTTTGATTGCTACTGAGTTTTCATAGCAGTTCTTGAATCTGCAACAACCTGAGGTTAGGGTTAGAGGCTTGCAGAGACATCAGTACTGAAGGAGTGGTAATCAGTGTTTCGTTCAAATCCCCATACTTAGAAAGTCAATGTGGATTGTAATTGATCAATTTCGGGGGTGACAGGGGCAGATATTCAACACCTAAAGCTTGGCAAAACTACAATGATAGTAATCTAGTGACTAGAAAAGGATGTCATACTATAGATGAAAACTCCAACCAGTTAAGACAAATGATCTTTCCAGGAAAAAAATGCTGGGATTGTTTCACATTCATTCCTATGAGTTTCCTCTAAGATACAGAAAACTATATACACACACACACACACACACACACACACATATACACATACACGCATATACACATATACATATATATACACATACATGCATATCCATATATCCATATACATATATATACACATACACCATATACATATATACACATACACACATATACATATATACACACACACACACACATGCACATACACACACATATACATACAATTCCCTAGGTTCAAATTCCAGCTCCTTCTCTTCCTATCAATATTTGCAGCCATGTTACCTTAGTCACATATTTAATTTCACGTATCCTTGGCTTCCTCAAATATACCACGGGGATAAGAACTACTTCAGAGGACAGTTATGTAAACATAGCTGGCATAAACTCAGTTGACTTAGGGTGCTGATGACATGGCAGAGAAGCCTGGTTAAGAGCTTTGATTTTGTAGCCAGATTGACTATGGGTGAATCTCAGCCTATTGCTACCAGTGGAGCAAGTTCCTTAATTTGTATGTGCTTCAGGATTCCCATTTACGAAATGCAGATATTAATATTACCTACCTTGCTGAGTTGTTATGAGAATTACATGATTTAATGTATGTAAAACTTACCTCCCTGCCTAGCACAAAATAAACAGTAAATAAGGTAACTGAGCCCTGGCCAGAGATGGGTTAAGTCCTCATGACCCTGGCTGATGTCACCATTCCTTATGGTTGCCTTATCAATTTCCTGGTGCTTCTTGAAATGCCTGTGCTTGCTGAAAGTAGAGAGTGGGGGTTGATTATTGCTTGACTCAATATGGCCTTTGTTGAGATGCCTAGAGGCTAAGAAGATCTAGAATATGAAAATCCAGAATTTAAAACTCAAGCCCCAGGAAATCACAGTGTTTACGACTAAGCAGTGAGCAGGAAAATCAGAGATGTTTCTGGTTCCAAATACATTTTCACCTCTGGATATAGTCAGCCTCTATTCCCTCGGTGGCTTCACTTTGGAGGTGTGAAAATCCACACGTGTCCTGCATAGAGAATAAGTAACCAGAAAGAATGCTAGGGACAATCCAGCCTGGGTAGATTTTACCTACCTTTTAACAGGTAGATAGCTACACCGTGACTTCAAAATCTATGCTACTTACACAAAAAGCTACATTTCATGTTCATATATTATGCTACAAATGTATGTACCCTGAACTGAAAATGCATTTATGAAAATTTGGGCTTAGCATTGCCTAGTAAAAATCTGTGTTTTGACAAAATTATGTATTAAAATTTACGTGTGCTGGTTATATTTAAGGGAGAATTCCTTCCTCAGGGTATACTCAGATGTCAACGAGATATTAACTAAGCACTTTGGGAGGCCAAGGCGGGTGGATCACGAGGTCAAGAGATCAAGAGCATCCTGGTCAACATGGTGAAACTCCGTCTTTACTAAAAGTACAAAAAATTAGCTGGGCACGGTGGTGCACGCCTGTAATCCTGGCTACTCAGGAGGCTGAGGCAGGAGAATTGCCTGAACCCAGGAGGTGGAGGTTGTGGTGAGCGGAGATCGTACCATTGCACTCCAGCCTGGGTAACAAGAGCGAAACTCTGTCTCAAAAAAAAAAAAAAATTAACTAAATATTGTCTACAAATATCTGTATGGAAGACAAATGCCCAGGAACTTACTGGGAACAGTGTCCATGAAAACATTTGACAGGCTCACAAATAATGAAATTGATCATGCAGAATTCTTGGCAGCAGTGTTACTTCTCTTCCCAGTGTGGCAACCATAACTCATACTCTTTCTTCTCTCCCCGTCAAGAAACCACTTCAGAAGGTTAGTTGGTGAGAGTGACATCATGGCACTAAACTTATCTGCATTACAACTAAAAGTTGTTTGCAAACGTCAGGACTTTATTTCTAGTAGCAATAAATTATCTACCTCACGACCGATTGAGACATGCCCATGTATAAATAATGTGGTTTAGAAGTCCCATCTGGTCTGATCCTTTCCACTTGCAGTCAATAAAAGAGATGCTCAGACAGCATAAATAAATTATTCGAGGTCACACAGCAGCAGCATTGCCACCCACTTGAAGTCAAGGCTGTTGACTTGAATCCAGTGTTCCTTTTACACAACACATCACATTTCTTTCTGAAGAGACCTAACATGTTATTCAAGTGAATAACAATTTAGTAGTGCTGGATGTGACTCACTTTTCCTCCAAGACATACACTATCTTCCCACTGGGAAGAGTCATCTATTTTCCATACAGATGCTAGACCATTTTTAAACAGGTAGACAGCTACACTGTTAATTCAAAATATATGCTACTTATGCAAAAAACCTATATTTCATGATCACACACTACCCTTCAAATGTACGTACCCTGGACTGAAAACACATTTATTAAAAAATTGGGCTTAGCAGTGCTTAGACAAAATTTGTGTTTTTAAAAAATTATTTATTATAGCAGAGAATCTTTAATTCCAATGACAAGACTGCCTGAAACAATGTTTAATATTCATTCACTTTTATTCAGGTGGAAAACTGACATCAGAACAGGCCTATTTTTATAAAAGACATTCTAGTTTTTCCAAAGGCAAGTTACTTTTTCAAGTATTTAAAAATATGCCCAAAAGTATAGCCTCAACTTGTGATACCAAGTGATAACTTTTTATTAGCTACTATATCCAATAAATGGATTTTGCAAATGTTGTGATAATGCAGCAGCCTGAGAGTCAGGAGGCTCTGCTAACAAGGATAGACAGCTCTCAGGCCCTGCCATGTATCCTAGAGGTGGGTCACAAGAGAAATGAAGAAATTTCCTCCTGAGTGAACAGACAGCCATTTATTTGCTCAATATTCAGGCTGCAGATGTTGGAAAAGGTCAGCCTTCAGAAGGAACAAGGAAATAACCACTGCATCTTGACCCAGGCTGACTGCCAGGAGAGTCATGATTTGGTAACGGATGAAAAAAACCATCCCCACACAAAAAGCTGTATAGACAAGGGCAGATTCTGGCAAATCTCTTTGCCTGTCTGTCTTAGAGCCCCAGACACAATGCAAGCAGTGAATTGAGTGTCACTGTGCCCATGGGTCAGGGCAATCTTTGCCCAGGCTCTGTGCAGCCTATTTGCTGGTCTGTCTGTGAATCCTTTATACCAGGCCTGGCTTAACTGAGCAGCTGTATATCTGGGCTGCTTTCCCAGCAGCAAAGAAAAGCATGTGGTTAGGAGCTATGTTACGGGTTGAGAAGGGGTAAAAAGTAACACAAAAACAAACAAGCCTGAACTATCAGGAAATGAAGAACAACATGGAAGTGTGTACTGAGATCGCACCAAGGACAAGACCTCTATAATGCCAAGCTCACTTGTGTTGTCTCTGCCGTGGGAAGAGGGCTTCTGGGTCTACAGAATGCAAAGGTCTGAAAACAGTGCTGCCAACCTGGAAGATTAGCTGGTGAACAGCGGGGCAAGGGAGAGAGGCATTCGAGGAGCTCTGATGGTACCTTCCCTCCCAAGCAGGGGTAGGGCTCATGATGGGATGGGTCATTCCCAGCAGAGGGAGTTAAGCCTGGGAAAAGAATGCAGCCACCCTCCAGAAATCAGCAAGAGTAAGGACCTCCTCTTGACCATCTTGGCTCCCATAAAAGAGGGGATTCCTTGCTCTTTCATACAATAAAGTGTGGCGTACTAACAGGAAACATCACGGCTTAGGAAAAAGAGAAACTTGCTAAAATATGCCATTTTATTTTACTAAATTTTCACCCACTTTTATTAGAGTGTTTTTGAATCAGCACAGTAGAATCATCTAGACCTAGCGGGGGAGTTCTCCCTCAGGCTTCATCAACCTGAATCAACTATGATGACATCAGTTCAACAAATAAGCAACTTTCATTGAGATGAGAAGTTTTAATATCCTGAACACAGCAATATTTCTCCCTGACATCACATATCATATAATGCGGCTACAAGTAGAATCCTAGAGGGTTGTGTTTTTGCTTTGGTGCGGTAGAGGTTATTTTATTATTGGAACTGTGTGAAATAATTTGATGTTTGCATGGAAGAATGAGTCTTCAGGAATATAAAATTATAAGAAAAATGAATAGAGCCTACATGTGTTTGAAGCTGAGGCGGTTGTTGACTTGCCTTACAAGCTATGAAACATTATTATAAAGTTTCTTTAATCAGACCAGCACAAGAGCAAACAAATCAATAGAGAATCCATACAAAGATTTGAGTATCTATGGAAAACTGACATGTGACAAATATGGTATTTTAATTGATAGGAGAAAGGATGGCTTATTTAGTCTTTTCTCCCTTTGTTAAATTTTATTTAATTAAAATGTAATAAAGTTTAATAAATTTTACTGTCACCATTGACTAGCTATTTGAAGGAAAGGAAATTGAACTTCATCCTATATAGAATACAAAAATAAATTCCAGATAAATTAAAATTTTAATATTAAAAATTTTTAAACAAAACTGGAGTTCTTAAGTAAAAGAACTTAAGAATCTCTAAAGCTATAAAAACAAAAGGCAGTTTGGATTATAAAAGGAAGTTTAAGAAAATCATTTAGTTAAATGATTCCACAAATAATGTCAAAAGACAAATGACAGACTGGAAAAAATATTTGCAAACCACATGAAAGATTGAGAGTTAAATTCTAGAATACGTAAATTGGTAAGAAAAAAATAGAAATAAATGGTAAAATGGGCAAGGAATGTGATTTAATTCTCAAAATACAATTCACAGAAGAGAGGCTAAATGATAAATAAATAAAAACATGCTCAACTTCCCATGAGTAGTCTGGGAAATGGATATTAAAGGTACAATGAGATGCCATATTTCATCCATTTGATCAGCATTAACTACAAAGAATTCTAATGACCTGTGCTGATCAGGACAAAGGAAAAATTTATCTCACATGCTGCTGATGGGAAAGTGGATATTGTAGCTCTTGATATGAAGGGATGTCAATGTTATCCTGTTGATGAGAAAAAGCAAGTTATAAATTAATACACTGAGGTAGTTAATTTTGTGGGTCAACTTTGCCAGCCTGTGGTTTCCAGATATTTGTTCAAACATCAGTCTCAATGTTGCTGTGAAAGTATTTTTAGAATTGATTTTCATTTAAATAAGTAGATTTTTTAATAAAGCAGATTACCCTTCATAATGTGGGTGGGCTTCATCCAATCAGTCAAAGTCCTTAAGTTCTTAAGGGAAAAAAGCTGAGATTCCCCAGAAACAGAAGGAATTCTACCTCCAGACTGCTGTCAGATTCATGACTGCAGCTCTTCCCTTGGCCTCCAGCCTGCCAGCCTACTCTGCACATTTTGGACTTGACAGCCCCCATAGTCATGCCAGTCAATTTCTTAAAATAAACCATGTTCTCTCTCTAAATATCTATGTACAGTCTATGCTTCTGTTTTTCCAGAGAACCCTAATACATGCATATAATATTTCCAGTGCTACAGACAAACAAAAGCCCTATGCGTGTGTATTTATATTTGTATAGGTCTGTACAAATATGGAAAAAATTCAGGAAGAATTTGTCCCAAGCTATAAATAGTGTGTGTTCGTGTGTGTGTGTGTGTGTGTGTGTGTGTACAGAGGAAGTGGATAATGAAAAAAATCTAGAGTAAATTAGAAATACTATAAAAGAAAGTACAATAAAATTATAAGTATACAAAATTACATAAAAATAAATACATAAATACACCAAATTTTAAAGGGATCAACTGAGACAAGATGCTGAAGGGTCTTTCATACCAGGCTAAAGAACTCATCCTGTGCAAAATGGACAGTTACAAAAGATATAAGATACACAAGAACAATTTTAAGAGATTTTGTCAAGATAAGCTCATTTTATGGAACAATAAGGGTATAGTGTTTAGAAGCCTAGGCTTTGACATCAGGTGTATCTGGGCTCAAATCCCAGCTCTGCCACTTGATTGTGACCTTGTATCTAAGTTTCAGTTGCCTTCTCCATAAAGTGGGAATAATAATAATGCCTACTTTACAAGGTGGTTGTGAGTACTCAATAATCATGTGTAGAAAGCTCTTAATATACTATATGTAGGCACAAGGTAAAACATTGCATTTATTCCGACTGTCATTTTATTGTTATTAAAGACAAGAGGCAGTGAGATTACTAAAGGACTACTGAGAGTCAAAGAAAAATGTGCAGAGCAGTTAAGTAGCTGGCATAGTTCATATGACCAGAACATAGCACAAGGAAAGCAGTGTGTGTAGTTCATATGACCAGAACATAGCACAAGGAAAGCATCTGCTTAGAGGGAAGAGGTCATGGTAGTAGAAATGATACAGGGAAGAATCTCAGAGTTAAAATCTACAAGATTACTTCAATATCAAAGGTGGCTCTGAAGTTTCTGGTTTAGATAGTGTCTAAGTCCATTTGTGATGCACTAACAGAATAGCACAAACTAGGTAACTTATTAGGAACAGAAATTTATTTATCTCAGCTCTGGAGGCTGGCAAGTCTAAATCAAGGTGTCAGCATCTGGTGTCTGGAGAGGGCCTTCTGCTGCTTCCTCACATGGAAGAAGAGATGGAAAGGCAAGAGAAGATGAGCTGTATCCTCATATGCCAGAAAAGCAAAAGAGCAAAAGATCAAAAGATCGAGCCAGCCTGAATGCTGCATGAGGCCTCTTTTGAAAGGGCCTTAATCTCATTAAATACGGAAAAGCCCACATAGCCTAATCAGCTTTTAAAAGTTTTACCTCTAAATACTGTTACAATGGAAACACTGAATTTTGGAGGAGACACATTCAAACCAGCAGGTAGAGATGCCACTAATGGCGGAGGAGCAATTCTGGGAGAGGAATTAAGATTGGGACTTTGGTTTGGGGTGTAACAATTGTTAATATGCACTGAATGCTTATCTCTTACTACTCTCATAATGACCCTATGAAATTGTTGCAATTACTTCCCCAATTCACAGATGAGGAAATTGAAGAACAGCGACATGAATCAATATGTCCAGAATCGCAGAGCTAACAGGGTCAAAATGACTGGAACGAGGTTATAAATAGATGAAGAAAATTTCAGAATGAAAGCTAATGTCAAAGTATTAAGGGTCACCACAAATCTGGAAACATGAAACTGAAAAGAGATGTTGAATCTACTAATTTGAAGATAACCTCATCCTTGTTAAGGTCTGACTTCAATGGCTTTAAGAGCAAAGAATACAGAAGAAGAAATGGTAAATATTTTTTCAAGGAACGCGGCCTTGAAGGAAAGAAGAAAAACAAAGCAGTTAGAATATCTTGCCTCTGCTTGAACCTCTACAAAACTTTCTTACTTCTCTCAGAACAAAATAAAATCCTTACCTTGGCCTCACCTACCATTTGATTTCATTGTCCACCACTCTCCCCATTGGGAATTTTGTTCTCCAGTAATTTAACATTGGATGTTTACAATAACTTCTTGTCTACTACTTTCTATTACTGGTTTCAATCTGTTTGGATAAAGTATGAGTTATGACAAAATTTCCCTGTATCTTAAACTATAATCTGAAAATATAACTCCGAGAGACCTGTGGCTCCAAAGAGAGAGATAAACACTATCATTTGTCAACAACAAAATGTGTTTGGTCAACATTAGTTATGAATATTTGTGAATCATCTCAAATACTCAAGTGTCTCAGTCTGAACACTTTGATACACATTGATCTCTCTAATATTTGACCTCTAATTCTTTATTTTAAAATTTAACTTAGAAATTAACAATAAACATATTTATAATCTATGTACTGAAAGTACACTGAAACAGAGGTTCACGTTTATTCATGTTTTTCTTTAATTCCTGGGCAAAACACAGCTTGTTATGGGTTAAAAAAAGTTAGGCAAAGATAAACTAGTTGTAAAATGCCAACCAACTCCTTGGGAACCACTGAACGTATTAGGCTGCTCTGAATTCACCTAAATGCATCTCAGTACCCAGATTCAGATGTGTAGTCTAACATGTTAATCCTATTCATAATGAATTTAGAGGTTTCATCTTCACCACATTGACCAGTTAAGAACCAAAGTCTGTGACTGGTCCCAGATTTCTACTTGTATTAGGTATCTATTGCTGTCATAACAAATTGTCACAAATTTGGCAGCTTTTAAAAACACAATTTGTTATCTCATAGTTCTGCACGTCAGAAGTCTTGGTGGCTCAACTGGTTTCTCTGCTCTGAGGCTCACAAGAAGGAAATCCATGTATCAGCTGGCCTGGAGGCTCTGGGGGAAGAATCCATTTCCAGGTTCATTCCTGCTGTTGAAAGAATTTAGTTTCTTGTAGTTGCAGGTCTGAGGTCCCAATTCCTTGCTGATGGCCAGTGGGGAGCTTCTCTCAGACTCTTAAAGACACCTGCATCCTCATCCTGTTGGTCCCTCCATCATGGAGCCAACAACATTGAGTCAAGTATGTCTGAAGCTTAGAATTTCTCTGACTTCCTTTTCTGCCACATCTCTCTAACCCAAGTTGGAGAAAGTTCACCACTTTCAAAAGTTCATAGGATTAGATTGGCTCTACAAAGAGAATCCAGGATAATCCCTCCATTTCAAGGCAAGCGACTCTAATTACATCTGCAAAATCCTCTCTACCATGTAATGTCACATGTTCACTGCTCCCAGGAGTCAGGGTATGGACATCTTTGGAGTTCATTCTGCCTATCTCACTGCTTATAGCTCAGAAAACCACTACCATAAAGCCACAGTGTTTGTGCATTTTATCATTCAATCTAAGTTAACTTGAAACTTTATGAAGTCTACCTTTCTTGATGCAGATCTCCTGCCTGTGTTACTAGACAGGATATAAGCCACCAGGAACTCTCAAGAGTCAGGATCTGGCCAGGTATAGTGGCTCAAACCTGTAATCCCAGCACTTTGGGAGGCTAGGGTGAGCAGACTGCTTGAACCCAGGAGTTTGAGACCAGCCTGGGCAACATGGTGAAACCCCATCTCTACAAAAATTAGCCGGTCATGATGGTGTGTGCTTGTAGTTTCAGTTACTCAGGAGGCTGAGGTGGGAGGATCACTGGAGCCTGGGAGGAGGAGGCTGCAGTGAACTATGATCCTCCACAGCACTCCAGCCTGTGTGACAGAGTGGGATTCCATCTCAAAAATGATCAAGCTCGGTGGGGGGAAGGACATCCACCATTGCGAAGGCAGCTCTAATCTCACCTGTGTAAACAAAAGCCAGAGGAAGCCTACACAGCAGCCAGGCTGAGTCCAAGGCAGCCCAGCAGCACACAGACCAGAGACAGGCTGCCTCCTCAAGTGGCTTCCTGACCCCTGAATAACCAAACAAAGTCCTCATAGAGGAGAGCTCTGGCTGACACCTGGCAGGTATCCTTCTGGGACAAAGCAACCAGAGGAAAGATCAAGCAGCAATCCTCCCTCCTCCACAGTCCCTGTGGGTGATTCCCAGGCAAGCAAGGTCTGGAGTGGACCTCTGGCAGTCCTACAGCAAAGGAGTTGACTGTTAGAAAGAAAACTAAAAAAAAAAAAAAAAAAAAAAAAAGAAGAAGAAGAAGAAGAAGAAGAAATAGCTTCAACATCAACAGAAAGGACATCCACTCAGAGACCCCATCCCAAATCACCAACTTCAAAGATCAAAGGTAGATAAATCGACAAAGATGGGAAGAAACAAACGCAAAAAGGATGAAATCATCAAGAACAGAATGCCTCTCCTGCTCCAAGGGATCACAACTCTTCACCAGCAAGGGAACAAAATAGGATGGAGAATGAGTTTGACAAATTGTCATAAGGAGGCTTCAGAAGGTGGATAATTATAAACTTCTCTGAGGTAAAGGAACAGTTCTAATCTAATGCAAAGAAACTAAAAACCTTGAAAAGGTTCACAAAATGCTAACTAGAATAACCAGCTTAGAGAAAAACATAAATGACTTGATGGAGCTGAAAAACACAGCAAGAGAACTTCATGAAGCATACACAAGTCTCAATAACCGAATCAATCAAGCAGAAGAAAGGATATCAGAGATTGAAGATCAACTCAATGAAATAAAATTAGAAGGCAAGATTGGAGAAAAAAGAGTAAAAAGAATGAACAAAGCCTTCTCCAAGCAATATTGGATTAGATGAAAAGACAAAATTTATGCTTGACTGATGTACCTGAATGTGATGGGGAGAATGAATCCAAGCTGTAAAACACTCTTCAGGATATTACCCGGGAGAACTTCCCCAATCCAGCAAGTCTGGCCAACATTCAAATCCAGGAAATACAGAGGACACCACAAAGACACTCCTGAACAAGAGCAATCCCAAGGCACATAACTATCAGATTCATCAGGGTTGATATGAAGGAAAAAATTACTAAGGGAAGCCAGAAAGAAAGGTTGGGTCACCCAAAAAGGGAAGTCCATCAGACTCACAGTGGATCTCTTGGCATAAACCCTACAAGCCAGAAGAGAATGAGGGCCAATATTCAACATTCTTAAAGGAAAGAACTTTCAATCCAGAATTTCATATCCAGCCAAACTAAGCTTCAAAAGTGAAGGAGAAATAAAATCCTTTACAGACAAGCAAATGCTGAGAGATTTTGTTGCCACCAGACCTGCCTTACAAGAGCTCCTGAAGGAAGCACTAAACATGGAAAGGAACAACCAGTACCAGCCACGCAAAAACGTACCAAATGGCAAAGACCAATGATGCAATGAAGAAACTGCATCAACTAATGGACAAAACAACCAGCCAGTAAAAAAATGGCAGGATCAAAGTCACACATAACCATATTAACATAAAGTGTAAATGGCCTAAATGCTCCAATCAAAAGACACAGACTGGCAAACTGGATAAAAAGTCAAGACCCATTGGTGTGCTGTGTTCAGGAGACCCATCTCACATGCAAAGAAATACATAGACTCAAAATAAAAGGATGGAAGAAAATTTATCAAGCAAATGGAGAGCCAAAAAAAAAAAAAAAAAAAACCACTAGGGGTTGCAATCCTAGTTTCTTATAAAACAGACTTTAAGCCAAGAAAGATCAAAAGAGACAAAGAAGGACATTATATTATGGGAAAAGGATCAATGTAACAAGAAGAGCTAACTATCCTAAATATATACACACCCAATACAGGAGCACCCAGATACATAAAGCAAGTTCTTAATGACCTACAAAGAGACTTAGACTCCTGCACAATAATAGTGAAAGACTTTAACACTCCACTGTCAATATCAGACAGATCAATGAGACAGAAAATCGCCAGGGATAGCAAGAACTTGAAGGCAGATCCAGACTAAGCAGACCTAATAGACATCTACAGAACTCTCCATCCCAAATCCACAGACTATACATTCTTCTCAGCACCATGTTGCACTTACTCTAAAAGTTACCACATAATTGGAAGTAAATCACTCCTCAGCAAAAGTAAAATAATGAAAATCATAATAAACAGTCTCTCAGGCCACAGTGCAATCAAATAAGAACTCAGGATTAAGAAACTCACTCAAAACCACACAACTACATGGAAACTAAACAACTTGCTCCTGAATGATGACTGGATAACCAATGAAATGAAGGCAAAAATAAAGATGTTCTTCAAAACCAATGAGAACAAAGGAACAACATACCAGAATCTATGGGACACATTTGAAGCAGTGTCTAGAGGGAAATTTACAGCAATAAATGCCCATATGAGAAGTGAGGAAAGATCTAAAACTGACAACTATCATCAAAATTGAAAGAGCTAGAGGAGCAAGATAAAAAAAAAAACTCAAAAGCTAGCAGAAGATAAGAAATAACTAAGATCAGAGTAGAATTGAAGGAGATCGATACACAAAAACCCTTTAAGAAATCAATAAATCCAGGAGATGGTTTTTTGAAAAGATCAACAAAATAAACTGCTACCCAGACTAATAAAAAAGAAAAGAGAAAAGAATCAAATAGATACAATATAAAACGATAAAGAGGATATCACCACTGATTCCAAAGAAATAAAAACTACCATCAGAGATTACTATGAACAACTCTATGCACATAAATGAGTAAACCTGGAAGAAATGGATAAATTCCTGGACACTGGCACCCTCCAAAGACTAAACCAGGAACAAGTCAAAAACCTGAATAGACCAATAACAAGGGCTGAAGTTGAGGCAGCAATTAATAGCCTATCAACCAAAAAAAATGCCCAGATCCAGTTGGGTTCACAGATGAATTATACCAGACCACTCCTTCTGAAACTATTCCAAACAAAACAAAAAGAGGGAATCCTCCCTAACTCATTTTATGAGACCAACATCATCCTGATACCAAAACCCAGCAGAGACTCAACAAGAAAAGAACACTTCAGGCCAATATCCATGATGAACACAGATGCAAAAATCTTCAATAAATATGGCAAACTGATTACAACAGCACATCAAGAAGTTTATCCATTATGTTCAAGTAGGCTTCCTCCCAGGGATGCAAGCCTGGTTCAACATGTGCAAATTGATAAATGTAGTGACAAAAAACACATGATTATCTCAATGGATGCAGAGAAGGCCTTCCACAAAATTCAACAGCCTCTTATGCTAAAAACCCTCAATAAACAAGGTATCATTGGAACATATCTCAAAATAATAAAATCTAGTTACAACAAACCCACAGCCAATATCATATTGAACAGGCAAAAACTGGAAGCATTCCCTTTGAAAACTGGCACAAGACAAGGATGCCTTCTCTCACCACTCCTATTCAATATAGTATTGGAAGTTATAGCCAGAGCAATCAGGCAAGAAAAAGAAATAAAAGGTATTCAATTAGAATAAGAGGAAGTCAAACTGTCTCTATTTGCAGATGACATGATTGGATATTTAGAAGATGTCATCATCTCAGCCCAAAATATCTTTAAGCTAATAAACAACTTCTGCAAAGTCTCAGGATACAAAATAAATGTGCAGAAATCACAAGCACTCCTATATAACAATAACAGACTTAAAGAGAGCCAAATCATGAGCAAACACACATTCACAGTTGCTACAAAGAGAATAAAATACCTAGGAATACAACTAACAAAGGACATAAAGGACCTCTTCAAGGAGACCTATAAACCACTGCTCAAGGAAATAAGAGAGGACACAAACAGATGAAAAACATTTCATGCTCATGGTTAGGAAGAATCAAGATTGTGAAAATGGCCATACTGCCCAAAGTAATTTATAGATTCAATGCTATCCCCATCAAGCTACTATGGCCCTTCTTCACAAAACTGGGAAAAACCCACTTTAAACTTCATATGGAACCAAAAGAGAGCCCACATAGCCAAGACAATCCTAAGCAAAAAGAACAAAGCTGGAGGCATCACACTACCTGACTTCAAACTACATTACAAGGCTACAGTAATCAAAACAGCATGGTACTGGTACCAAAACAGAGATATAAACCAATGGAACAGAACAGAGGCCTCAGAGGCAATGCCACACATCTACAACCATCTGATCTTTGACAAATCTTACAAAAACAAGCAATGGGGAAAGGATTCCTTGTTTAATAAATGGTGTTGGGAAAACTGGTTAGGCACGTGCAGAAAGCAGAAACTGGACTCCTTCCAGACACTTTACACTAAAATTAACTCCAAATGGACTAAACATTTAAACATAAGACCTAACATCATAAAAACCCTAGGAGAAAACCTAGGCAAAACCATTCAAGACATAGGCATAGGCAAGGACTTTGTAACTAAAACACCAAAAGCAATGGCAACAAAAGCCAAAATTGACAAATGGGATCTAATTAAATTCCAGAGTTTCTGTATAGCAAAAGAAACAATCATTAGAGTGAACTGGAAACCAACAGGAGGGGAAAAATTTTTGCAATCTACCCATCTAACAAAGGGTTAATATCCAGAATCTATAAAGAACTAAAGCAGATTTACTAGGAAAAAACAAACAAACCCATTCTAAAGTGGGCAAAGGATATGAACAGATAATTTTCAAAAGAAGACATTTATGAGGCCAACAAACATATGATAAAATGTTCAACATCATTGGTCATTAGAGAAATGCAAATCAAAACCACACTGAGATACCACCTCACACCAGGTCGAATGGTGATCATTAAAGAATCTGGAGACAACAGATGTTGGAGAGGATGTGAAGAAATAGAAACACTTTTACACTGATGGTGGGAGTGTAAATCGGTTCAACCATTGTGGAAGACAATGTGGCGATTCCTCAAGGATCTAGAAATAGAAATTCCATTTGATCCAGCAATCCTATTACTGGGTATACACCCAAAGGATTCTAAATCGTTCTAGTATGAAGGCACGTACACATGTATGTTCATTGTGGCACAGTTTACAATAGCAAAGACCTAGAACCAACCCAAATGCCCATCAATAATAGACTGGACAAAGAAAATGTGACACATATACACCATCGAATACTATGCAAACATAAAAAATGATGAGTTCATGTCCTGTGTAGGGACATGGATAAATCTGGAAACCGTCATTCTCAGTAAACTGACACAAGAACAGAAAACCAAACACTGCATGTTCTCACTCACAGGCGGGTGTTGAACAATGAGAACACATGGGCACAGGGAGAGAAACTTCATACACTGGGGTCTTTTGGGGGTTGGGGGGCTAGGGGAGGGACTGCGGTAGTAGGGAGAGGTTAGGGAAGGATAACACTGGAAGAAATGCCTAATGTAGGTAGGTGACAGGGTGATGGAGACAGCAAACCACCATGGCATGTGTATACCTATGCAAAAATCCTGTAAGATCTGCACACTTTAAAAAAAGGAAGGAAGGAAGGAAGGAAGGAAGGAAGGAAGGAAGGAAGGAAGGAAGGAAGGAAGGAAGGAGGGAGGGAGGGAGGGAGGGAGGGAGGGAGGAAGATGAGAAAGAAAAGAGTAAAAAAGAAAAGTAGAGAATCAGAATCCTTGTATAACACAGGGATGAAGAGCTCTTTCCCAGAAAAATACACAAGGACATTTTATAAAAATTTAATGTTTCTTAACTTTTATTTTGCCCATGGCAGGGTAAAAGCAAATCTTAGTAATAGTTAACATTGTTTTTATTATTAGCTCTACAACAATTCCTTTATTAATGTGGCAGTAATGTATTTATTTTTTAAAAATTGTATATATGTTTATACATAAAGGAAGAAAGAAATGACTTAGGATAATAATTCCTAACTCCAAAACTCCATTTTTTTAATCCATTTATTTTTAAAATATGGTCTGACATGCAAAGATTCCATTACAATGTACAATATTGTCATTACATGATACACCTTTCACAGGTGGCAAGGGAACTTGTCAGCTTTGATGGGAGTTACATAATGGAAATCATACTGCACAGAAGACCAAAGTGAAATGGAATAGTTTCTAAGCAGGTTAGAAGCAAGGAGTAATGATGTTAAATTATCACCTAGGAAACCAGAGGTATAAATTTATAAAGATTTTGCCATTAAGGTCAGTTAGAGTTTGTGTCAAGATTTAAAAAGTGTGCATTTACCTCAGCTGCAACAAGGAAGAGAAAGTCACAAAGAATAGCATAAAAAGGCAAGGAGAGCCCTGCCCAGAGCTGCGAGGCCCGATCCTGTAACTGTTCCCTGCTCTGAGAGGAAGCCATGGAAGTCAGCACATAGGAGGGGCAGGGCTGCTTGGGTACAACAATATTCCTGCTCACCCTCAGCCCTCCCATACATAGACAAGTCACTATGTCAGCATTGGGGCTGCAAATGCCATTACTCAAATGAGCATATGACCAGGAGGGCATATGCCTTTGAAAATCTTTACTATATTTGAATACCAAAAAGCAAGTCTTAAAGGTGACTCTGAGTAATTGTTTTTGTATTGTCTGCCAAGGAAAAAAGAAAAGAATAACAGCAAAGTCATTTTAGACACTTGAGTCTGTACACAGTGATACTTTTATGGAGCTAATAAACTCATCTCTTAAAATGCTGTAAGTTTGTACACTTAGAAATTTTGCTGAAAGCATATGACCTTTTCTAAAGTACACATTGATTTGTTTTTTGGTTAGAAATCTATGACATAGTCAAAAGCAACAAAGTTCATATTTAAGTATGAAATACTGAAGAGCAACTGTTTACATGTGGACAAATCTCATATATCCCTACAGCCATAGTAGACAGTGGTAATCCCTTGGGTGCCCCTACAGCAAGGAATATTTCCAGACATGTGATTAGTAGAAGGTTGTGCCATTATTTTGCAAAATGACACTAAATATATTTTTACTTCCCCCTAGATTAGTCAATAAATCAACCAATCAACAATGACAATTCCATCTAAGTTACCATTATCATTACATACAGACAGTTTAGTGCCTAATGTTGGAAGTCGTAGGTTGCAGCAATTCTCAATAAAGGTCAATGTCAAAGGGCAAAGAGATCCCAGAAGCACTTAACGTTAAAGCTGGAAAGGATGTTAGAGATTCTGTAGTCCAGAGGTTCTCAATCCACAGGCTTTAAGTCTGTAACGAAGAAACCACCAATCTACAAATGCAACAACTTTCGTGTTATACATACACATATGTATACACACACATATGTACAAACACATACACATATATGGGTTCACACAAACATTACATTTGAAATAATATATTGAAATCATTTGTGTTTCTCCTTTCCAAGATGGTAGTCAGGGGCTTTGTGCTCCACTGGCTTAGAATAAGTTTAAATTTCTTCCTGGATTTCAATTTCTGAAACTCTAAACCCCTTAAGTTATGAGGGAGGAAAGACAAGCGGTAGCTTTAAATCTAAGCAAGGAAGATTTTGAGATTGTACAACAGACTGGAAGAGCAGCGGAATCATAAGATGGAGAGTTTTCTAGAATGTCTCTTAAGTCTTGGCAGGTGACACCTACAACCAGGTCTTTCAGACTCGAAAGGTACCATGCCCAGAGAACCAGCAGATGAGGACACTGTAAAAGGACCAAGTGGTTAGGGACAGTGAGTATTTCAGTGGTAATCAGTGAGGGTTGAAGACTGGAGGACTGATGGGGAACTCCAATAGTGACTGAAATTAGACTTATTATTATACTAACAGGATCACTTTTTATGACATTCAGAGTCAGATTCAAGTTTTTTTTTCCAAAAAAAACAAAAATTCGAGCAATGGTACTGATATCTGCTACAGACATGTACATACAACTACTCTAAAGGGGTGTGTGTGCACCTGTGTGTGTTTGTGTGTACATATATATGCTGTTGTGGTGAATCAAAGGAAATATAACTGAAAGAAGTCCTAAGCTCATAGTTCTTTAGGTATCATCAATTTTTCAATCAATGAACACTAAAATTACAACTGTCATCATGCTGAGTTCCTTATGCTGATACTGAAATGATGACACAGCAAGCACATTCCCACGCTAAATTGAAAATCACTGCTCTTCCCTATCCAGCTCATTTTTCAGGAGAAGAAACTGAGACCTGGCAGGATCGACTCAGAGCCCAGAGAAGAGCCAAGAAAAGAAGTAGATCTGGCCTTGGCTCACATTCCTTCAGTGGCCACAGTTGTCCCTTCCTAGTCCTCTTTCCTGTTGTATTCTAGAGAAATTACCCTGTAGCACAGCCTTGTTCTTCCTCCCTTTCCCTATCTGATCCTCTTGGCCTGTCTCCCATCTGCTGTCTCCTACTGAGGTCTCTGACCTACCCCTCTTTTTTTTTAAAACCAGAGTGAAATATTTAAATGTTTTTGACATAAAACTTAATGAAATGTTATTTTCGCCGTTTTTAACTTTTAAATCAGAAGGAATTTTAGCCATATGCAGTTTCTTCTATGCATACATACTTATATATGAACGTAGATGCACACATAAATCTAAGTTGCTATCTTCTAAT
Source organism: Callithrix jacchus (assembly GCF_049354715.1). Classification (NCBI taxonomy): domain Eukaryota; kingdom Metazoa; phylum Chordata; class Mammalia; order Primates; family Cebidae; genus Callithrix; species Callithrix jacchus. The sequence goes on along the minus strand of NC_133508.1, from coordinate 24,275,066 downwards.
AGGTTATCGCTGATTCTTTGTAAAGTTCTCAAGGAAAGATTCCCCACTCCTTTGCTAAAGGTAGAGAGATGTCACTCTATTCATAGGAGTTCTTAGAGGCAATGTGTTTTCCTAACTAGCTGTGCATCAGAAACACGTGAACCATTTATTATAAAATACAAATCCCTGGGTCCCAGCCCTAGACCTTCTGATTTAATACCTTTAAGGTTGACCTGTCTTTCTCCAGATGATTGTGATATAGAGACAGGCTTGAGGACCTCATTTGTAAGGCACAAGGACATGAACACATTTACAGAGGTGTTTTAATTACAGCTAGAGATCATCATTATTAATGACAGAGCTCTGCTTTCAGAAAACGCTTTTCTTAATTGACCATTTTATTCCCACTCTTTCCTATCTATGGTCTCCTATTTAGTCCTGTCCTTTTTCCCTCTAATAAACAAAGTGAACTTATCAGCACTATTTGACAAGATGCTCAGAAGAGGCAACAAAGAAGTCCCTCATCACCTGAGGAATAACATGTACTGACCTCTGAAGTCCATCATAAGTCAATATTGTATGGGGAGTGATATGGTTTGGATTTACATCTTTATCCAAATTTCATGTAAAATTGCAATCCCCAGTATTGGAGGAGGGGCCTGATGGGAGGTGACTGGATCATGGGGGTTGATTTCCCCCTTGCTGTTTTCATGAGAATGAGTGAGTTCTCAGGAGATCTGGTTGTTTAAAAGTGTGTAACACATTCCCCTTCACTCTATTCTTCCTTTGCTGTCAAATTAAGATGTACCTGCTTCCCCTTCATCTTCTGCCATGATTGTTAGTTTCCTGAAGCCTCCCCAGCCATGCTTCCTGTAAAGCCTGCAGAACTGTGAGTCCATTAAACCTCTTTTATTCATATATCACTCAGTCTCACATAGTTCTTCATAGCAATGTGAGAATGCACTAATTCAGGGAGTTTCTCTTTCTGAGATTTGTTAACTTATTAATTAAAAGCACTATAAAATCTTGTATAAATTTTATTCATTGAACACTTGTTGAAAGGCTATTATGTTTGATATACTCTAACTGGTACCGGGTCCACAAAGGTGTGTCAATCTTTGTCGCTTCATGAAGATCACAGCTGAGTAGTGCAGAGGAAAATTATCCTCCCTCTGTTTGCATTTCTGCATCTGGTTTTTCCCCTACAGTGGAAGTTGTCAGGTGGCATTCTTTGAAATTCTCATTAAAATTGTGTTGGGAGGAAATAAAAGAATTGAGGCCATGATTACTCTTCTCTGCTATTCTGGGAGACTAAAAAATGAAAGTGAGGAGCGGGTAGCACTTCAAACAAAACTACCTTAGTCTCTAATGGCCAGCCCAGCTCTTAGCTAGGGTTAATTTTATCTAGAGGATGGTAACCATGGAGTGAACCATTCTGTTTCCTTCAGAGGCTGCTGAATGATCCTGTATGCTAGAACAGTAAGGCACCTGTGGGTTGTTCTTTTTAATTAAAAGCTCTCTAATGGGATGGACTCTCAGGCGTTTGTTGTAAAGGCTAGACTTTGGTCCACCTTATTTTCCAAAGTCCAATTTGTAAATTATGTTTAAAAATAGCCTCCTGGTTTGAATACACAATAAAAAGATCCATGGCAGTCTCTGAAGGATGGATTTACAGGCTATTCAGATTAGAAAGTAAGCAAGATTGCAATGTGTATGTCATAAACATGAATGTTTATAAGTATCTGGAAATCGGCAGAAAACTCTTAGGAGGACAGAGGAAGGCCAGTCAAAGACTGTCACCCTGGGAGAACATGGGCCATCATAGCCGAGATTAAGTTAGACCAGTAAGTCTTCTGATCAATTCTAGGGAATGAGAGGGAAAGTAGACAGAGAGCTGAAAGGTTCAGGAAACCCGCTGAGAGTAACTCTTAAACAGAGAGTGAGATGTGAAGCTCAGCTGCATTTAGGAGGATGTTATCGTGATACGAACTTTGAGAATATTCCTGAGGAGGATTGATGGAGGAACACTTTATCACTCAAGTGCCACTCCAGGTGATTTTAGAGCCACTGCCTCACATCCCCTGTATTTCAACACAGATCTAGTGTCCTTGCCCCAAGGAGAGGATGAGCAAAGAACTCTCCTTGGGGCAGAGGATGAGCAAAGAACTTCTCACAAGAACTAGCAGTTATTGAAGCTCTGCTACATCCAAACATGGATGGATGATGATTGCATATGTAAATAAAAACTGGTTCCCAGAAAATACAGCCCAAGCTTTGAGCATATTTCCAACATTAGTCCCTGTTTTTAGATTGGAGATTTTATATATTTTAAGGCTTCCATTGGTAAAATGTTATAAATAATAGCAAAATCGACTTCATTTATTCAGTTGTTCTACCAATATTTATGGCAAGCTATGAAGAATTGTATCACCAACAATATTTAGTTCCATATTGTCTTATTTCCCCTTTTTATCATCTAACATATACTTTTTGAGCACTTTCCTTGTGGTAGGACTGAGCCAGGCTCTGGGGATACAGAAAATAGACACTATTTCTGCACTACTACAACTAATAATTTAGTGAAAGAGGAACACATTAAGTTAATAACTCAAAGCAATGTGTAATTACAAACCATGACATATATTTTATTATAAAGATGAAGTAAATAGTGCTGCAGCCACAATCTCAATATTTTATTTCTTGTAACAACAAAGGTGTATTTATTGTTCACAGAAAGTCCACTATGGAGCCATGTGACTCTCCAGGGCAGGCAGTAACTGTCCTCCAAGTGACAATTCAATAGATATATGAGAGGCAAAATCAAGAGAAGTTGGAGATGTTTAGAAATGTGGGATGAGAGACAGGGAAGTGTTGAGAATGACCCCTGATGTGTTTACCCACATGGATAATGGTGTCATTCACAAAAATATAAAATGCCAGAAGAGACGTGTGATTTGGGCAGACAGTGTGTGTTTTATGTGTGTTGCAGGAGACTTCTGAGTTCAGTTTTAGAGATACTGATTTCGAGATTCCTTTAAAGATTTTGAACATTCAAACAGAGATGCTGGGTGGGCATTTGAGGTTGAGAAGTGATATCTAACTGGAGACACCAAAGTTGGAAGTGATGAGAAAATAACACGAAACTGAAGGCAGAGGCATAGATGGAACTTCCTGCAAAGAGGGTACAAAGTGATGAAAAGAGAACCTAGAATCAAGCCTTGACGGACTCCAACATTGATGAGCATATCCTGCAGAGGATATTGACAAAGAAGGAACAAAAGAGATATTGAAAACCAGAAGAATGTGATATCCTGAAACTCAGAAACTAAATTCTTTTTTTTTTTTTTTTTTTTTGACATGGAGTTTCACTGTTGTTACCCAGACTGGAGTGCAATGGCACAATCTCGGCTCACCGCAACCTCCGCCTTCTGGGTTCAAGCAATTCTCCTGCCTCAGCCTCCCGAGTAGCTGGCACTACAGGTGTGCACCACCATGCCCAGCTAATTTTTGTATTCTTAATAGAGACGGGGTTTCACCTTGTTGACCAGGATGGTCTCGATCTCTTGACCTCGTGATCCACCCGCCTCGGCCTCCCAAAGTGCTGGGATTACAGGCGTGAGCCACTGCGCCAGGGCTTCAGAAGCTAAATTCTTACAGAGATAAGTGGTGAACATAATCAAATGCTGCCAAAGTGATAAGTAAGATGAAAACTCGACTTGCATTTTGAATATGACAACACAGGTCATGAGTAACTCGGCAAGGAATATTTGAGTGACAGAGGGGAGAGAATTGTGTCTTCAGTAGGCTGAAGGACAGTAAGAGTTAAGGCGATTTAAAGATGGTGGATTAAAATAGACTTTTATTTTATTCACTTCTCAAACCCCACAATAATGAAAAAAAAGGGATTTTTTTCCAAAAAGGAATAAACTCACAAAAAGATAAAAAGAGAAGACAGAAACCACTGGCAAATATAGAAAGCTGGATTCTAATCTGGCAGGAAAAACAAAGTGGCAACACAGTGACATCTCAGAATATACCAGAAGGCTCAAGAAACTGTGACACTTGGTTCCTTTATAAGTATAAAAATATTGGTTAAAAATATTTAAAAAGCAGTTTAATTTTCATTTATCCATTTTCATACCTTGTAGCTATACAGCTGCCCTTCCCCATGCCAACATAAAATGGACTATTAATTCTCTACAAAGGTTAAAACAGAGGATCTCTAGCCTGGTAGACCCCAGACACCACTAAAAATAAGGTACTATGTTGAATAATGAAGAAATAAATCAAAAGTTATTTATGGAATGTTAAGACCCTCATGCCCTCTTCCTTGATGTATATTGTATTTTAACTAAGTTTGTATGGTTAGAAAGTGACTGGTTGAATTTTCTTTTGGAAATCAAGACCAGTCCAAGAAAAAAGAAACAGAGAAACTTACATAGGTTTTTACCAAGGGAACAGGTTAACCATATGATAATGGTTAACCTACAGAGAAGAACATAGTCAACAAAGATCTTCTCCCAGTATCCTCCTTTGCTATGATCCCTTGCTGGGTATCACCATTGGCCAAGCCCAGTTGAAGTTAGCCTTTCCAGGTAGAGGGCAGAATGAGGAAGGACAGAGTGGATCTGAAGGAACCAATGGAATAGGTCCTCCTCAAAGGCTAGTATCTTAAAGAGGGCCAAGCAGTAGATGTGCACTTGTGGCAACTTGCTGAAAACACTTAGGAGGACAGACTCAGACAGGAAGGCAGAGAGGAACAGGGATTGATTTTTAAGTCATCTCTGTTGAGACTATTTTAGGATAAAAATCAGTTATTAGCCTTGGGAGTTGGAAAAGGTGTAAGATATCAGAAACCAATAACTGTTTTGTTTGTAGAACCTGTTTTGGAGGTGGGAATATTTTGAGTTGATCTACTAAATTACTTAAGATATTACTGTTTTGCTTTATTTACTTGCTACAATTTTTAATTAAAGAATATCTTAATGCCCATAGTATGATTCTACCACACATAATAAAAAGTTTACACAGTAAGGTAGACTAAGTCAAAACCCTTCAAATTTCAAACAATGTCTCTTTGACCAGTAAAGTTGAAACATTCACACTGATAATACTTGAGAGCTGACTGCACTTCAGAACTAACTCTGAGTGGTCTCATGTCAATTGTATATGTACTGAAGTCTTTCGTAACTTCTGCCCAGTGACGTTTGCCTTTAGAAATACTCTCAAAACCAAGATAAATTTTTAGTCGGTTGTCAGAAACAAACATTTCTTGAAATATTGCAAGTGCCTCCCACTTAATTCCTTCAAACTTATCAGTGTTCAAACTCAGAACTGTTGTGACAGGTGCATGCTTGCCTATAGTAGATCTGAAGATTCTGATCACTGTATTTTTTTGAAGTCCATTTTGGAAACTCTTCTGCTTGGATAATAGATGATTTTTATCCTAAAACAGTCTCAACAGAGATGACATAATGTTTAATTCCTTCTTGAGTCCAAAACTCACTTATATCATCGTGTTAAGTCACTAACATTTCATTCAGCACCATATAATTAAAAGTTGGTTGCATAGTGTGGTACTTAAGAACACAAGTTTTGAAGTGGTTCAGTTCAGGATTTAAATTTCATCCCTATTCACTGATAAAGTGAGTGGTGAAAGGCAAATTATTTCTTAGCCTCTTAAGTTTGTGATGAAGGTTTAATTAGAGAACATGTGTGTAGCAGAATGATTATCTTGTCTACCCAGCACTCACTCCATATCACCACCACCTGTTTTGAGGACTGCCTTCTTTTCTTATTTAACTGTGTAATGACTGTGGTTGGTCCCAAGGTGAAAATCCAACCCACGCTTAGCCAATTATTGTTGTTTCTGGGAATTTGGAGAGGCATCTAGTGATCTTCTTAAACTGAGAATATTTGAACTCAGAAGTTTTTGGCAGAACAATTTTGTCCCCTATCTTGTAGATTGGAAAACAGAAAAGTGGTCTGCAGTAAGAGGAAATAAAGGCAGATATATAGAGATAAAGAAAGAAAGTCCTAGGATGGGCGTGGTGGCTCACATCTGTAATCCTAGCACTTTGGGAGGCCAAGGCAGGAGGATCACCTGAGGTCAGGAGTTCGAGACCAGCCTGGCCAACATGGCAAAACTCTGTCTCCACCAAAAAATATAAAATTTATCCAGGTGTGGTGGTACATGATTGTGATCCCAGCTACTTGAGGCTGCAGCAGGAAAATGGCTTGAACCCGGAAGGTGGAGGTTGCAGTGAGCCGAGATGGTACCACTGTACTCCAGACTGGACGACAGAGCGCAAGTCCATCTCAAAAAAAAAGAAAGAAAAGAAAGAAAGTCCCAATGGTGTGGGAGTCCCCTTAAGGTAGTTTACCAAAGTTACCCTTTGTATTCTATCCTTTATTCTGTGAGACACCTCAATACTATAATAATAAATTACCTATTAAGTTTTAATCAATGTAAGCTTTTTTTTTTGCAAGTAAGAATTATATTACTTATTGGGACAAAATAAACAGAAGCTATTGTTTTTGAATCATCTGTTGGGTTTTCTTTTACAAATTCCCAGAAGAAAGTGAAAAAAATAGCATAGGAATAGAATATTAGATCTGTCTTTACCATGAACGGCATACATGAAAAGGCAAGCATCAGTTCAATCATTCCCATGTATCATTCCTATATATATTGTCTTTTGCATAAATGTCTTTTGGGTGCTTTGTATCATGCATGAACTATTTTGGTGAATTAAATAAATAGTATTTATGTGCATCAAGGACTGTGTACCACTTCCCTGCCACCCAGCAATGACAGTTACTCAGGCCTTGCTGTTTCTTGAACAGGACAAGTTCATTCCTATCTCAGGGCCTTTACAGTTGTTGTTTTTTTCTTTCTGGAATGGTCTTCCCTCCAGCTTTTACATCACAGGCTTCTGCCACCATTCAGGTTTACATACAACCTTATGGAAACATCACTTTTTCATAGAAATCACCAAACAGTCCTAAATGTATCACAAAGCACTAATAGTAATAAAAGTCACATATGTAGTGCTTACCATATGCTGATTATTGCTTTAAAATTCTATATGCATCTACTTATTTAATCTTCCTATCAACTTTATGAAGTATATGCCAATCCTACATTATACCCGAGGGAATGAAAATACAGGCAGGTTAAGCAAAATTGCCCACAGACCTATAGCTAGAAGTTGTCAGCCTGAAATTTGAATCCAGATAGTCTGGCTTCAGAATTCTTGACCACTTGCTATAGCTTTTCTTGACATATAAGATGGGAAAAATGCAAGTACCAATAGAGTAATATGAAGAAATTCAATCATTATCAGTTCTGTTAACTCTGCCTATCTTAGAAATTCAAATATTTTATATTGTCCTAATGATTATCACTGTTTCCATGAGTTTCTTTATAGAGTGAAGATGACCTGTAAAGACTTAGGAATTAGGGAGAATGTACTGTAACTTACCACAAACACACCTATATCAACTAAAACATATTCAAAATATAGTAAGCCGGTGAAAGCTTTCATTTGTAAAATTCCATCATTTTTTCCCACATATTTTAAGCTTATGTAAAAGGATCACTAATTCCTCTTTAAATCACATTCTATAACTTTAAGAAAAAGATAGACTTCCATATTAAGATGAAAAATGGTTAGTGGTGTTATATTTACCCTTTTCTACCTTCTCATTGAAATACAATAACACTAAAAGATATAATTGGCCAGGTGGTGGCTCATGCCTATAATCCCAACACTTATGGAGGCCGAGGTGGATCACCTGAGGTCAGGAGTTCAAGACCAGCCTGGCCAACATGCTGAAACCCTGTCTCTACTAAAAGCACAAAAATTAGGTGGGCATGGTTGCAGGACTCTCTAATCCCAGCTATTTGGGAGGCTGAGGCAGGAGAATCACTTGAACCTGGGAGGTAGAGGTTGCAGCGAGCTGAGATTGCACCATTACACTCCAGCCTGGGTGACAAAAGCAAAACTCAAAAGAAAGGAGAGAGAGAAAGAGAGAGAAGAAAAAAGAAAATAAGATATAATTATAGGAGCACTGGAAATAAGGAATACTGGCTCATAGCACACCAGATATATCAACCAAGCATGAACAGAACTTAAAGAGAGGACATGAGGCAATTTCCACCACTGCACGGGGAGCAGAGAAAGTTTAAAAACTTCCTCTGGTAAAAACGAAAAAAATCTATCAACCTAATACAGGAGCTGTGTTATGCAGCAGCTGGGGCCCCTTTACCACCTATTTCCACCAATTAAAACTATGCTCTTCTTTTCTGTACTCATTTGGACATACACATTTTCAATAAAACTATCTGATTGGGGTGGGGGATTTGTGATGGGGCATCATTTCTGGGTTACAAAGACAGAATTGTGGTGGGACATCAATCCTGGGGTACAAAATCTATTGTAAGATGAGAAGGAGAAGAAAGAGTTGTGGAAGCCATCAGAGATGGAGAGGTGATCGTTTTTCTCATACTACTTTTGGAAAGGGATGATCTATAGGATGCTTCTGAGGAGCTAAAATAAATTCCTCTTCACACAGAGACATGATAGGAGAACAGAAGATCCTTCCTCACTGCAGCACAGCCATGCTATATATAAATGACCACCAGATTCAGGAAATAGAAAAGATTCTGTATAAAATAACCCAGGCTGCTACCTGAGAGAGAAATTCTAACAGCGACCAGGTGAAGAGAGACACTCAGGAGATTTTGCTTGCCCTGTATATCAGCAAAAGCAGATCTGAAGAGTGACCTTCTCACTAAAGAAGAGAAACCGGAAAAAAATCAATCCGGTAGAAAACATTCTGCCACCCATCAAAGAGAAATCTCATGTGCAAGATAAAGAAAAACTACATGCCTCAAAAATGGTCTACCACAAGATTCACAAGAAATTGTCAGCAATACCAGTTTTGTCGTCTCAAAATTTAATCAGGCCATGAAACAAGAAAAGAAAGATAGCAAGAAATTAATCAGAAGCTGTCTGAGACAAAGGAAGAGGAGAGAATGGAACTAGATAAAATAAGATAACTAGGCATATATTGGCGAATTTAAAATCTGAATATGAAATTCTAAAAGAAAAAGAATTGAAAATGTGGAAAAATCAATAGAATGTGTGGAAAATAATTAGATACTTTTCCACAATACAGAGGAAAAGAATAGAGCTGAACATAGAAATAAAAAACATGACAAATATGAAAGGGAAAAATTCTATATTTATGTATAATTCATAGCCAGGCAGATGCAAGAATAGCAGATAATAGATTTCTGAAACAAAAATCAGACTCATAATAAGATACAATACTTGTGAATTTAAGAAAGTCCTAAGTCAACAATATATCTGATAATCATGTATGGAAAAAAAAAGATCTCTTACGAAGTCCATTAAAAATAATCTTAACGGGCTGGGTGCACTGTAATCCCAGCACTTTGGGAGGCTGAGGCAGGTGGATCATTTGAGGTCAGGAGTTTGAAACCAGCCTGGACAATGTGGTGAAACTCTATCTCTACCAAAAATACAAAAATTACCAGGAGTGGTGGTGGGTGCCTGTAATCCCAGCACTTGGAAGGCTGAGGCAGAAGAATTGCTTGAGCCTGGAAGGCAGAGGTTACAGTGAGCAGAGATCATGCAAATGCACTCCAGCCTGGGCAACAGAGCAAGACTCTTTCTCAAAAAAATAAAATATATATAAAAATAAATAAAAATCTTAACAACTGAAATGGATTGAAATAAAAAACAAGAAAACAAGTTGTCAATAAACATATAAATCTGTTATCTCCCTAGCTATGAAAGAAAATATCTTCAAAGGTGTCATTTTTCATCTTTCATATTGATTTAAAATTTTAAACTCATTTTTTTCTCTATTTTGGGATGTTTGCAACAAAATGTATACTGTATTCTCATATATCAGTAATGGGAAATCATTACACATCTACTTAAAGGCAACCTGATGTCATTTTTCCAAAGTCTTAAGCCTTTTAATCCTGTAACTACACTTCTAGGAATTTAGCTTAAGTAAATAGAGAAGCACATGAAGATGTATGTATAATAATATTAATCACGGTCTTAATAGTAAAAAGAGAAACAATCTCCACCTGCCCAAAAATCATTAAACAAATTATAACGTGTCCCAGTTGCAGACATGGAAAAGAGGCATTTGGATCCATCCAGGTCTTATGTTTGTTGAAAAGATGCAGCAGAAAGAATAGGATGAGAGAACTGCTGGCAGAGTTTTTTGAAGGAGTGGGTCATGGAGGCTAAGCAAAGTGGTAGAATTCATGAAAATATTTGCCTTATATACGGGGAGAACATCTAGAAGATAACAGCCTGTATGATGAAGTGGTTGAGGAACCAACATATTAAAACTGGAAGAACCAGTACATTCTTCCCTCCCTCCCTCTCTCCTTCCCTCTTCCTTTTCTTTCCTTTCTTCCTTCCTTCCTTCTTTCCTATCTTACTTCCCTCCCTCTCTCCCTCTTTCCTTCCTTTCTACTTTCCTTCTTTCCCTCCCTCCCTCTCTCCTTTCTTCCTTCCATGAAACAGGGTTTCACTCTGTCACCCAGGCTGGGATACAGTGACACAATCACAGCTCATTGACCCCCCAGGCTCAAATAATTCTCCCACCTCACTCTCCAGAGTAGCTGAGATCACAGGTGTGTGCTACCATACCTGGCTATTTTTATTTATTTATTTATTTATTTTTTGTGGAAATGGGAATCTTGTTACATTGCCTAGGCTGGTCTTAAACTCCTGTGTTCAAGTAATCCTCCCACCTCAGCTTCCCAAAGTGCTGTGATTACAGGCATGAGCCATTGAGCCTGGCCTAAAATGTGCATTATCCTAATGATAGATACACTAAAAACCAAGAACTCACTGCTGTGCAATATATCCATTTAACTAAATTGCACTTGTACCTTTTGCATTTATACAAATAAAAAAAAATCAGTTCTGGAGGCTAGAAGTCCAAGATGAAGGTATTGGCAGAGGAGATTTCTTCCGAGGCCTCCCTCCTTGGTTCATGCATGGCTGTCTGCTCCCTGTGTCTTCATATGATCCTCCCTGTGTGTGTGTGCATGCTTTTATTTCCTCTTATTATAAGAATACCAGTCACATTGGAATAGGGCTCCAGGAGACAAATGAAGACATAAAATCCAATAAACTATGTTTATAAACTACCTGTAACAATAAACCATGAAATAAAATTGATGGCAATAAAATAAGAAGAGTAGGGTTTTCAAAGATCTGTTTTGACATATCAGAAATAAAATATGTGTATTTAAATATAAAAAGGCATAGACTGATAGGTTCTATCACTTATCTAATAGAAATTCCAGAGTCTAGGGAAAGGCAACATTTTAAGAGTAGCAGGTAAGAATTTCCAAGAATTATAGAAATATATTGAATGAAAATAGACCCTAATGACCCCGTTTTAACATAAGTAACCTCTTTAAACACCCTATATCTAACTACAGTCATATTCTTAGGGCACTAAGGGTTAGGAATTCAATATATAAATTTTGGGGGGACACAATCCATCCCATAACAGGAGACACTGGGAGGAGCTTAATAGGCACAACAAAAACTGGGAGGAACAGAGGGAGTTCAGCAAATGAAACACTCATAAAGGAAGGAGAAATGACTTCTCATGGCAGTGTGGTATGATGAGACATCAATTTCACTTCCAAGTTGGCTATATGTGAAATGGGATTAAAAAATCATATTCTTAATGGTGAACGAGGTGAGGCTAGAAAATAAAAGGAACATTTACTAAAGATGTTAAAGATGTAGCAGAAAGAAATATCAGTCAAAATGCTAGAGTAAATTTATACTTTTTCATACTTCCACTGCTCTAAACATATACCAATGTGATCAAATAGAAAAACATCACAGCCACGCTTTTAAAGAAGCAAATATCACCCCTTGGATAAGGAAAAGAGCAGAAACATCAATGTCTCAGGTAACAGCCCTGCTGGGTGCTAATGCAGATGCTAGCAGGTGCTGGAGGGGTTACCTCCTGGGAATAAAAATGCCCCAAGGATTGAGGAGAGTTCCCCCTTCTCACAGAAGCTGAAAAAAAAATCACTCCATTTTTGAGAAGCTTACCAATGAACTTCACTTTACTTTTCAGCCTTCATATTCTTTTTTCTACTATGAGAATCTGGACTGGTTTTTCTTTTTCTAAAGAAGGAGAATTTTTTTAAAATATATATTTCATTGTGGTTTAGGTTTTGGGGTACATGTGAAGAACATGCAAGATTGTTGCATAGGTACATACATGGCAATGTGGTTTGCTCCCTTCCTCCCCATCACCTATATCTGGCATTTTGTTATCCCTCCCCAACACCCCACCCCCTGCTGTCCCTCCCCTAGTTAACCCCCACAGGCCCCAGTGTTTGATGCTCCTCTCCCTGTGTCCATGTGTTCTCATTGTTCAACACCTACCTATGAGTGAGAACATGCAGTGTTTGATTTTCTTTTCTTGTGTCAGTTTGCTAAGAATGATGGTTTCCAGGTTCATCCATGTCCCTACAAAGGACACAAAATCATCGTTTTTTATGGCTACATAGTGTTCCATGGTGCATATGTGCCACATTTTCCCTTTCCTGGCTATCATTGATGGGCATTTGCGTTGGTTCCAAGACTTTGCTATTGTAAACAGTGCTGCAATGAACATTCATGTGCATGCGTCCTTATAACAAAATGTTTTATAATCCTTTGAATATATACTGGACACAAACAGATGGAGAAACATTCCATGCTCATGAATAGGAAGAATCAGTATCATGAAAATGGCCATACTGCCCAAAGTAATTTATAGATTCAATGCTATCCCCATCAAGCTACCAATGACCTTCTTCACAGAACTGGAAAAAAAAACACCTTAAATTTCATATGGAAAAAAAAAGCCCACACAGCCAAGTCAATTCTAAGCAAAAAGAACAAAGCTGGATGCATCGCCCTACCTGACTTCAAATGATACTACAAGGCTACAGTAATAAAAACAGCATGGTTCTGGTACCAAAACAGAGACATAGACCAATGGAACAGAACAGAGGCCTCAGAGGCAACGCCAAACATCTACAACCATCTGATCTTTGACAAACCTGACAAAAACAAGCAATGGGGAAAGGATTCCCTGTTTAATAAATGGTGTTGGGAAAACTGGCTAGCCAGGTGCAGAAAGCAGAAACTGGACCCCTTCCTGACACCTTACACTAAAATTAACTCCAGGTGTATTTAAGACTTAAACATAAGACCTAATACCATAAAAACCCTAGAAAAAAACCTAGGCAAAACCATTCAGGACATAGGCATAGGCAAGGACTTCATGACTAAAACACCAAAAGCATTGGCAACAAAAGCCAAAATAGACAAATGGGATCTAATTAAACTCCAGAGCTTCTGCACAGCAAAAGAAACAATCATTAGAGTGAATCAGCAGCCAACAGAATGGGAAAAAATTTTTGCAATCTACCCATCTGACAAAGGGCTAATATCCAGAATTTACAAATAATTAAAACAGATTTACAAGAGAAAAACAAACACGGTCCTTCAAAAGTGGGTGAAGGATGTGAACAGACACTTTACAAAAGACATATATGAGGCCAACAAACATAGGAAAAAATCCTCATCATCACTGGTCATTAGAGAAATGCAAATCAAAACTACATTGAGATACCATCTCATGCCTGTTAGAATGGCGATCACTAAAAAATCTGGAGACAACGATGCTAGAGAGGATGTGAAGAAATAGGAACACTTTTACACTGTCGGTGGGCGTGTAAATTAGTTCAACTGTTGTGGAAGACAGTGTGGCGATTCCTCAAGTACCTGAAAATAGAAATTCCATTTGACCCAGCAATCCCATTACTTGTCTGGTTTCTTAATTTCTCCTCTTTACAATCTTTCTTCACTTGGCTTCCTGAATGACACTCCTTCCTAGTTCTCCTCTAGTTCATGGACTCCTCCTTCTCCCTCTCTCTTAGATCCTCTTCATATCCCTCACCTCTAGTCTAGGCATAACTCAGAACCTGGTCCTCAGAACTGTTTATTTTCTTGTCTTAATACATTCTCTCCCTTCATGGCTTCATTCAGTCTTACGATCCAATCACCCCATGTTCCAACTTCCCAGCTAGACATCTTTCCCAAATGCCAGAGCATATGGTCCACTTCCTACTCCACATCTCCACTTGGATATTTAGTAGTCATTTCAAATGACTGTTTACAAAATAATGATTTGAATATTTATTCAAATTTATTTTATGACTATATCTGAATGCTGAATTCTTGCTCTCTGCTCCCATCTGCCACCGCTCCATGGCACAAATCTTCTCCTGCAGTCTTCACTGTCTTAGTAAATGGCAACGAATCCTTCAGAACACAATTATTGGAGTTGGCGTTGATTCTTCTATCATATCCCTCATGCAATCAATTTAATTTTGTCTTCAAAAGGTGATCTCCATGGCTTCTACCTTACCTGACATTTTCTTCATTCCAGCCATACTGCCCCCTTGCCTTTCCAATGAAGACTTCTCTCATGATTTTTGTGAGATAACACCGGCCTCAAACGACTCCTCCTCATTTCTTTTATTTTTCTCCGTAATGCTTAACCATCTTCTTACATATGATATGTTTACTTTTTATTGTCTCTTTTCCACTAGAATGTCAGCTCATGAGGGAAAAGACTTTGTTTTATTTACAGCTAAACCTGCAAGACTTAGAATAATGCCTAGAACACACTGATAACTCAATAAATATTATAAAATTAATGAATAATCCTGATGTTCGGTGCTGCATCGTTATTTAAAGTAGTTGCCTGATAAGAAAGTAAGCATGCATACATGGAGGGAAAGCTTTGTGTCTAGGAATTAAGCCAAAGTGGAACTGCAATATTCCCAATTTACCACAGATCACAAAGTTCAAAACATGATGACAAGATTTGGTTCTAAACTAGGCGCCCAGGGGTGAGCAGATAGAAAAGACAAAACAAAATAAAAAGCAAGATTTTTCCACTCAAAATGAGCCTTTGAATCTAAATTTCAAAACACAAATATAAGACTAATCCTAACAAAGACAACCAAAAACATCAACAACAGGAACATAAATTCTCTAGACTTGGAATTTAATTTATTTTATGAAACAGTCAAAACAAACTTTAAAGGGAGATAAATGAAGACATAAAATCCATATAAACTATGTTTATAAACCACCCATAACAATAAACTATGAAACAAAACTGATGGCAATAAAACAAGAAAAGCAGATTTTTTAAAGATCTGTTTTGACATATTAGAAATAAAAATATATATATATTTAAAAATAAAAGGGCACAGACTGAGAGGTGACATCATTTATTTAATAGAAATTCTAGAATCTAGGGAAAGGTTGCTAAGGCAACATTTGAAAAGTCATAGGTAAGAATTTCCAAGAATTATGGAAAGATATGGAATGAAAATAGACCCTAAGTACCAAAAAAGTTAAAAATAAATGCAAAACTAGAGACAGAAGTATTGAAATTGTAAACAAGAAACCAAAGAAAAAAGAGAGACTATTAAGATGTGAAGTGTGATAGACGATTTTTTCATCAGCAACTACTGCAATCAGGAAATAGTAGAGTAATATATCTAAATGCTAAGGAAAGATAACTGTTTACTTAGAATTTTTTTTTTTGAGATGGACTCTCATCCAGGCTGGAATGCAGTAGTATGATCTCAGATCACTGCGATCTCTGCCTCCTGGGTTCAAGCAATTCTCCTGCCTCAGCCTCCTGAGTAGCTGGAATTACAGACATGCGTCATCTTGTCCAGCTAATTTTTGTATTTTTAGTAGAGACGGGTTTGACCATGTTGGCCAGGCTGGTCCCGAACTCCTGACCTCAGGTGATCCACTCACCTTGGCCTCCCAAAGTACTGGGATGACAGGCGTGAGCCCCCGAGCCCAGCCTACTTAGAATTTTATACCATTTAAATTATCATTAAAGAGTAAAATCAAAATACAAAGTCAGAAATTAAAACAAAGCCAAACAGAACCAATAACTATTTTGGTGGCAGTTTTTTTGCCCTGTGGCTTGCCACTCACAGTCTTCCATATCTGGACAGTGGTGTTTTGCTCTGAAACTGGAACCTTTCTAACGACAGCAGTAGATGCCACTGGTGCCTATTCTGTGATATGATCCAGTGAGTAAAAGCTCAGTCTAGAAACAACTCTTCTTCCTTCCCAATGATTTGATCAGCCATTTAAAACCTTGTACCACACCCCCTTGTGCTTAAACCAGCTACATTGATTTTGCTTCTGCAGTGAACTCTGATCAATATAATTGATAATTTTTATGATGAAATTCAGATGTCAGGATGGATGCTGGAAATACTGCAGTCTCTTGAAAAGAATTCAGTGTAGTCTTTCTGGGTACCAATTTCTAGATTCATACCATTCCTGAATTCTAAAATCTGAAGTTCAAACAACAAAGCTTAAGAAACCACTGCTTTAGGTCCAAGGGATTATGAAATTATTCTGGCACATGCCATAAATAAAATTACAAGGTTCCCAGATGCGGAAGAATTTATTATCTAAGAATATATATTTTAAATTCTAATATTTTTAGTTCAAATTATTTTAATACTCTTCCTTTTTTCTTGGTCACAGCAGGGTTTCATCCAAGAAATATTTTCTACTACTTTTTAATAATGTCATTTTCTAACACTACAAATGTCATTTCTACTACTAGAACTTTAAAAATAATTTAATATTTTACCAACAGTTGATTTCTTGTAACTTTCTGATGTGTCCCAAGGCTCTTCATAAATACCCTTATCCAGCCACTTACCTGGGAGCTCAGTTTAACAGAGATTATAAAAGTAATCTGAGGCTGTTTCTCACATCTCGTTGCCCCTGGTTATTTAATTTTAATTTTATTTTATTTGGAATTTAGTTGCTTTTTAGTGTGAAGACAAATAGTAATTAGTAATATTTTTCAACTTTTGAAAACATCATATTCCAATTAATACAGCCTCAATGTTCTTTCTACCCTCAGTATATGAGCCTCCTTGGGCTACTCTAACAAAACACCACAGACTAGGCTGCTTATAAAGAATAGCTATTAGCTTCTCCCAGTGCTGGAGGCCAGGACAAGGTCCAGGTGCCAGAAAATTAGATATCTAATGAGGACCAACTTTTGGCTCATAGTGAGCACCTTCTCACCACGGAAAGGCCAAGAGCTCCCTTGGGTCTCTTCTATAAGCGCCCTAATCTCATTCACAAGAAGTCCACCCTTGTGACCTAATCACTTCTCAAAGGCTCCACCTCTCAATAACAGCATCTTGGGAGTCGGGATTTATTTTTTTCTCTTTCTCTCTCTCTCTCTTTCTCTCTCTCTCTCTCTCTCTCTTTTTCTCTCCCCCCCCCCTTTCTTTCTTTTTTTTTGACAGACTCTAGCTCTGTTGCCAGACTGGAGTGCAATGGCACAAACTTGGCTCACTGCACCTTCCGCCTCCCAGGTTCAACTATGGCCTCCCAAGTAGCTGGGATTCTCCTGCCGCAGTCTCCTGAGTAGCTGGGATTACAGGCATGCGCTGCCACACCCAGCTAATTTTTGTATTTTTAGTAGAGAAGGGGTTTCACCATGTTGGTCAGGATGGTCTCAAACTCCTGAGCTTGTGATCCACCTGCCTTGGCCTCCCAAAGTGCTGTGATTACAGGCGTGAGCCACCGCACCCCACCGAGGGAGTTGGGATTTCATTAGAAGCATTTTAGAACATGAACATTCAGAGCATAACACTCATTTTGGAAGATAGAATCTTTTTTAAAAAATCTGCAATTATTTAAATTTCTGTAATACTATGTTCAAAATGAACAGTCTTTATCCTTTAAAAATATTTTTCAGAATGTTCTTAACTCTAAATTTTAAAAATAGTGGCTATAAATAGGATTTTTACCATTTCTGTGGTGGCTTACTCTTTAATGACTAGAGTCATTTAAGCATCCATTATTTTGACTACTGTGATAGCATAATGAAAGCAACATATGTAGACTTCAGAGCCGGAAACCTTCCAAAAAATAATGTGATCTATTAGTTTTTGTTGTTCTAAAATATATACTGAATAAATGAATTAAGAGTAGCATTAAGAACATCTTCCAGTTTCTCCTACCCCTTAGTAAAGGTAATTTTTATGTAAGACTCTCTTTATAATATGTATTAAGCTGAGTCATACATAAAGTGGCTTCCAAAAGAATGCTCTTAGACAAATCACTTTCAACAGCCCTTCAACAGGTTGATATGATTAGAAGATGATCTTTTAAACTTTTCTTGCAGTGAAATCTGCCATAGTATTGTTAAACATGTACATTCAATGGAATGTTTTCATTCACTTTAACTCTCCAGTTTTAGCACAGAGATAGCTTCAGTTGGAAGGGCTAGAATGAAGAAGTGACTTTCTGTAGGAAACACTCCTCACTCCAGTTCTCCATACTGTGGGTCTAATATGTCTGCATAGCTTCTTCACCTCCTCCTAAATATCCTCCTATCTGCTAAAGCCCTCTACTCAGGGGGAAATTGGGCTCCTGAGGATAGAGTACTCCCAAATATTGTTCGTTTTGTGGGGAGTAGAGTTGGGGGATTTAAGTTCAGCCTACCTGCCTAATTCCTACATACACACATCTTAATACTGTTGGGGCTCAGAAAATGACACGCCAAAATCAAAGTCTTAAAAGCAAACATTTTTTTTTCTTTTTTTTTTTTTTAAATGAAATGGTCCCACTCACTCTGTTGTCCAGGCTGGAGTACAGTGACACGATCTTGGCTCACTGCAACCTCCACCTCCTGAGCTCAAGTGATTCTCCTACCATAGCCTCTTGAGTAGCTGGGATTACAGGTGTGCACCACCATACCTGCCTAATTTTTTATATTTTCAGTAGAGATGGGGTTTCGCCATTTTGTCCAAACTGGTCTTAACTCCTGATCTCAAGTAATCTGCCCACTTTAGCCTCACGAAGTGCTGAGATTACAGGTGTGAACCAACTTGCCTGACCAGAAGCAAAGATTTCTTTCTAACCTTCTCATCTCTGGCCCTTCATTCTCTCACAAGGCTAACCATAGAAACTAGAATCCCTCTTCTCCAAGGCATGTCATAGAAACCAGAACCCCTTTTTCTAAAGCCAGCCATAAAATCTAAAAGGATTATTCCAAATTCCTCTCCCCCAACCTTCCTGTGTAAAAACTGGCCACAAAGAAATTATCTGACCAATCTTTCTTGAATATATGTCATAACCCTCATTCCAAGGAGGGGGTCTCTACCTTATACCCAAGAAGAAGGAAAGGTACACAGACAGCACAGGAAGAATCTAGACAGACAGGTCTTGCTGGGCATCCTACTCAGTCCATTAGCACTAGATCAGATACTTTTTGTCCAAATGTATTTCTACATAGTTGTGCATACTTTGTTGAACCTAAACATAAAAATGGAGAGTTTTTCCCTTTATCTTTGGGTCCTCATTTTGAAAGCTCCCATGTCATATAAAACTATAATCAAATAAATTTATATGCCTTTTTTCCTATTAATCTGCCTTTTGTCAGTCAATTTTCAGCAAACTTTCAGAAGGTGAAGGAAAAGCTTTCTCTTGGTTCCTAAAATACCAGGGACTGGTCTTTACCTCCTGTCTATGTGCATAGAACTACTTGAATAAATGAGTCTCCTTCAGTGTGAGAGAGAAGAATTTTATTGGAAAACCATGGAGAGAGATCTAAATAAGGTCAGAGG
This sequence comes from Callithrix jacchus, assembly GCF_049354715.1. Classification (NCBI taxonomy): domain Eukaryota; kingdom Metazoa; phylum Chordata; class Mammalia; order Primates; family Cebidae; genus Callithrix; species Callithrix jacchus. The sequence goes on along the minus strand of NC_133508.1, from coordinate 24,255,301 downwards.
GCATCCATGCCAGTTGCTTATGTTTAAAAAAAAAAAAACAACCTTGTCTTTTATTTCTAAATAGAAAAAATACTCTATATATTTAAGAGAGAAAAGAGAAAATTAAGAATAATAAAAATAACAATAGGCATTGTAGGAAACATAATTCAAGAAATAGAAGGAATTTTTAAAAAGTTCTAATGAGTATGTTCTATGTGATTATCACATCAATAAAACAAGAGCAGACTATAATAAAATATTCATTAGAAACAATATGAAGTCTTAGTCAAAAAGCAATTGTATTTTCTTTTATATAAATAACTTTGAGAGGTAAAAAACCAATGACATTTATAATATATAGTAAAAACATACAGACGAAAAAAGTAAAAAAAACAAGTCATGGAGATTAATTATAAGGGTCAATATTGTTCAAAAAACTAGAAGAGTTCAAAAAAGATAGAACTAAAAAATAGAGGGGAAGTGAGAATAATCAAAATTATAATGGAAAAAATCCACGCACTAAATAAATGTTACAGCCTCCCAGTGAGTACCTAATAGACTGTAAAAATAGCCCTATGCACTTAGACACATCCTCATGACATTTCAGAAGAAAATCTTAAAGCTTTTAGAGAGAAAACCAAGTGACCTAAAGAGAGAAAAATCTGTTAGCACTTGACTTCTCTTCAGCAAACTGAATGTTAGAAAATAATGAAGTAATGCCTTCAGAGTTCCAGGAAAAGTTATTTTGAACCCAGAACTTTGTCTCCAGCCATACTCAAAGTGAAATGTAAAAGAAATAAATGAAGCCATGTTCAAACAAGGATTGGAAAACATAAAATGAGAAATGAAATTAAGAAAGTGATTAAAAGAATCATGGGCTTAGGTCAATAGGTAAAAAGCAGAAAACAGTAGCATGACTATGAAATACACGTAGAAAGTAACCTATGGGCTCAAAGAAAATGTCTTCAAATGTAACAAACTAGACCCTAGAAATTAGTAAATACATGCAATTGTTTTTACATGAATTTAAAATGCTGCTGTGTTGAGGGTGTAATTGACATAAAAATGTTGATCATGTAAAAGCCAAGCTCTGCTAACTGAGGCTGGGGTTGTTCAGTGACACTGGTAAGGGAATGAAGGTTGAGGCAGTTAGTTAACTGTCCTCAATGAACAATAGCTAAATTAATTGAGAACTGACTGTGAGCCAGGCCTTTGCTAGGTACTTTAAATGGATTCTCCTATTTAATCATTGTAGCAGCCTTATAAATTAGGCATTGTAACTATCCCCATTTTACAGACATAGTGGAGTCTAGATATAAAGCCTAAGGTTGATGTATTAAGAAAAATCGATTTAAGTATTGATAAGGTTTGGCTCTGTCCCCACCTAAATCTCATCTTGAATTCCCATGTGCTGTGGTAGGGACCCAGTGGGAGGTAACCGAATTATGAGGCAGGTCTTTCCCTGCTGTTCCCGATAGTGAATAACTCTCACAAGATCAGATGGTTTTTTAAAAAAAGAGAGAGTCCCTGCACAAGCTCTCTTCTCTTGTTTGCCACCATGTGAGATGTGCCTTTGGCCTTCTGCCATTATTGTGAGGCCTCCCAGCCATGGGAACCCTAAGTCCATTAAACCTCTTTCTTTTGTAAATTGCCACGTCTTTATCAGCAGCATGAAAACTCACTAATACAAGTATATGGCTAGAGTTGTGATATTGTGATAAAATAATATAAAAAAAGAAATATATATTTGATCTCGGTCCCTGGGATACAACTCTTAAAGCCCTTGTAATTCGTGGAAGAATGAGTCTTCTTTTGCATAATAACAAAGTGACTCATAGCTGGGAGTACCAAGATAGCTTCAGGATGGGGAGGTGGTTGCCAGAGGAAACAACCATGTTGTTAGAGAGTTGAAACTTTCAGCCCTTCTCCTGGGCTTCAGGGGAGAAGACAGGGCTGAATGATCACCAATGGCCAATGATGTCATCAAACATGCTTACGTAATGAAGTCTATTTAATATAAAAACCAGAAAGGACAGGGCTCAGAGAGCTTCCCAACTGGTGAAACCATGGAAGTTCTGGGAGAGTGGTGTGCCCAGAGAGGGCATGAGATCTCTGCACCCTTCCCCCATACCTTACCCTATGCACCTCTTCATCTAATCTATATCTTTTATAATCTTTATAATAAACCAGTAATTGTGTTTCCCTGAGTTCTGTGAGCCATCCCAGAAATCAATCAAACCTAAAGAAGTGTCATGGTAACCTGCTTTATTGCTTGTTAGGCAGAGGGCAGTCTTGTGAGATTGGGCTCTCACCCTGTGAAATCTGACACTATCTCCAGGTAGATAGCACCAGAGATGAATGGAATTATAGGATGCCCATTTGGTGTCCACTAGAGAATTGTCCACTGGGAAAAATCTCCACATATCTGGTCACAGAAGTGTTTTGTGTTGAGTGGTGTGTGAGGGTAGAAAAACACTTTGCTTTTTCCTCCCTCTCAATAGAGTTATAAAATCAATCATTAGTAAGAACAAAACCTGCTTTAGAAGTAAAAGAAATAGTATGAGTATGCTAAATTCCACATCTTTCATATCAAGGAATCAATATATACTCTTTAAGGTTGATAGCTCAAAGGGTAGATGTTTATACACATCACCTGGGTATCATTATAAATAAAACCTCAAGATAAACTAAGACCAGAAATGGGAGCTCAAGATATGGTTAGGGAAGGAGATATTTATTTTATGTATTATCATCTCTGTACTATTCAAATTTTATTATTAATATACATATTACATTCCTAATAAAATTATTCAAATGTACAAGTTGGAAGCTGTAGTACAACTGAGCAATGCTGTTGGCATGCAAATACCAAGGAAATCCCTGTTGGATGCTGTATCTCATGTATATGTCTTCTTTTGAAAAATGTCTATTCAAGTTATTTTCCCATTTTTTAATGGGCTATTGAGTTGTGTGAATTCCTTATGTATTTTGGATACTAACCCCTTTTCGGATGTATGGCTTGTTTGCCAATATTTTCTCCCAATCCATAAGCTATTTCTTTACTCTTGAGGTTTGTTTGTTTGTTTGTTTTGGTTTTCTGTTTTTTTTTTCTATGTAAAAGCTTTTCAGTTTGATGTAATCCCATTTACCTGTATTTTCTTTTGCTGCTTGTACTTTGGGGTTCATATCCACAAAATCATTGTCCAGATCAATTTCCCCTATGTTTTCTTCCAGTGGTTTTAGCATTTCAGGTGTTAAACTCTTTAATTCATTTTGAGTTGATTTTTCTGTATAACACAAGATAAGAGTCTAATTTCTGCTCCTTGGCAAGGGTGGGATGGGGAACCAGTGAATTAATTATTCAGGAGTCAGTAGAGAAGACAAGTTCCTGAAGTGAGGGTCAACTCAGCTCAGGGCTCTGCAAGATGGTGCTTCCTGCCCACCCATTCCTTACCTTTACTGCAAATGCTGTGTCATGCTCAATACCTGTGCGCATTTGAAGAGGGTTCTAGCCTTAGTATGAAATCTGCAGTTTCTCATCTGTTTTGTACTTTCTCTGGTCATTAAGCATCTGTGTGTGTGTGTGTGTGCGCGCACGTGCACACACACACACACACACACATATCTCTATCACCTATCTCTCTGTTATCTTTTATTTATCTTCTATTATTCATCATTCTATTATCTATCTATCTACCTACCATTTCTCATTCTCTGTCAATCATCTATCATCTGTCTCCCTATCATCACTGTCTCCCTTTCTCTCTCTTTCTTTCAGGCCACACATACCTGCAAAGGAAGAAACTGTGTGTTGTTCATCAATGATTGGAACTAGGAGCTGAGAAAGGCAGTTCAGATAGAGAGAAGGCTCTTAAATAGAGAATGGCCAAACACACAAATTCTGCTATGAAATTCTTCTCAGAGAGCCCTGAACATGGTCATCTTTTATCAAGGCTGTGTTATTTTGATTACATGCCATTTTAAACAGCCATGTAATTATTATTCAGGACAACTGACTCAAGATAGACTTCACTGTCAAAGAACGACCATGTTTATGCTCCAGCACAAAATAGGTGAAACATTCTATCCCCAAACAAATTTGGCTGTAGAGAACTCTTCTTTTGAAGGGAGCAAACAGAACTGCTTTTCTGAGAAGATCTATAAACTGATAATTTACCTTACCAAAAAAGGGCTATTTTACAGAAGATTGCAACTATTGAATCATTCTGTCATTAAATCAATTACTGCATCTAATTAGCTTCCAGTAACACTTGGAGTAGAGAAAATGTTGTTGGCAAAATAGTACAAATTTGGCAGCCCCGACATTTAAACATTAGCAGCCATTCAGAAACAAACAGAGGCAACTTAGTACAACAGAGAATTCTTTGATCTAATTACTTCCGCTAGTAAACCCTACCATTTTTCTTCCCACTGATTTATTTAGTTTCACAGCATGAGCTCAATTAATTTCTATTTACTAAGAGGTCACGTACATTCACATCTTCACTATAAATATTTTGAAATGCCTAACAACTATGCAAGTCATTGTTAACCCGTTGCTATCCAAAATTACCACATGTACAAAAAGATTACATACATAATAGTGACTTCACAGAAGGCAGTTGGTAGATGGTTGTTTAAATGATATGATCTAATTGGATCATATCAAATGACTGTGATGATTGATAACAGTTTGGAAAAGATAATATGTTTAGACTACACAATGAATAAACATAAAACAATTGGATTAAATGGCAAACCATGCAAAAAATTGTAAATGTTCAAATAATTAAATCTTTTTAATAAAAAGAAGCAAATATATCATACCTAAATCTTACTGAAATTCCAGATCACTGTGAAGGGATTTTGTTTCTGCAGTTTTCTCCTTTTGTGTGTTTGAATTATAAGTTTTCACCAAAGCAGTGTCAGTACTTTTCCTGTGGAAACAATACTTGCAAAGAGGACTAACAGAGCTGAGAGTTTACCCTTCCTCTAGGTTTTGTGGGCCATCATTTGGTTAGGTGTGTAGTCTGTGATTGGAGTCTCTAGTAATTATCCAGGTAACAAAAGAATTAGATGATAAAGGAATAGATGCAATAATTGTTTTCATAACTTAACTGAATTCATCCTAATCCTCCACACTTTGTTTTGCAGAATCAGAATTTTCCTATAGCCACGGTATCTGAAAATGCTCCTTGCAGCAAAGTAATGTGATATGCAACCTCAGCTGTGATTCCTGCCAAACTGAATGGCTTTATATTGCCTTGCTTCTTTATCTGGCATTTTTAAGCAGAAGTACTCAGGAAAAAGGATTTTGCATTTATTAATGTGCGTTCTAGAACAGAAGAAAAAGGATAGTATCTTTTTTCCTGTTAAATCTGGGGCATTTTATTTACTTCCAATTTGCCATACCTTAACTACTCAACAAAACCCCTACAGAAACTGTGAGATAGATACGTAAAGTATTTTAAAAAAAGGCAGAAAAAATCCACCAGTTTAAGAAAAAGCCTCATTCCAAGAGTGGCCTGACATGGTTGCCATGTACTCAATTTCTTTCTTTTTTTTTTTTGAGACAGAGTTTCGCTCTTGTTACCCAGGCTGGAGTGCAATGGCACGATCTCGGCTCACCACAACCTCTGCCTCCTGGGTTCAGGCAATTCTTCTACCTCAGCCTCCTGAGTAGCTGGGATTACAGGCACGCACCACCATGCCCAGCTAATTTTTTCTATCTTTAGTAGAGACGGGGTTTCACCATGTTGACCAGGATGGTCTCGATCTCTTGACCTCGTGATCCACTCGCCTCGGCCTCCCAAAGTGCTGGGATTACAGGCTTGAGCCACATAACTACATGCACCTAGATTCAAATCCCAACTCTGTCACTCCCCTCTGCCCCCAGCAATTTGTAGAAAGAGATGTAATAATGTAGCATATCTCAGAGGGTTGGTGAGAAAAGTAAATACATACTAATGAGAAGTAAATGTAAAGCTCAGAGCACTGGAGGCCAACTGCTTTTAAGCAACTCATACATAACTGTTGTTACTCAAAATATTTAGCTTTTAGAATGCAGCTTACTCTTTCCCTTAGACAAAAAGTTCTAAGTGGTAAGAATTCCATATTAGGCTACCAAAGCCAATTTTATTCATAATTATTATAGCCTAGCATCCATGCTGTTATAAAAACAAACTACAATTTAATAGGATCACCAGCCATGACCTCCTAGAGTGTCTTAAACAACTTCCATGTCCACCTTCTCAAAGCAGACTGTGCCTCCTTCTAGAGCCTTCAGAAGTTTAGAGAGCAGGGAGTCCCTACTCTACCTGCCATTGCATTATCAGAGAATGTCTTCCTGGCTACCCCAAACTAGAACTCTGTGCCTTTCTCCTGGAGACACTGGCACAGTTAGGTGTGGTTTTATAACACCAGAAATCGAGAAGGCTTCTGTGTTTTGGGGAGACTTTCAGAGTTTGGCATAGCTCCAAACTAAACAAGGACTCTGAGCCAGACTTGGGAACACCCTGTTCCTTGAGCAGTTTTTTATCATCTTTGTGCACAGAGCTTAAAACATTGCAGAAAATAAATAAATGTTAATTAGCTTAAAATTATAAAAGGCTCTTCACAATATGGCTACAATCTCCACAACACGCTGTACTCATTGTCTCTGTGACTTCACCAGTCATCTTCCTTTGGCCTGAAATACATTCATTCCCATTCTCTCCCTGGACAGTCATCCTTTAAGACCACCTAGAGGTCACCTTCCCCCAGGGGAAGTCACCCTCTCTGATGCGACACCCACAGACCCTTTCATCTGGCTTTGTCCTGTCATCCTGGCTTTGCATGCACCATTACTCTGAAATTTCAGGCGTTCATGCACACAGGAATCATCTGGGCAGCTTGTGAGCAGAGATTACTGAACTTCACCCTCAAAAACTTAGTCAATAGGCAGAGGAGGAATTCAAGAATCTGCTCTAATGTTAACAAGCTCCCCAGATGGTTCTGCTGGAGGGGAAGCTGCAGTGTGAGAAACACAAGGCATCCAGGCAAAGACACATTGTACTGACTCCTCTGTTCCCACTACTCACTACAGTGCCCGAGGCATAGTAGATGCTCAATAAATGTTTGCTGTCAAAAAGAAGGAAGCATTAAAAGTGGGTATTCATCTATCCACAAACAAATTTTTACTGAGTGTATACTAATAAGTTCCTTATCAAGATCAAAGAGACATCAAAATCCAATAAATAATATGAAGACAGGTGCAAGAAATCAATGGAAACAAAGGTACCTAAGATTTTAGTATCAGCCTGCCACAGAGCCAGTGAGAATGAGTTTGTCAGTGAGAATTCCTTAGGCCAGTGGTTCTCAACTTTGTCTTCACATTGAATGACTGGAATCAGCTTTAAAAACACTGATGCCTTCATTTCCCATTCCCAGAGTCTCTGAATTAGTTTGGGATGAAGCATGTGTGGAGGGATGTTTAAAAGCCCTACAGGTGATTCTGATGTGAAGTCAGGGTTGAGAATCACTGTAGGCTTACCCTGCACCTGTCCTATGACAGTTACTTAATTCTGCCTCACTTTCCTGAATTTGTGTAATAATCTCCCTCTGAGCTTCTCACCAGATTCCAAGTATCTGAAAGTCAGAGACTAAGTCATATTCACCTTTTATTTGTCTACAGTGCCCTTGACAAGAGTCTATATAAAAGGGAAGTAAATTTTTATGGAATGAATGAGTAAAGATATCACTATAGGACACCTGACTCTCAACAACTATAAGTGAGTTGGACCAGAGAAACAGTTCATGAAGCTGTGACCCACAGCATGAAACAGAACACTTTATATTGAGAGTTTATAGAATGGTAACCGAGAATATGATAGCCCTTGGAGCATATGAGTAGTCGAAGAAGAGCTTTAAAGTTACAACAGACTGAACACAGAAGAAAAGCAACTACACACCACAGGACACTCCTTATGTTCCCAGCATGGAAAAACAGCATGGCCATCTACTGCTTGAACTCTAACCACAGCTTGAATCTGGAGGTCAGCACCATGGACAAGAGTATCTCAGAGGAGGAATCCTAAACCAGGCACCAAAGGAAATGCAGGGAGATGCTGACAGTGATTTCAAATCACCAGTCAAGGCTGTTTTCTTTTATTGAACTCCTAGCTGGGCTCAAGTGATTCTACCCTCTCAGCCTCCTGAGTGGCTATGACTGCAGGCACATGCTACCACACCCAGCTTACTTCTAAGAACGAAGATCAAGTTCTTTGTGGTAAGACCTTTGAACTACAATAAAGGCTCATTTGCTATTGAAATGTCAAATATAACGTAAATAATAAAATGCTACTGTTTTCTAAACCTGTTATAAAATTTCCAATCTTTTTAAAGAAGATTTTTTATCTTTGCTTTAGAAAACAATCATATGAACTACTTAAACTTTTTTTTTTAGTATACCCAGAGGGTGTAACTGGAAAAAAAAATATTTCAAATATAACTAGGGCAATATAAAAGAATGTTATATCTAGATAGACACAACTCACTCTTTCATCACAAAATTAGGGCTCAGATTACAGTTAGATGCAGAGGCTAAGGTTAATATACTAGCATACTAGCCACCCCAGCAGGTAAGGAGATTGTAACTAATAATTTTTTATCTCTGTTTACCAGAATCTGGGCTGACAATTTCTCAGCAATATCATTTAAACTGCATCACACTCCTCCCCACCACCCCAGGTTGATACTGCTAACCCCATTTTGCCCATAAAAACACTGAGTATCAGAAAGAACAAGTGACTTGTGAGGTCATCCAGTTCCTCTCAAAGTCAGCATTGGATCTCAGTCTGCATTTTTACCACCCTGCTATTTTAATCTGTGGCAAGTTGAAAATTCCCCTTATCTACCATTTCCTAAATGCTTAGCAATCCAGAATAACACTCAGATTATTCAGAACTAAACTGTAGTTTATGTAAAACAATTTGATTTAAATCAAAATGGAAACTATCTCATCATCAAATAACCAGTTCTGCTAAGCATAATTATTGGAAGGCAAGAGCCTTATATGTGGTTTAATAACCAAAATCAATCTGAAATAGAGCCTCATTAAAGCCAGTTAGCTTTTCTATTGGTGAGATATTTATCACAATTATTTACATGTGTATTCATCAATATAGACTAATTAGCATGCAAACATGAATGTAACTTCTAAGAATTTAAGCCATTTAAAGAGGATGAAAAGATAAGGAAAAGCTGACATTTTAATGTAAAAAAACGAAAATGCAAGAAAGTATGTTCTGAGTTAACATCTAAGAGATAATGAGCATTATTTTTCTCCCACCAAGAAGCATAGGATTACACTTTATGTGTTATGCAATGATATATTATGAGTTGAGAAAGAAAATTAGATTAAAAGAAAAGATGCAGACATTTTGTGATACCACTAATAGGGTTTGCGGACTGTGAATGTCAGAGACAAATAGAAACAAAAGATTCGTGCAGGAATTGGAAACTTGATTCAAGGACCTGAGTCAGTCACTGATAAGTTTCATGCATTTTGCTGAATCCTGAGACCAACCCATGTGGAGCACATGTTCCTGATAAACATCTTAAATACTGCAAAAAAGTGGTAAACAGATAATATGCCTTATACATGGAGCCCTATTAAGGGAAGATCACTATATAATACATTGTCCAAATCAGGACATTTATGAGAGTGAAAAGGATGCCACTAGTAAATATGCCAGGACAATGAGCGTAATCTGGAGTCGTCTCAGGAAAATGAGAGAGAGAATATGTCACTCTAATAGATGATAAATGCCTTACACGCCACAGGACCTTCAGTTAACCTTCAGTTTAAAGCCCTCTACACTTTATTTTTCACATGCCTTCCTGCACCTGTTTTCTCCTTTACATATCTGTATTTTTTTTAGCCTTTACACATTGTCCCACCACTTTTTATTTCTTTATAAACATTTTGAGATAGAGTCCTTACTCCTGTTTGCTCCTGTCCCTCATTCTGGAGTACAGTGGCACAATCTCAGCTCAGTGCAACCTCTACTACCCCCAGATCAAGCAATTCTCCCACCTCAGCCTCCCAAGTAGCTGAGACCACAGATGTGCACCAACATGCTGGGTTAATTTTCTGTATTTTTCATAGAGATGGGGTTTCATTATGTTGCCCAGGCTGCTGCTGAACCCTGGGCTCAAGCTATCCACCGGCCTTGGCCTCCCAAAGTGCTGGGATTGCATGTGTGAGGAACCACACCTGGCCTGTCCCTCCTCTTTCAACAACCCTCTGCCTTTCTTTTCAGTTCCTTCCCTTCCTTTTCCCCTTGCTCTTCTTCCTCCTTATTTCTCTTTCTATGGCTCTTTCCTTCTCCGTCTATGCAGCTTTCTCCTTTCCTTCTACCCCTTTTTAAAACAAAAATCTTTCTTCTAGATTTTATATTTTCTCCATTCTCTCAAGCCCATCCCAATTTGCCATTACCTGGAACTAAAACTTTTGATATTTTAGTCATTTTTGAATACTTTTATATCCTTTGTTTAATAACTTAAAAGTAGGCTGGTTTAGTGTTTTATATTTATTTTTCTACAAAAAGGCATTTTGGAGGCCAAACTCCCTGCCAAACACATCCATGCCCTAATCCCTGGAACCTATAAATATGGTTTATTACACAGCAAGAGGGACTTGCAGATGTCTTTAAGGTTATAGATTTTTGAGGGATTTATCTTGGATTCCCTAAGTGAGTCCATTCCACTTACACCAGCCCTTAAAGGTGGAGACCTTTCTCGGCCATCTCTTCTAGGGGCAGAACAGATTCAGCAAAAGAGGAAGTCAGAGATTCTAAGTGTAAGAAGGACTAAAACTTTTGCTCGCTCTGAGATGGAGGAAATCACAAGATGGAGCAGGCCACGTACAAGGATCAGAGGAAGCCTCTGGGAGCCAAGGGTGGTCCCAGCTGTCCTGAGTGTGGTCAAGAAAGCAGGACTGCAGTCCTACAACCATAAAGAACTGAAATCTCCCAACAAGCTGAATATGCTTAAAAGTGGATCTTCCCCAGAGCCTCCAGAGTGGAATACGGCCCTGCCAACACCTTGACTTTGGCCTTGTGAGACTCTAAAGCAGAGGACCCAAGTGAAGTATGCTTAAAATATTTATGTATTATCTCACAGGCAATTTGTTACTGTAGCAATAGAAAATGAGTGCAAGTATAAATTCTATTAAATCCTGCTTAATTTGGGGTCTCATAGGTTAATAACTCCTAATAAAAAAGTGCTTCCCTCATCTTTAATTTAGGCTAAATTTAGACATATGGTATATGTGCTAATTGATTTTTCAATCATCGTTATGTTTTCAGATCAAAGGATAAACTTAATAATCTAGAGGGACTGATTCTTAAGACACATATCATTATGGTAAATACTTGGTTCACTCTCATTCTCACAAAACTCTGTGGGAAAAAAAGCCTTCATTTGGCTTTTGCTAAATAGCTCTCCATCTCTGTGGGAGACTTAAGTGAAACATTTTGTTTCTTTAAGCAATTAAGGGACATATAGTTCTCCACTGCACTACCAGAATGGAAATACAATTACCCCAACCTGATAAACAGTGCAAGAGGTTGGTAAGTCTGTGATTCAGAAACAACCTGTTGATTCTGCCTATTGACTTAGTCAAATTAACCATAAGAAAAGTCTCATTCTAACACAAAACATCAGCAACAATAAAAACAAATATAAATTTTACAAATTTTCCATGAGTCAAAAAATTCCTTTTTGTCTGCTCCCTGTTGGCACAAATTCCCACACACTCTGATATGTGTGTGTTCAAGATAATCTATTAAAAAACAAGTTTATGTCTTGTTTCTGCTACTATAATAGATCTCAAAAAAAAAAAGGCAAAATTATCTGCCCTTTTTCTAGGTAGCACAGTCCCTTGACTTCTGAGTTTAGGGCTTCCAGAAGTTTTAGGTTCATAAGTTGAAAACAGAAATTGCCAGAAAACTGAAAAACAGCCCTATGCAGGCTTCGGGGTCTGTTACAAGCTAAAGAGATGAGTTAAGGTGGGTCTTTCCTGACAGGAAAGGGATGGAGACTATGGTTTTGAGTTTAGACAGTGAAAATGGTGGGGACTGAATAAGGAGACAAGTGGTAAATGTATAAAGCTGTGGTGTCTGTGCCCACTTTTACTTATTGTCTAGGAGATATGATGGGATGGTCTGAGAAGCTGGAGCCTGAATACAAGAGGCAGGGCCCTCAGGAGACCTAGAAGATGATGGTCATATTCTATGCAGTGGATGAAGTACCTCCTTTGGTGGCATAGGCCTCAAAGGTTTGGAAAACACGCATCTCAGCAGTGACCCTAAAGAGTTGGAGGCCCTCTCCTAATTTTTCTGAGCTGCAGAACACCATGAAACTCAAGCCACCCGCAGGCAAGCAGACCTCCCATTATGACTGATGTTGGGTGTCAGAGATAAAACCCAACAGGCAAAAACTGAGATTTTTATTACATAGAGAAATGTAAAGCAATGCAATGTTTTTGTATGTGTTGTGGAGCCAAGTCAGGCCAACTATATGTATATGTGTGGATGGGTAGATGGAGGAGCACGGCTGAAAGGAATCCAGGAAACTGGCTATTAAAAGGAGGGCCAAGTGGGAAGGCCCCTGCTTCCTTCTGCTTCTCAAGGTTTTCTTCTTCATTTGTGTTTGACCCTTGGAAGATGGCCCAGGAAGAAGAGTTACTTCCATGCCTCTCATAAAACACAAACCAGTGCTCTCTCTGATTTGTAGTTTGCATGCATTCTTTTGCATTGGCCAGTCCAGTTTGCTATAGACCGTGTCATTTGAACATGGGGCTTTATTCTTGTGCTATATTCCTGTGAGTGACCATGTCCAAATCAGTGCTTAGGAATCATCATGAGTCTGTTGGGCAGGTTTGCGCTGCAAAAGAAATTGACTGGAACTGACAACTAAAACACAACTTTTTCCATTTCTAATAACTGATGATTTCAGTGATGATACACACAGGTAAACACATTACTTGCAATAAATAGGCTCCCTAATCACTTTATTTCCACTGAATGAACACACACACACACACACACACACACACACACACACACCCCTGCAAGAAAATTAAGCCCATGAAGATATTTTATTAGTGGAAAGTCACAGCTGACTTAACTTTCACAAGTTGAGCAATGTTTAGTTCCTTACGCAACTTTATCTCACCCACACCACATAAGCACACAGTGAAGCATGAAACCTAAATATGCAAATGAAATATCTCTTTCACAAAGGGGACACATTCTCACAGTGATGATTTTGCCATTCTTTGCTCTGCATCTTTAAAATTACTTCCAGCAGCATCATATTCTTACCTATCTCCCTTCTACATGAGTGCTGTCCATACTCCAAACACACACTGGGCATAAAGGGAGTATTTCATGCTAATAAGAAAGTTAAGGCAGCAAAGGAACAGCAGGAAAGCTCTGAGATCCCACTGTCTTAAGCTCCACCCTGTACCATCTGCCCTGTACTGCCCACCATCCCCAGCTTGATGCCTTTGCAAATAACATTCACCCCCTTTAAGGCAATCTCCTCACTTTCTCTCACAACCCACATTTATTACCTCCCTAAAACTCACCTCCTCCAAAAAACGTTTCTGGTTTAATTGTCCCATTAACTGTTTTAATATGTGGGTATTCAGTGAACAATAGAATATTTTGCCCTCAAGGATATACAGCTTTAAAAGTGAGATGGAGCACAGTTAATGTTAATTAGACAGAAGTTGAATGTTTTGAAAGCAAGTGGATTCGTCTTAGGCAGGTAATCATAGAGTAGAACTGTATTACATGGCATTAAACAAAACTGTTGGAATGTTAAAAGAGTTCTGTAAACCACAGAACTAGTAGACCCAGTTTAATATGTGAATCTCTGTGAGATAAGGGATATGAAATAGAAGAGAGTGTTGAACTAGGAGTCTGGACACAGGATTTACTCAAAATTTTATGCCCAGATGTTTCCATAGTTTTCTACACAATTAAAATGTAGACTCCAACAATGAGTTTTGTGGTCCTCTGCTCAACACACATGTACTCCACATAATGAAAAGTTGGATAATTGTGTACATACACCAGGTACTCTGTAAGTATTTGTGAACATATATTTATATGTATGACTAGGGCCCAGAATCAGTTTTAATGGTTTTAAAAAGAAATAGCACTATCATAAATTTATAGATCTTTGGAGCTTAGAGAATTGGTTAGTCATGAAGTTTAATTTTATAGGTAGACAAACTGATATCAGGATGGCTTATCCAAGAGCACAGCACCTGAGCATGATGCAGGTGGCACTGAATTCAGGCTCTGCTATTTCTCTCAAGGCTCCATGTGGCCTATAAAGGGAAATCTGGTTCAAAAATTCAATATTATGACATAAAAAGTTTCAAACCACCAAGACAAATTGCCATGTACAATGGCATAAAAAAGGTATTAGGTAAGACATATTTTTTTGTGTCTATGGGCGAAACTTTTTGCTTGATGATTTTCTTACAGGGACTAAGTGTTTGCATACTATTTTAAGATCTGTAATTTTTTAGGATTGCATTCAGCTGACTGTATCTGGCGATCCCCAAGTTAATGAGAATTACATTTATTTTTCTGTCACCTAAAGAAGTCCAGCAGTAGAGGGGCCGAGGCTGGTGTGGAGCTCACTGGTATCAGCAGTCCACGTCATTTCTCACTGCTCCACATCTTTCCCTTATTACATTCGGGTTCAAGGTTGATCCTAGAACTCCATCTATCTCTCCTGAATGCAGAAGGAGAAGAGGCAGAGAAAGGGCATACTCCTCTCTTTCTAGAAGACCTCTTGGAGGTCCCAAATAACAGTTCTGCTTACATTGCCTTAGCTAGAACCCAGTCATGTGGCCCCATCTGACTGCAAGGACCTGAACAATCCAGTCTTTTATCATGGTCGCCATGTGCCCTGCTAAAATAGAGATTCTGCTCCAAAGAAAGAGTCTACATGAGGTGCAACCAGCATCCTTTTCCACAGAAAGTCTGCTCAACAATTCCTCAATTGCTTTCTTAATCAATTTAAAGATTGCTTTAATATCATGCAAATAATCCACACCTTAAAATGGAAGACTATAATTTCTATGAATAAAGTAATAGGAACCAGCATAATGATAATCATTTTAAACATATTCTGTATATAAGGAAGATTTTATTAAGATGTGGTCATTATGAGCTCACATCTTGGTTTAGTTGAGACTAATAGCCACCGAATAATCCCAGAGCTCTCAGAAAATTCCTCACAGGGCAAGGTAATAGTCGTCAGGTCCTGACATTTGCCAAGAGAGCTTACAGAGCTGCGATTTCTTCGAGAGTGTGGCCCACCCTTTCCCCTGACCCTTTCTACTTCCTTAAGCCTTGCCAAAGGACAAATTATTGCCAAGGCAACCAAGGCCCTTCACGCTCCCCTGCTGATTCTGGTCACCTGTGCTGTGATCAAACAAGCAGCAAGGAGCAAGAAGGTCCTCTGGGGCAGATGGGGGTGGGTTTTTCCTTCTGTCACTGAGTGCCTGGAGTCCTGGTTTCTATGTCCAAATTGCACAGGCAAAGATTGCTGACTCTTCCTTTATATTCCTGCCTTATGCTGGGGCTACTAGCAACAGGGAATCTGGAAAATACGAGTTACTCCAAATTTAGGTTTTAAATAAATGTAAAATATTTTTCACTTTGAGTCTAATTAGTCCCTTTTAGACCTTCCCAGTTAGTTGTTAATATGTCCTATCTGTGGATGTGTATGTGTGTGTGTGTGTGTGTGTCTGTGTCTGTGTGTGTGTAGCCAGGCTCCCATTCTGGCTTTATATATATATATAGTATATAAAGTAAATATATGTATATGCATATAAATATTTTATATATATAAAGTTTTGCCCATAGATACAAAAAACATATCTTACCTAATACTGTTATGATGCCATTGTACATGGCAATTTGTCTTGATGGTTTGAAACTTTATGTGTATATGTGTGTGTGTGACACACACACACACACACATATGCATATATGTGGTTCACTTGAACACTTGAATTCCTGGACTCAAGTGATCCTTCTGTCTCAGCCTTCCAAGCAGCTGGGATTAGTGGAGCATGCCTCCACACCCAGCTAATTTTTAAATTTTTGTAGAGACAGAGTCTAGCTATGTTGTCCAGACTGTTCTTGAACCCCTGACCTCAAGCAATCCTCCTGCCTCAACCTGCCAAAGTGTTGTGATTACAAGCATGAGCCACCACATCTGGCCCTATGTTTCATATACAAAACCTGCATTACTATCATCGAAAAACTCTCTGTCTTACCATCTCAAAATTAGACTAGTACTATTTCAACATTATAACCAAAGTCATTGAAATGTTTTTTTCTCTTAACAACTTGTTCCCTTCTTTCCATTATTCCCACCTCCAATGTCCTATCTGTTGACATTGAAGAGATCTTAGATAACCTTCTGTCTTCACAGTCGATTACAAAAGTGACTGTGATCTTTTGGATTTCTGACAGTTCCTTTTATCCTCAAGTTTACTTTTTATTCCTCAAGTTACCTAGGGTCTCGGATCTCTCTTATCTCATTTGGAAAAAGTGAGTACTTTAGAAAAGACAGGTCGTCAAGTATATCTCAACTCCAAGATTCCACAATTTTATGATAGGATTACCAAACAACAATGTCACACAATGCAAGTGAAGAATTTTTTTTTTTTTTTTTTTTTTTTTTTTGAGACAGAGTTTCGCTCGTTACCCAGGCTGGAGTGCAATGGTGCGATCTCCGCTCACCGCAACCTCCGCCTCCTGGGTTCAGGCAATTCTCCTGCCTCAGCCTCCTGAGTAGCTGGGATTAAAGGCACGTGCTACCATGCCCAGGAAATTTTTTGTATTTTTAGTAGAGACGGGGTTTCACCATGTTGACCAGGATGGTCTCGATCTCTTGACCTCATTATCCACCTGCCTCAGCCTCCCAGCAAGTGAAGAATTTAAACTTCTCTTGCAATGTTTCAATAAGAACTACAGCCATTTAAAAATAATTTGACAATTCTTCTGGATGGATTCCTCTGAAGAAGAAATCATTTGTATACATCATCCTGTTTATCATACTTTCACAGCTGCCAATGAGAGGCAATTCACTATGCCATTTTGAGAGAGTTGATGAAATTAAAAGTGATATAGTCTCCAGGTAAGTACCAATTAAAATTATTTCAAATCATTTAAAATGACTACTATATAATACTCTTACAGTATGGCTTTTGGAAGAACTAGCACTTTTTCTTTTTACAGGGGGAAAGGAATCATCTTATTTTCCCACTACGCAGGATTATCTGATGTCAAGTACTTCTGCAATACATATTCTGCACTGCTCATTGTTATTTCAAGTTCTCAGCAGCAGGGATAGCAGTATACGCTGCAGCCTGAGAACAGCATGGTCATCCTTATTTCTACTTCCCCCTTCACTTTGCTTTTTTCCCAGAATCTCTATGTGCCCTGCTCTAATGCATAAAGAATAGTGCCCAATGGGCGATTTCCACCATTCTCCTTCTGACTATGCCTCTCAAGTTAGTGATAAACAATGCAGAAATGTCTGTCTCCAACCACTTGTCCAATTGCCCTTCCAATTATAATGATAAAATACAATATATTCTAGAGCTCCCTTAAGTGATTTAGATTTCTCACACCATCATTCTTCACTCTTCAGTTCTTCCACATAGAGTTGGACAAAGGAGAAGTGTGTTTTAGATACAGTATTATCAGAAAGTGAACTCCTGACCTCTAGTGATTCACCCTCCTCAGCCTCCTAAAGTGCTGGGATTACAGGCGTGAATCACCGCACCCTACCAGGAGTTAGTCCAGACTGGCCAACACGGTGAAACCTCATCTCTACTAAAAATACAAAAATTAGCCAGATATGGTGGCAGGTGCCTGTAATTCCAGCTACTTGGGAGGCTGAGGCAGGAGAATCTCTTGAACTCCAGGAGGTGGAGGTTGCAGTGAGCCGAGATTGTGCCATTGCACTCCAGCCTGGGCAATAGAGGCAACTTCGTCTCAAAAACAAACAAACAACAAAGTGAGCACGGGAAACTGCTTCTCCTAAAGATCAAAGTAACATTTGCAAAAAAGAAAAAACTGTAACCTAGTACTTTTTTGCGTATATTCAAAATGTCACTCAATACTTTGCCCAGGGGACCTTTACAGCTCAAGGCAATGCAAATGCTGGTTCCCAGGAAATAACTTTCTTCAAGTTTTGCTTAAGGGACATAGCTTAACTTTAAATATGGCACCCCACAGGAAAGAAAGGGGGTTCGGAAGACAGTACCTCCCTGTAAGCAGTTCTCTGAAGAAAAGGGCTATTTAGTAAACTACAGTAAGCTTGGAGAATTTAAACTTTGCCCTGCTTATGCAGCAAAAACATTTTCTAAACACTTAAATGATTGATTCCACTAAAGACTTACAAATGAAATTTCTTATTTCAGATTTTAAAAAATACCTTGGGACAATAACATTTAAATTGCACTCAAACTCACTATACATGAAATATGTGAATTTATATTTTCTTTGCATTGTGGAGACAAATAATGTAGCCATCTAAGAATATTTTAAATTATTAACATTTCCCATCCACTGGTTTTATGTCAAGTAACAGGACTTTGGTTTTAAATGACGTAATCTTAAGTAACTTTATTCATATTTTCATATGTAAAAGTAACAGCTTGGGACCACAAAATCTCTAATGGTCTGTCTAGCTGTAAGATGTTATGAAATGATAAAAAAAAACTTTGCCTCAATTTTAAGTCCTTCATTTTTGGTGCTGTTATCACAACAAGATATTAATAATAGTAATAATGTTATAGATTTATAAAACTTTTCTTGAGGCACTTTCAAATCCATGATTTCATCTACTCATTAGAAAGATTTAGTTAGAGAGAATCTTCATATTTTCACTTCCATGTTTTCCCTGCGAAGTGCTAAGCCTGGGGAATTTATCAGAGTCATAAAATCCTGATCTGGAAAGGTCACTTAATTGATGCCTTTTTGCAGCCTTCGACAAAACTGAAGATCAGGAAAACACTGGATCTTTTACACTTCATCCTGTGCTTCTTGATTAAATCAGACTCTAAGTGATTTTTTTTGTTATCTACTAAATAATTTAAAATAACAGAACTAAAGAACAATGCATATCCCTGCAAGAATAGAAAAATGTCAGGCTACATATAATGGTTTATTTCAGAGTAAAATCTTACTGAAGAAACCTAAGTGGATAAGAGCATAGGAAAATTCCAAACATGAGAAGACTTAATTTGAAACAGAGGATTGTGAGTGGCTCATCCTATGAAAAACTGGAACGTTTCTTCCATGTAAATTTTTTTAAAGTTTTCATACAACTTACTCATTTAATAGTACCTTTTTGGGTCATCCCCAGTGCTTGCTGTCCAGTTAGGGATACAGAGTGAACAATCATGGAAAATGGCTCACATATATTGAGAAGCTAGCACACTCTTAGCTGTGCTAAGTGCTTGATGTACAATTAAGGCAGACCCGAGATCATTCAGCCAGAAAATAGGAGCACCTGTATTCCAACATTGATCTGCCCATCTGGAATGTGTGCTATTAAGTGTCTCACATTGCAGGAGTAAGCTGGACCCCCTGCCCTCAAGGAGATCACTCAGATAGGGGAGCAGGATGATCCACTCATTCCTTCCATAACTCCAATGCTTGCCTTTAAATTGTTGATTTTTGTCAACTATTCCTATCGGCATCCCCCCCCCCCCCGCCCTTCAAAATAAAACACACCAGCTCTGCAGCCATCTCTCTCAGAGATGATTCTTTTTGAAGCTCTTTTAAAAAAGTGCCAACTAATGTCCTGGTAATTGTTTTATGTCTTTTTAAGTGAATTTTAAAGTCACACAAAAAGTCATGGAAATACTACTGTGAAAGCTTTGTCAGAATTTATGGCTTCCTGGGAGAACTGCATCATCCTGAATTGACAGCTGAGGTCTCAACATTAAGTAAATGCTGGGGGCTGGGCATCAAGGAGAAATGTTTACACAGTTACTACTTGATTAAAAATAATACAGTGCTGATAAGGACATAATGAAACAGGCACTTACTAGGAGAGCGTGAATTGACACAACTTTCTAGAAAACTATCTGCATGCAGTCTAGAAAGATGTTTAAGCTCTTGGACCCAGTTATCCCACTTCTTAACTAGAATCTATTCGAGGCATAGAATTAGGTATTTGAACCAACATGTATTTAAGTATGTGTTCATTAGCCCTTAATAATAATACCACAATATTGAAAATACTTCATAAATGTGCCAGAATATAAAAATAATTAAGTACATTTTGGCATATAAATTACATAGTGGAATTTATAGCCATTTATAAATATTTTCCAAATATTTTGATTAATATGGGAAAATTTTTACTATAAAATTTTAAGCAAGAAAAAGGATCAAATCATTATGCACATAAAAATCTTATTTAAAGATAGATAATTGCAGAGAGAAAGAAAGGGATAGGACAGGAAAAGATTTATATGCATAAAAGGACTGTAATGAAACAAAACGAAAGTAGCAAAAAGTATTTATAATCAAGAGAGTATGATCTTGGATTAAACAATGATTTCTTAGATATGATACCAAAAGTACCAGCAGCAAAAGAAAAATAGAGTGAATATCATCAAAATTTTGTGCTTCAAAGGACACCATCAAGAAAGTGAAAAGAAAAGATTTTTGCAAATCATATATCTTATAAGAGAACTGTATATAGAATACATAAAGAATTATTACAACAATATAAAGACAACTAACCCAATTTTAAAAAATGGACAAAAGAGCTGACAGTTCTCCAAAGAAGATACGCAAATGGCTAATAGGCTCAAGATGTTCAACATGATGGCCATCAGGGAAAAGCAAACCTGCACAAGGAGACAGCGCTTCACATTCACTGGAATGTTGTTATCAAAAAGTCAGATAATAACAGGTACTAGAGAGGACTTAGAGACATTGAAACCATCTATACTGCTGGTGAAAACGTAACATGGTGTATGTAGTCTCTCTGGAAAACAGTCAGGCAGTCCTCAATGGTTAAACATAGAGTTATCA
The DNA here is from genome assembly GCF_049354715.1 of Callithrix jacchus. Classification (NCBI taxonomy): domain Eukaryota; kingdom Metazoa; phylum Chordata; class Mammalia; order Primates; family Cebidae; genus Callithrix; species Callithrix jacchus. The sequence continues at coordinate 24,234,182 of NC_133508.1, read as the reverse complement.
TAGACCCAGCGATTCCTTTCCTAAGTTTACACTCAAGAGAAAAATATAGGTCCACACAAAAAGTTGCACATGAACGTTCATTACAGTATTATTCACAGCCACAAAGTGGAAACAATCCATGAAGAAACCTTGAAAACATTATGCTAAGTGAAGGCAGTCAACCACAAACACACACACAAAAAACACATACTGCATGATTCTATCTATAAAAAATATCTAGAATAGACAAATCTACAGTGAAAGAAAATAAATAAATGGTTAACTAGTGCTGAAGTGGAAAATTAATGGGAGGCAGTGTTGGGGGTCACAGCCAGTGGGCACAGGGTTTCTCTCTGGGGTTATGAAAATGGTCTAAGGTCAATGGCAGTGATGGTTGCAGAACTGTGGGAATTCACCAAAAACCACTGAATTGTATGAGTCACTTTAAATGAGTGACTTGTATGTAATGTGAGTCATAGAGTATTTCAATAGAGCTAGCTTTTTAAATAAAAAAACACCAAGGAAATAAGAATAATTAGTTTCATTATTTCATTTATTAACCCTATTCCAAGTTCCTACTATGGCCTGTGGCAAACACAATGAAAGATACTAATAAAGTAAATCTTTTGTTTTTAAGGAGTTCACATGAATTAACACTTACTCATGCTAGTGACAGTAACTCATGCTAAGAGTAATCTAATTATAGATTATGCAGAAAGAAACAACCAGCACCAGCCACTGCAAAAACATACCAAATTGTAAAGACCATCAACAGTATGAAGAAGCTGCATCAACTAACGGGCAAAACAACCAGCTAGCACCAAAATGGCAGGATCAAATTCACACATAACAATAATATCTCATAGCTTCAGAAAAAGCTCATTTTCTTTATTCCTTTTCATTTTATCTGCTATATTTTATTTTTCTGCCAAATTATGCATTCCACTTCTTTTCTCATAATACCTACCCTTAAAGTTTCACATGGTATCTTAATTTAGTCTAGATTTAATTAGTATCTTTAATGTTTTACCAAGTAACCCAAGGATTCAACTCTCTCCTGCTCCCAACCCAAGTCCCTTGTTATCACTGGTTTGTGCACTGGTTTGTGTCTTTTTTCTTAAATATCCATTGTTAGATGTTTTAATACTGCTTTCACTTGCATTTGTTTTTTATAACTTTCTTATTTCATCATTCTTTTCTGTATTTAATTTTCTTCTTTCTCAAGGACACTTTTAAACTGTGAAATCAGAGTTGTAAATACTTATACTTTTTAACTCATAGTTTGTCACTGTTTATTCTTTTATTTTATCCTGGGTATAGTATTCTATACCAACAATTATTTTCCTCTGTACCTTGAAGACATTTCACTGTCTTATGTCTGTCCTATAGCAGATGCCAAGTGTATTATCTAACAGCCCTTCCTTGTTAGGTATTTTCCTTTCTCTCTGGAAGGTTATAAAATTTTCTTTAGGCTGTTTCACAGTTGTAGGTCTTGGGTGAGTTTATATTTTTATTTTGTTGTGTACTTATATTCAGGAACCAATGTGGAACCACTTGAGTTTTGCAATACTCTCACCATTTGCACTTTGAATATTGCTTCTTTCTCATCTTTTCTCTTCTGACAGTTTTATTAGACATAGGTTGAGTTTTCTTAATGTAGCCTCCATTTTTTCTTAGCTGCTACTAAATTTTCCATCTCTACCTTTTTGTACTGAATTCTCCATCATTTCCTCAGACTAATATTCCAATTCACCCCTTTTTACTCTTTGATCTACTGCTCAACCCATCCACTTTTTATTTAAATGACTGCAGTTCTAATTTTAGAAAGCCTCTTGTTATTTTCAAATGCTCTTATACAGTTTTATAAGAGCACTTGAAAAATGCTCTTATAAAAATATTTTATACAAGACTCCTATGATTTTCTTCTTTCCTTTGGCTCTTTGAACATCCTAAATGTCCTTGAATTGATGTTTCTCATTATTCTATAATTTCCAGTTCTTAGAACCTACATTCTACCATTTGTTGGGCCTAATTCTCTGTGTTATTTCATTACTCACAGGCCTTACACTTTTTTTAGTGTGACTTCACGTTCAGTGGGGATTATTTTCTATTCAGGTTCTCTTAGGAAGAGTACCAATGTGATGATTGTAGATGTCTCTGCCAGAGGCCTCCTCACTTCTCCTGTTCCAAGACATTTTTCATGTTAATTTCTCAATACTGGGTTCCCTATCATATAGATAGTGTAAATCCAGACCTCTGCAGTGGCAATAGCCTGGAGTTCTAGTATCTCTTTGGTGATCCTTTTCTGATAGCACCAGAGACATGGCAAGTTTGTCATCAATCCTCTGAGCCAATGCGCAGTTGCTGTTCCGTCTTTAATTGATGAGGCAGCCGTTTCTAACTCCTGGCTTGGTGCATGTAGCTCAGATCTAAGAGTACAGCTTGAACTGCCTTCCCATGGGCTTAGGACTCCAGCTGCTAGCAGTTGGAGCCTACATCTTTATTGCTTTCTCACATGGTCCATTTAAATGTCAGTTCCTGCTCACTGCCCTGCCTCTGAGTTCCCTCCTCATTCCTGACAGCTGAGGACTTCCACTTCTTGATTCTGAACCTGGAGTAGTTATTTACATTTTTATATTTTTTGACATGGCTCTGTGCTGAAGTAAAAGCCTAGGAAGTTGTTTTATATCAGCTCACTCAGTCATATTCATTCTATCCTTCTAAACGAAAATAAGGTCACATTGCCTTCAATGGGTTCCCATTTACTTGAACAATAAAGACCATCTCTCCATCTGGCTATTTTATAAACTTCATATTCAGGTAGAATTCTGGCTCCTCAACTTGACCTGTAGCCCCACCTTTAATCCCCCCACCTCACACTATAGCCATAATGGCCCAATCCTCATTCCTGAACATTCTATGTAACATCACAACTCCACATTTTTGTTTCAAGAAACTTAGGGGTAGCTTCTGGGTCCTCTTTCTGTTTATAACGATGATTTTCTGTGACTTTCATCTAAGATCTGTGAGTTCTCCATTTCAGAATGTGCAAAATGAAGGCAGCACAGTCAACTACATAATCCAGGTCACTAATTCACTAAGCAAAAGCCATACAGGAGAGTAAAGACGTCCATTCAAAAAGCCAGAAAGGCCCTGTGCAGACAGGAGCAGCTGACCCAGCTGAAACAAATCGTTGAGTTTCACACCAATGCCACAGTCCTGCATAGAGAGTATCTTGAAGTTCATTAAATCCTCAGAGCTTAGCTCCCTGCTCTGCAGCAACATTTGCTCTGCCCTCTTTAGCAAGAGCAGCCCGCTGAGGAGATAGCTGTTATAGTTTGTGTGCTTCATTAGAGCAAGGAAATATAGTTCAGTTTGCCCAAACAAATCCTAGCTGTTAATGGGCCAAGATACTGTGAATGCAGAGTTAGACTTGCTGGGACAACAGAGAACTGAAGGGGGCGGGGGGTGGGAAGCACCTTAGAAACCAAAGAAACTGCATTTGTAAGCTTCATTTTATAACATGTAGCAAGTGAATCAATAACTTGAAAATGTACAGTGAAGGCAAAAAAGGAGTTGATTGCAATCTTCAAAGACTCGGCAAAAGGAAAAAGTAGGAGTGCAAATTAAACTCATTCAAAAGCGTCAGGACACTTGGTTCAAACCTAAGAAGAATCAACTAGGCTAGCAAAAAATCATTATCCCCAGAAGAGATGACAGAGGAAAGTAATAGAATATGAAATGTAAATACAAAAAAAGAAACCACCCAGATGTTTTGAGAATTTTTTTCACGGCATAATTCATGAGAATGCAAAATGGTATCCTTAGCAACACGGATGAATGTAAGAATGGAAGATCACCACCGAGGTAAAGGCAGGTGTAGCCATTAGGACAAGATCTGAAAACATGAAAAATGACTTCCCGAATCCCTAGTTTTATGCTATTATCCAAAACTAAAGCCAATTTAATGTAAAAAAAAAATCATTCACATTTTATCATTCATTTCTTATTATTTATCAGTTTGGATTTGTTAATCCATCATTTTTAATTTGGACTTAAATAAGCATCCTTTTAACCTATGAGATTATCATGCAATAATGAAATAAACTCAGCAATGACAGAACATTCTTCTCAATGAATCTTTCTCTTTCCACATGCACAGAGGTGCAAGTGTCTGTGTACAAACACATGTCCCTCAATCTTTGGAGTGAATATCTAAGGAATCCCCAAGATGGGAGTATTATCTGATTAGATGATATCTTTTTTTCTGAATCGACAGAATTTGTATAGTTTGATGACATCCAATTTATACATATTTTTCTTTTATAGTTAGAGCTTTCTATAGCCTAAGAACTTTTTAAAAACTTTTTAAGTTCAGGAGTACATGTTCAGGTTTGTTACATAAGTAGACTTACGTCATGGGGGTTTGTTGCACAGATCATTTTATCACCCAGGTATTGAGCCCAGTATCCATTTGTTATTTTCCTGATCCTCTCCCTCCTCCCAGTCTCCACCCTCCGATAGGCCCTAGTCCATTGTTTACCTTTACATGTCCATGTTCCCTCATCATTTAGCTTCTGCTTATAAGTAAGAACATATAGTATTTGGTTTTCTGCTCCCTTGTTAGTTTGCTAAGGATAATGGCCTCCAGCTCCATCCATGACCTTGATTCATTTAAAAATGAAAGAGTTTACCTAAGTGTAAGTCCAACATTTTTTCACATGTCCCCAAATTTCTGGTTGTTAGGTGTTATGTCACCTTAATGCAAAACATCTGAGTGGCTCCTAGGCCATACTCATACAAAGAGGAGAAATTTAAAACCTTTGAAAGCTGTCACTCAGCTTCCTATCACACTCACCTCTACACAAAGCAAGCTAAGTGACAAGGGGCAGCTTTTGGTAGCACATCAGCAGCATATAATTACAACCTTCCCTGAGGTATCCTGGCAGTTAAGTCATTTTTCAATAGTTTCACATGATCTGTCCTCCTAATAAAGGTTAGGAACCAACATTGAAGAAAAAAGAAGTGCTGGGTTGAAAACATGATCCAAATGGAGGCCTAACAGAACAACAACAAAAATCCATGTCTATGGCTATGTTTTGTCCATATGCCTATATTTTGTCTGTACTTACAGCTATATGATAATGTATACAAAATATTATTTTAGGTCTGTATTTTTTCATATTTATATCATACATCTATGAAACGACATAAAATTATTTTCATGTTATATAAACACATATATATTTATATGAATCTGCATCAATGTCTTTGTCATTACGTGTGTGTGTATGCGTGTTCATGTAAACAAACCCCACCAGGTAAGATCAAAGCATTCTCATGGTAGTTTCATCAAGATGCAATCTGAGACGTGTTTCTTCCATACATCAATGAGATGCAACAAAAAAAGAGCTAGGCATTAAAGGGTTAATAGATATCCTACATACAATGAGAAAATAATCTTTCACTGATTTAAAATTGAGAAAAAGTAAATCATAAACAAAGACAGACATCATAGGTCTGGTCCTCCAAGGAAACAGATTCTGGGGAGTACCTTGGGAACAGGACTCTTATGGGGCACCAGGGCAGCAGGCTAGGGCAAAGGGAGAAACTGACTCCAATTTAGCTTCATAGGAAACTTCAGCTGACCTAATAAGAAGTGATGGGGCTGAGATGGGCTTTCGGAGATGTCCCAGATTGAGGCATGGGGGCTGGGCCCTGGAATCCTGCTTTGAGCAGTGATAGGACATGGGCTGCCCCTGGTGTGGGGCATAATCTCTTCTGGGAAGGCAATGCTCAGTTGTGGACTCAGCCATGAGCCATCAGGAGGGGACATTCTCAGCAGCTGGGGAAATATGGTTCTCAGGACTAAAGGGCATGAGCTGAGCACCAGAGTATCACTACGAGAGATTCATGAATCCATCTTATTTTTTGTGCAGGCTACTACTTATTACCCTAAATTATAAATCCACTCCCCTATGAGATATCCCTTCTTAACTTTGTGATTTTTCCTTTTGACAATCTGACTTCTTAGGACAGTGAGTCAATTGTAATCCAGCTTTTCCATATGAAAGAGTGCCCTTGATCACCTTGTAGAGAAATCTGATGGAAATAGAATGCTTGCACACTTTGGGGAAAGAGAGTGGGCTCCAGTTCCTGCATCTATAATACAGGAATAATAATAATGGCACCTACTTTACGGGGTGTGCAGAATAAATTAAATTATCCATGCAAAGGTCTTTGAACAATGCCTGTCACACAGTTAGCTTTTACCAGCATTATTATTTTTGGAAAACTCTGTGAGCTCAATATGGCTTCATGGTTACTATGCTTATTGAGAATCTGCTCCACAGACCACTTCAAGGGGCAGAGTGAGGAGCCAGCCCAGTGTCCCAACACTTTAGGTTCCAGTGATGTCTCACCTCTTTTTAAGTGATAGCCCAATGAATTTATACTACCTTTGGTTAACTTTTATGTCACTGATTTAAAAAATAAAGTCTATTCTCTGTACTTGATTAGTAGATATGGCTTCAAAAGATGATTGACATTTGAAGGGCAGAAAGGATAGCTTTAGGTCAACTATTCTAAAATCAAGACCCTGATAGGTGTCAGACATCCTCCAACCTTTAATCATTCACATGCATTGATTCTATGCCACAGATTAAGTCAGTCAGACACCTGAGTGTACAATTTGCAGAGAGGTCAATAAATTAGATAGATTGCCAGAAAACAGCTCCATGTAAAGGTGTATAGCTGCTTTATTGAATGTTCATGTGGCCATGTTGGACTACTGGAACAATATTTCCTAAATGATTATGTAGGTAAAGATTCCTTGGGTCTTCAGTCACTCTTTCACCATGTGCAGGTGTTCCCCGGCCAACTTCTCAGCATTGTAGTGAAAGTGACCACTCACTTAGTGATTGCTCTCAGCTTTCATGAAAGGGCCTCAGTCTTTCCCATATCTTACCTGACTGTACATGCTCATGGAACTGCCCTTCATCTGAAACCCAGCACATCTACACCCCAGGTTCTGTCATCAGCTAGGACCCTCAACTCTCCACTCTACAGTCTCTCAAGTTCTGATAAGAAAACTATTTCCAAGAAGGCCCTGAATGACACTGGATCATTCAGTCTTTACAGTTGGGGGCTCTTCATCTATTTAGAAGAACTTTAGGGAATACATGAAAACTATAAAGAAGACATCTAGGTTTTTCTATTTATGTCCATATGTAAATTCTTCTAAGAGACAGCTTAATGGTTTTAATCAGGTTGTCAAAAAGCTTTGTCCTGACCTGTTCTGTGTGATGAATAACACCTGGCTGAACCCATGCCTGAGTTTATATCTAGTTCTATCACTATTACCTGTGCAACCTTGGGCAAGTTATTACTTTGAGAGGTCTCGAGTTCCCAATCTGTAAAAGGGGGATGATAATAGTATTTACACCTGGAGTTTCTGTGCAGAGTAAACAAGACAATCTCAGATATCTGGGTATATTCAGTTCTCAGTTTTTGTGTGTTTTTTTGTTTGTTTGTTTTGAGACGGAGTTTTGCTCTTGTTACCCAGGCTGGAGTGCAATGGTGTGATCTCGGCTCACCGCAACCTCCGCCTCCTGGGTTCAGGCAATTCTCCTGCCTCAGCCTCCTGAGTAGTTGGGATTACAGACACGTGCCACCACGACCAGCTAATTTTTTGTATTTTTAGTAGAGACAAGGTTTCACCATGTTGACCAGGATGGTCTCGATCTGTTGACCTTGTGATCCACCTGCCTCGGCCTCCCAAAGTGCTGGGATTACAGGCTTGAGCCACCACGCCTGGCCCAGTTCTCAGTTTATGTGTGTCATCATTCTTCTTCTTAAAGGATTCTCTATTCCAAAAAATGTTCAGAAACACTGCTGTGGATATTCTCAAACTCTTGTATGGAGTCAGACTAGCAGACCATCAGGGAGTTTTGATTTGGACCATGTTTGTTTGTTTGTTTAATTACACCATATTATTATGCCATTGATCTTCATCAAGGGAAGATAGAAGAGCCCAACTGGAATCTATTTTTGTATCTATAGAAAAAGGGGCTGAAGGCTCTGTCCATCATCATACAGTGTCCTTTCATGAGGGCCCCTAGAAGAACTATCTCTGCAAAGACACAGAGCAGCTACTCAGGCACAGGGCTCATTAGTACTATCATCTTACAGAGCCCAGGAACTTGGAGACGAATGGTGTGACCACCGAGAAGCTTGCCACCATCTCAGGTCCAGCTCCAGTGACAGCACAAGACTATAGTGTTTGCATTTCACAGTGTTAAACCCACCTCTAGTTTCCTAATTTTGTCACCCATGTTTGCTCCTTGGCTTTTGCTCCCTCCATTGTTTATTTAATCCTATTGTCATTGACGTGGTTTTATGAACCACCTCAAATCCACTGAGGAAAAAAGTCACACAAACAGAGAAACAAATTCATGCAGTGTGGACTGGTGTCTCATTTCCTATTATGCTATTTACTGTTTTATGGCAGTTCTCACTCCTGTTTAAGTGAATTTTGAACTTCCATTGTCATGAAAATATGAGAGGCAAGGGTGCGAGATTGGTAGGCTCTGAGCAGATGAAAAAGCAATCAAGAGCTTTCTAAGATACCCGCTGGTGACAGTTTCCAAAACAAACAAAACTGTTCCCTGAAAAATATGATACCGGCAAGGAAAAAGAAATCACTTTTAAATTAATCTTGTTTACATCCTAGAAAGGCATTTCTTGAAGGGCTAACATATTCTCAATTCTTAGTCCGATAGAACCCTACCCCCCCCTTGCTGCCTTTCTGAACACAAGCGTTTTTTATATTTTAAATCTAACATTCCAAAGAGAGTGGTCCTTGGGGTTTTCCATTTCAGAGGAGAATGGCAGCTGCTGGGTTGCCCTTAATAGAACAGAAGAGAATTTATGTTTCATACATAAGCCCAGCAGGCTTGTGTACAAGGGTGAGTCTTGATAGATCCAATACAAATTATAAACGAAGGTTCTTGGATTCTCTCAAAACATGAGAAATTAATTAGTAGGTCTAATGCCTTAGAAGAATATGCAAAGGGTAGCTGTATTTTCTCACATCCAAATCCTGTGTTTTAAAAGCATTTTCCTATCTTCACACTTTCTGCAGAGTGACAGCCTGTTCTGCAATGTCCAAAAAATCAGAGGAAAAAAGAAACAAATAGGCTGAATAATTGTAACATGCATAGCAATTACGATAGAAACAACTCACCTCTGCGTTGTACTTCAGAGTTTGTGAAGTGCTTTCATAAACATTATGTTAAATGTTCCTAATAAAAACTCTGATTTCAAAGTCTACACTCCTTTACTGGTTTATAAGGAGTCTTAATAGTTTCCCCTTCAAAATGTATATGTTGAAATCCTAACCCCCAGGACCTCAGAACATGACCTTCTTTGGAGAGAGGGCATTTACAGAAGTTATTAGGGTTGAGCCTCAATACAATACAACTGATGCCTTTGTTAAAAAAAAAAAGAAAACAACCTGGAGACAGCCACACACAGGAGAAGATGAAGGCAGACCAGGGTGATGCATCTACAAGCCAAGGAACACCAAAAATTCACCAGTAACCACCGGAAGCTGAGAAAGAGACATGACACAGATTCTCTCCCACAGTCCTCAGAGGGAATGAACCTTGCCAACATCTCAATCTTGAATTTCTAGCCTCCAGAAATGTGAGATAACAGTTTTTTGTTGTTTAAGCCACTCTGTTTGTGGTACTTTGTCATGCAGCTCAAGAAAACTAATAAAAAGGCTCTTTGCAATCTGCTCTTTTCTCTCTGGCACCATCTCTCAACTTTCCTTCCAATGGACTCTACACTCGAGCCAAACTGAACATACTAGACAGGAGACTGTTTGCAAAGAATCTGCTAGATGTTGTTAGGATTTAAGCACTAGAAGTACAGCATCTTGCCCATCAGAGATCACTGTACACTTCAGAATATTCTGAGGGACATAATCTTTCCTTTCTTTTCTAGTTTCATGAGACATACAACAAAGTCGATGGAGCCCTGCACTCACTCCACCATTAACTTGCCTGATTGATTCATAGAAAAAAGAACTACTACACTCAAGAGGTAGTCTACACCTTTATCTCCAACAATTTGGGATACATCTTCTTTAAAAATTACTCTCAAGTCACATAAATAACTCAGAGGGTCAATTGTCCAACCCCAAGCCAATGCTGATGGTGACGGGTAGAAGTAGTGATGGAGGAGGACACAGAACGTAACTCCTATAAAAAGTCCCTTTTGCTTCAGTGAGGACAGATTTGCTGGGATCATTTTTACAAAAATTATGCACCTTGAAGAAGATTTAAAATGGACAGAAATTCTGTGGTATTTCTTCCCAAGGGTAAGAAATTCTGTGTCTTCCTCTTGAGCTTAGATGGATGCTATGACCATCTCACTGACAGAATGCAAAATGCTGATTCATAGGCCAGGCCTTGACAGACTGGCAACTTCCTCTTCCTGCCTAGTATTTGTCCTCTACAACCTGATGGACTGCCCTGCACAGCTCACTCTAGAGACTATTGTTTGGATAGAATCGGCAAAATAAGGAATAAAGAATTTCTTTTATGAGCACCCCATTGAACTTGTGACTATAAAGAGATAGATTAATAACCTCGAGGAATGCTATAGGTGGCAGTGACCCTAAAGATCTTCCAGTCTGTTGCTCCTCCAAGTTTAAATCTCCTTCTATGATTCAAGAGAACTGGTGGATATAGAAGTTCAGATGCTCTTCTGCATGAATGATGATGTATACCTTAACTTGATACAATGGAATAATATGGTTTGGCTCTGTGTCCCCACCCAAATCTCATGTTGAATTGTGATTCCTAATTTTGGGGGAGGGGCCTGGTGGGAGGTGACTGGATCACAGGGGCAGATTTCCACCTTGTTGTTTTCATGATAGTTTGTTCTCATGATAGTTGGTGGTTTAAAGGGTGTGGCACTTCCCCTTTTGCTCTTTCTCCTGTTGCCCTGTGAAGACCTGCTTGCTTCCTCTGCACCTTCCGCCATGCTTGTAAGTTTCCTGAGGCCTCCCCAGCCATACTTCCTGTGCAGCCTGTGAAACTGTGAGTCAGTCAAACCTCTTTGCTTCATAAATTACCCAGTCTCAGGTAGTTCTTTATAGCAGTGTGAGAAATGGACTAATATACAGAACCATGAGCTTTGGAGACAAGTGTACTTTGAAATAAGACATAATGACTATGTGGCCTTGAGCAAGTTGTTTAATTTCTCACAAATTCAGTCACCTTCTTTCTGAAATAGAGAGTTAAAATGTCTTATCTTCAGGGTAGTCGTGAGTAGCAAACTGCTGCTGACGCCAGTGTCACAGGGTAGACGAGTGTTCAGTAAGTACACCCTCTCACCATTCCGGCCTGAACACACCCTCCTGTCCACTCAGAGCCTTCGTCAGGAAGGCGATACAGCTGGAATATTTCAGACTCACATGACAATATGGACAACCTCTGTATTAAAATAGACATTTTACAGCTTTGAGAGGGCAAAGCTGGAAGATCACTTGGGGCCAGGTGTTTGAGACTAGCCTGAGCAATATAGTAAGAACCTGTCTTTATAAAAAATCAAGAAACAATTAGCTGGATGTGGCAGCACTGCCTTTAGTCACATCCACTTGGGTGGCTGAGGTGGGAGGATCACTTAAGCCCAGGAGATTGAGGCTGCAGTGAGCTATGATTACACCACTGTACTCCAGCCTGGGTGGCAAAGTGAGACCTTGCCTCTAAATATTTATGTATGCAGGTATACATACATCCATCTTAAAAAGCACCAAAATCATGTACCTAAAGTGCTCTGTTCCTTCAATGAAGGCATCCTGTGTAAGGCCCTAGTGGGTAGAGCTGCTGTGTACTACTGTGAAAATTTGAAGGTCCAGACTCTGGACCTGCTCTACCCTCCAGGATATCAAAGGACATAAAAGACAAACAAAGCAGCCAGGCCCAGTGGCTCATCCCTGTAATCCCAGCAGTTTGGGAGGCCAAGATGGGCAGATCACCTGAGGTTAGAAGTTCAAGACCATCCTGGCCAATATAGTAAAACTCTCTCTCTGCTAAAAAATACAAAAGTTAACCAGGTGTGGTGGTGCATCCCTGTAATCCCAGCTACTCAGGAGGCTGAGGCAGGAGAATCGCTGGAACCCAGGAGGCAGAGGTTTCAGTGAGCCCAGATCATGCCACTGAACTCCAGCCTGGGTGACAGAGCAAGACTTTGTCTCAACTTAAATAAAAAGTTTTTAAAAGGCAGCCTCTCTTATGTTATTATCTCCACTTTACAAATGGGAAACTGAGGTTTAGAGAGGTGAAGTGACTGAGACAAGGTCATATAGAGGGTCAGGGGCAGGACTCGCAGACCCCAGACATCCTGGCTTTTCCTTGGGAACCAGAACTAAAATCTTTGCATGGCATGTAAGAAGACAGAGATCATTTTATATTCCAGATTTCCTTAGGAAACTACACAGATTGAGATGGAGCAGGGACTCATCTTAGGGGCCTGCCAGGGCCCCGAAGTATGGAAATAAAGAAAAAATTTTGAGTTCCTTTAAGGGAAATTTCAGACACTTAGCTAGCCTGGAAAAGTAAACAAACAATCTGATAAAGCAAACAAGATATTAATAGTAGACTCCCAACAAGTCAGTCACAAGGTGTTTCGGTTCTCTACAGAAACTAAGACAGCATGCTAACATTATCTTCTTGAGTTGTTTTATAGATATCTGGACCCCTAGAAGACAGAAAATGCCAACCGCTCTCATGTAGACCTCAGGAAAGGAGGAACTGTGGGCTGAACTCCAACGGCCACTCTTTGTTCTATATTTCTTCCTGATGAGTCTGAAGAGATTCATGCCTATAGGGCAAACCTGAACATTTCTCTCTGCTGACCCCGTTTTTAAATCGCTGAATCTACCTATGAGCTGTAAGTCCCTGCTTCAAGATATCCAGCCTTTTGGACCAAACCAATTTATAACCTCCATGTAATGATTTATGATTTTGCCTGTAACTCCTACTTTCCTGAAACATACACCTGCCTTTTAAAGCCCTTGCTTGTAAGCCATTGAGAAGTTAAGGTCTTAAGCGTTAGCAGCCCATTTTCGTTGCTTGGTGCCCTGAAATCATGCCTCACTTTCTCTTGCGGCAAATCCTGGTGTCCGTGTGGCTTTTTCTGTGCACTGGGTAAGTGGACCCAAGTTCAATTTGGTAACAAGGTAAGCACCTGGGTGGAAGCTGAGACCTCTGGGAGAACTAGTGAGGCATAAAGAAGGGAATTTGTTTCTTCAGTAAGGGAGGCAGGGAGACCAAGAGAGAATGAAGCAGAGATAAGGAGACATCAAAGGAAAGTCCTTTTTTTGAGTGATCTCTATCCATAGCCCCCAGATTGTCAATAAAGGTTACTAAAATCAGAACATGTTATTAATGTGGCTGTTCTTCCAGGCACTGGTTGAGAAAGAGGTGGTATTCTGTGGCCAGGCTGGAGCAGGCTGAAGCTGTCACACCTACTCAGGAGCACTGAGGCTGAGGATCCCATGAAGAAGAAAGCCCCAGGGCTTCCCAGCTCTCCTACAGAGGACTTTGGGGCATCACAAGCTGGAAACTGAGTCAGGCCCAATGTAATCAGCTATTCAAAGAGTAAGTAGCTTACCTGACATCTCTGTTACAAGTGGTAAAATCAAGTGATAGCCAAGTGCCTTTTAACAATCAGATAAAAGATATCTTTATATATTTATCATCAAAAGAAACATGCATATACATGTTAAGATCATGAGACACTTTTAGAGATCTCACACTTTCAGGTTAAGGTGATCAATTACACATTAATTTGACTTCATATAGGTTAGGTTCACTCTACCTTGAGCAAAGTATGCATTCCACATTTATTTCAGGAAATACAAAAGTTTGTTCTGAAATCTGACAGAATGAAAGCCAAAGCCTGTATTATCTATGAAATGATTCACAGTTGTTAACAAATATCAAATCCTCCCTAAAATAGGTAACTGCAATTTTGTCAGCTAAATGAAAACATTAACGACAGCTTTCTCTGCTTTTGTAAGCAAAAGCCTGAGGGAAAAATGTGTTATTCTTTAGTGAAAACTTAAGCTTTGCTTACTCACTATGACTGGAAATAGGTAGAGAATAGAACAAGAAGGGTCAGTTTCCTTACGAATCAACTTACCTCACAAGCCAAGTTATTATATAAAAGATTTTTACTACTTCCTCCCCACCAATGTCCATTTCATCAGCGTTAGGATATTCCCCAGAACATGTAAATACTTTATGATTAGTGATATCAGTGAAATCAGCAAGAGGTAAGCATTTGAGAACTGGACATGAACTAGCATCCACTTAAAAAGCAGCTCACCAACAGGTTGGAAGACATGATACATTTCTTTCTGCACTGTGGTCTAGAAAGAAACAGCTTAAAGGCAAGTTGGAAAGTGAATTTAAGAAGGTCTCAAAATTCTATGGTCTAACGTTGTTAAAGGGTATTTTTAAAATTGAAGACTATTTAGAAGTGCAATAGTTTCCTCTTAACAAGCATCTGGGTACTTTTAAAAGCAATGATTTTAAATTAATGGTCAGAATGCCTTTGATGAATGACTATTAAAATTAATTTCACCTCATTTGAACCGTGGGGAGAAAAGGTCAAAATGAAATTATCTCCTTGACTTTTAAGAGTCCTTACTGGCAGAGCCCAAATTACCTCCATCAGCTTTGAGCACACAGCTAGGGGTGTGCTTTGTGCTTGCCTGTGGCTGGCCTGTGTGGTAGGTCAGGAGGCAGCTGCAGCAACAGTTCCAGCAGCAGGAGACCAGGTCTAGACAGCAAGCGCGCTTCTGCGTGGACACTTTATATGCAAAAATGTGCATGGTTAGCAACTCTCAGTGTTTTTCAGGCAGCGGATTGACAGCCAAGACATTGTTTTTCTTGCCAAGAATGTGCTCAATAGAAGTATGTTTAATTGTACTACATTTTCATTGAATGGCTAGACTTTTCCTGGAAGTAATGCAAACCGTCCAGGAAGCAAACAGGACCAGAACCGGAAGATAAGGAGGGAAAAGTAAAGAAAGACATGAACAGGAATGTGCCTTCTTGGCTCACACAGACATTTAACCTTTAGTCAGGAAGCCATGAGTAACATGGAATTATCATGCCCAAGGCAAAAGCACAGAACGCACTGGGCACCTGCTATCTGGGCGTGGTATAGGGATCTCCTCTTGTGGGCTGCCGTGCCATGGGTAGAAATGGGTTCTCTGGATCCTCCCCACTCACTGTGATGTCCTCCTTGTGACCACAATGAGACAACTGAGCAGTTACAAATCTCGTCCTGACAGAAGACCATGCACAGGAATGGGAATGAAATGCACACATTCCTAATCAATACAAGAGAACCATGCACGAATCTTCACTCGTTTCTTCTGTGACATGATCTGGAGCATAAAAGACTTGTCTACTTACTGTCATCCCTTCTCCCACATGGGAAGTGATGTTTCCTGGACAATTGCACAATCCACTGGTGTGACAAACTGTAAGGCACTGTAAAAAATGGCTAAAGAAAACCCATTGGCACCATTTAAACATAACAGTGACTCAGAGAAGAAAAGCAAACAAATCTCAGAGAAATGCAATTCTGTAGAATGGAGCAGTTCTAAGGCCATAGAAGCGTAGAGTTTTTACCCACATTCTTACTTTAAAACAAAAAGAGTAAGAAGAGGGTAATATTTTAATATTCAAGTCAGATCCATTCAAAAAGACAAATATACGGAAAGCTTACTATAAGAGAACTAAATTAACCATATTTACTCGTGGTTCAAAACAACATATTCCTTACTTTGCAAAAAGATTCACTGTAGTTCTCCTTGTAATTCCCCCTAAACAGCAGGCTTCTGTAGACATCCAAAGCATAGCATGGCTCTGAAAGCAGGATTTACACGTGAATATTCTGGAATAGGTATGGCAGCAAGTGAAAAGGTTTGCCCTTTTCCTGACACCACTGGCTGGGTTAAATGTTTGTTTTGTCCTCCAGTGTCCTGGCTCACAAAGGTATCATAAAATGATCACCCTAATGAGAGACTTCCTATTTAATTCATTTCTAGGATACTTAACAGCTTTTACAGATGCAAGTCATGACTATTTCCATAGATATCAATATTTTTCCAAGACAAAATATGGTATGGATGTAGCTCAAATTGCAAATCAAAGGAAACTCTTGCAATGGGTTTCCTAAGTATAAAATTGGAAATATAAATTATTCTGGGTTAGTCTTCATTGACGGTGCCTAGATAACAGAGAAAAAAGTCAGTTCTTATGTGGCGGAAATATAAAACAGTAATCCTGATGTTGGCTGTGATATTCCTAACTCCCAATAAAATTCTCACCATTGGGATCTAGATGCACCTAGCAGTTGCCTTGTAAATGCAACTACTAAAAAGATATTTTTCAATATGTTACTTCCTGGGAGGCAATTGACAGAAATTACTATGGTATATATCACATGAACACAAACACACAATAAAATTACTTTTTAATTTTTCTTTCATTTCCTTTTATGCAAAAGTGGTACTTAAACTATAAAACAATGTTCACAAAATAATGCAAGAAATTAGAGAACTGACTGGATATTTGATGATGTTAATGAATTTAATATGTAAGGTGTGATACTGGTACTGTGGTTTTATCAACATCAAAGGATCCTTATCCCCTAGTGATATATTTCAAAGTATTTAGGAACAAAATAACATAATGTCTGTTTTTTTTTTTTTCTCAAAATACCTCACTGTGATGAGGCAAGAGGGAGGTGAGTAGGAATTTAGATGAAATATGACTGGCCATACATTATTAATTGCTGAGGTTGGATGAGGTGTAAACACGGGCTTATTATATTCTTCTCTCTAGTTTTGTATAGGTTTGAAATTTTTCATTATACAAACTTTTTAAAACCAATATTCAAAGATCCAACAATTGTTAAGACCAGAAATTATATGATTATTAAAAATGTCTATAAAACAAACCAAATTAACAGAATTCTTGAAAGACAGCTACTTATAGATATCAAAATAGTCTTTTTTTCCTTCTCGTTTTACTTGGTAATACAATAAGGATAACCACTTATTCTTTAAAAGGGAATTATTTGCCCAGGCATGGTGGCTTATGCCTGTAATCCCAGCACTTTGAGAGGCCAAGGCAGGAGGATCACTTGAGGCTAGAAGTTCGAGACCACCCTGAGCAACATGGAAAAACCCTGACTCTACAAAAATATATAAAAATTAGCTAGGCGTGGTGACACATGCCTGTAGTTCCAGCTACTGGGAGGTGCTGAGGCAGGAGAATGGCTTGAGCCCAGGAGGTCGATGCTGCAGTGACCCAAGATGACGCTACTGAACTCCAGCCTGGGTGACAGAGGAAGACCTGTATCCAAATTTCTTTTTAAAGGGAGCTATTTTCACCAAATGAAATTTCTACATGGTATTTACTACAAATATCACCTATGACCACACACTAACAGCTTAGTAAGTGTTGGAGAAATAGTACTTATGACAGCTTCCATACTTGTAGCCAAAGTTGGCCAGTTCTCAGTAATGGAACTCACGGTCAGTGCAGTTATGAGTGTTTAAAATATCAAGTACAATCTGAACAGCCAAAAAAAAGCTCCACATTACCAATCACATAGTATTTGATAGCATTTACTGAGTTGCTAGAATGGGCTATGTACCTTGCCAGGGCTTCACTCACTTCACCTCACTTAATCCTCATTAATACCCTGTGAAATGGATTCCATTATCATCGCATTGTGCAGAAGAAAATTCCAAGTCTCAAGAAATTTATGTCCATTTACCAGGCATCTTTCAGGTGGTATAAGGCTAAACTAGGATAAGAGCCTACGAATATTGATTTTAGAGCCTGCATTCATGGCAGATTCTGCAGGATATATCTAGAGAAAAAGGAAATGCTTACAAATGGCAGATTTTTGTTCTCAGATAATCAGTGTACCGTACAATATCCGGTTACTCACACAGCAGTCTTTTTCAGAAATCAAAATGCAAGAGTTGAATCACCAAAGATTAAAAATAAATGTCCCCAACATTGGTAAGAATCACCAGCCTCTAATACTGATGCCTTAACTAGATCTACTGCAGTAAAACTACAAAAAAAAAAAAAGGAAGTTATTCCTCTTTTCACTGAAAAATTTATTTCACAATCAGGGAAAGGGAAATAGAAAAGACAAAGTTTTCTCATTTGGTCTCAAGTTTTATTAAGAATTATAGAGATGCAAAAGGAGCTTTGCCTTTTATCAGCAAATGCCAGTTCATTAACCCTCTCGCGCTGTAAAGAAATATATCAACAATTGTCTCTTTTGACCTGAACTCATCTATTTAAGGTCACCGAGTTCTACAGCCATCTGAAGCCTCAAGTAAAAGAAACTGGGTAATAGTAGTAACATATCACTGGGTTTCACCTAAAATGTGCCGTTGAGCGTTTCAACCATGAAAGAGCATAACGTGGGTGGTTTTTGTTATGTCCTTGTTGGCGTCTCCGGTCTCTGTCCTACCCCTACAAATAGAGCTGGCTGACAAGTGCTGCCCACAGTAATTAGCCATGGTAATGAGTATTGTCAGGAAGCCGCTGTCTCCAAAATGTGCACATGTAATCACTCTCTACAATGCATATCAAAATCCCATCACAAAGCAAGTCATTTGCCATCTGACCTTCCATTAATTAAAGCCCCACATGGGGGCAGAGGAAGGTGGAAACAAAGGATAATGTCACAGTAGACACTTCACAGCAGAACCAGAGGATCCCTACCAAGCCTTTGCTGGAAACCTTATGTCTAAACTCTGGGCATTTGGAAAATGGCACTGGACAGGAATTTAAAACCCTGAGCTCCAGCTCTACCTTTAGCCCCAAGAGGCCAAATGACCTTGGGCAACACATTTCCTCCACTGGGAACTCCTTGGTGAACAAAGGCCTATGAATTCCATGATGGTTTTCCCAGCACAGAAATTGCATGTTTCTCCCATTGAGCTATCAACATATTGCAATGAAGAGAATCTTAATTTTTCTCAAACAACCAATTATGGGGTTTTTTTTCCTTTCCTTTCCAGAAACAGTGTCTTGTCCTGTTGCTCCAGCTAGAGCACAGTGGTGCAGTCGTAGCTCACTGCAGCCTCAAACTTCCCGGCCCAAGCAATTCTCCCAACTCACCCATCAAAGTAGCTGGAACTACAGGTGTGTGCCACTATGCCTGGGTAATTTTTTCATTTTCGTTTTGTAGAGATAGGGTGCTTTGTTGTCCAGGCTGGTCTGGAACTCCAGGCCTCAAGTGATCCTCCCACCCAAATCTCTCAAAACCCTGGCATTACAGGTGTGAGACACCATGCCTAGCCCCAAGTTATGTTTAACAGAGGACTTACCAACGAAGAAAACACTAAACACAAGATAACAACCTTTTCACAAATTTCTGTCCTAAAGATATATACTCCAAAAGGAATTACAGTGGGTTAACATTTTTACAATTATTTCTTTTACCAATTGGGTTAGAAAAGAAATATCCGAAAGAAAGGCTGTTTTTTATACAACATGCATATAGCACATTGAATTAGAAATGTGGGCAGTGTGGCAGATTTTTGTTTTGTTTGTTTCCTCTTGTCACAACTCCCAGTAATACTCCGCCAGTGGCATGCTCCCTTTCATCCCATAGCCTCTTAGTAGGCGGTAAAGTTTATCCAGAACATTACCTCCATGCCCTCCTTTCAATTTAGCATCTACTCTACCTTAATGATATGTTTTCTATAATCCCTTCTTGACCCTAGAGGCTGGATTTGGCAAGGTCCTGAAGAACCCTGTGTTTACCAGTATCTATACCTGTAGAATTGCAACAACCTGCTTCCCGCTCCTGGATCACAGATGACATTGTCAGGGATGCTTCTGTACTGACAGAACCTTCTGTCTAAACTTTGGGCATTTGGAGAATGGCACTGGATGGAAATTTAAAACCCTGAGCTCTAGCTCTAACTTTAGCCCAAAGAGGCTGAGTGACCTTGGGCAACACACTTCCTCCATTGAGAACTCCTTGGTGAACAAAAGCGTATGAGTACTGTCAGGAAGCTGCTCTGTACCAGCATCCCCATTACCTAGCCTCATAATAGCCATAGCAGGTAGCCAGTATTTATTGAAAGCCAAATGACATAAATCTCTTAGAATCTCATATATTCCAATTCTATTGTCTAACGAGAATATTTTTGGATTTATCACACACCATATTTAAACCACCCCAGAGCATCAATGGGATCAGTGAACATGTGGAAATATGAGCTAATTCAGAAAGAGGAGGAAGTTGATTTATTCCACAATATTTTAAAAAAGTATTACACTTGCATTTTTACTATCTTTTGTGGAATTCCTTATAATGCAAAAAAAATGACTCAAAGATGGACTTTAAATTTTAAAATGTTGCTCAGAAGAAAAATACCATGTTATTAAACTTTAACATTTTTTAAAATGTCCATGAAACAGAAAACATGATTTCCATTTCTCGTTGTCATACTCAGCCTCCTCTACAGAAGACCTGTAAGCAGGACACAAAGATAGCTGTCACGATCGTTAAAGGTTAAGCTCTGATGACTGGAAAACACTTTCACTAGAGGAGTTCAGACTTCTGAGCAGCACAAGCAAAGTGTAATTCTCCATGGTCAGGTGTGGTGTCATTCCTGTGTGCTATCTGGGTTCCCTGAGCCTGCTGAGTTTAGCTCCTCTTTTAGTCTTTGCTTTACTCTGGCTAAAGAATTGTCAACCCTTCATTAGGAAGCCAGGCTGTGAAAACTCTGCCACGGCCTACACTTAATGATTACAGGAGCTCACTTCCTAGTCTCCATCTTTGCAGCATATAACAAAGTTGGATTTAGGATAGTTACATGTCACTTTTGTAACTAATGTTTTCTGGCTACTTCTGAATAGATTTTAAAGTTTTGGGAGAGGTAGAAATGGTATTTGTGGTTACCACCGTAGCCAGAAAAGTCAAGACAATAAAATAATGCCATGTCTAAACTGTCAAGATTAGTAGTAATAGAGTCATGACTGTGAGCCACCAAAACTGATTCATTTGGCCAAACTGATTTAATCACAAGTCTCATTCACTCTCCCTTCCTCGTGCTACCTGGAATGTTCTCCTCCGCAACCTCCCATCACCCCTAACTCTACCCCTTACCCATATTATCCAAATCCTCCCTGTCCTCAAGGCCTAAGTCAAGCATTATTTATCCCTTCTAGACTCTTTCAGATAGATGGAATTTTCTTCTCCTCTGAAGTCCCAGAATAACGTCCCCTATAACTCTGTTTGCTCAATTATTTGTTAATTCAACACTTTTACAGATCAACTGCCTGAGACAATTCTCACTACTCACTTTGTAACTTTATGTAGATATTTGTTTTAATTTCCTTTACCAGAAAGAAAGCTTTTTGAGGGCAACTTTTATGTCCAATTTATTTTTGTATTCTACAAAACATTTTTGGTGTGAATACTGTTAGTTGTCCGCCCACATTGGTTTCCTTTTCTTCATTTCCACCAGAATTCCGATCTTGTTTATATATCCCGGTCACCCATGTAGATCTCAGTAAGTACCCCATATGGTTTCATGTTCTTCCTTCCTTCTTCTTTGCTCTTTTCTCTTCACTTCCTTTACTCCAGCCCTTTATCCTTCCTTACATCCTTTATTTATTTAACAAATTACAACATATATTTCTGAGTGCTAAGGATATAAAAATGACCTTATTATTGATGAATCCTTTGTTAAAATTTTGTTTTTCTTTTTTCAGACATTCTCACTCTGTCATCCAGGCTGGATTGCAGTGGCATGATCTCAGCTCACTGCAACTTCTGCCTCCTGAGTCCAAGCTCCTAAAATCCATCAAAGCCCAACCTCTCCATGAGGAAGCTATTGTAGGTATGTATGTGTGCATGTATATATGTGCATATATACATGGTTTTAATTTAAATTCAAAGTAATAAAAATAAAATAGATGGACACTTCAAGACAGTCATTCTCCACAAAGTGCCCAAAGTCTAATGGGGGACTCAAGCATGTTCCTAATTACAAAACTCATTGTCCAGTGCTATAGCAGAGATGTGTGGATGCTGAGGCACAGGGGTAGGGGGTATCTGATTCTGCAGGTGAGGGAACAGTACATCTTCACAGAGGAGGTTACTCTGGAGTTGATTCCTAAAGGATAATTTAGTCAAACAAATAAATAAATAAAGGAGGAATTCTTCAAGCAAAGGGTCTGGGGTGCCATGACACATCTGGGAACTTCTGGGTGTAGCTGCAGGATAGGCTGCTTAGCATGTGATTATGCTGGAGAGTGACAGAAGAGGAGCTTGGAGAGGTGGCATTCAAGTCACAAAGTGCCTTTCATATCACAGTAGCCAGTTGTTACTTTATTTTAAAGATGATAAGAAAGATTTTAAGAAGGAAAATAATTTGACTTTCAAGTTAGAAATATCACTCTGGTAGCAGTGGGAAGAGCAGGCTAAAAGGAAGTAAGCCCAGAGGTAGCAAAATTGTTCAAAAGGGAATTTTATGTTCAGAGGTTTTTAAAAAAAAAAAAAGTTCAGGCAAGAAAAAACGGAGGCAGTGGGATTCACATAAGGGAACAGATTTGTGAGTTAAGAAACTGAGTTTTCAAAGTGTAGTCACAGACAAAACTACCAAAAAATAACTACAGCTATATTCATTTATAAAGGAATATACAAGATTTAAAAACGAAAATTGTGACATTGTAAATTAAAATGTGAGGGTGGAATAAAAGAGTAGAGTTTTTACATGTGATCAAAATCAAGACATTATCAACTTGAAATAGACAGTTGTAACTATAAGACTAGCGATGTAATCTCATAGTAAACACAAAGGTAACTACAAAGCAAAACATATACTAAATGCACAAAAGATAAAAGGAGAGAAATCAACGCATTTTATTATAGAAAATCATCCAACCACAAAGGAAGACAGCAAGTAAAAAACAAAAGATCTACAAAACACACACACACACACACACACACAGAGAGAGAGAGAGAGAGAGAGAACAATTAGCAAAATGGCAGCGGTAAGTCTTTACCTTGAGCAGTAAGTAATTACCTTGAGTAGAAATGGATTAGATTCTCCAGTCAAAAGACAGAGTGACAGAGTAGATAAAGAAACACGATCCAACTAAATGCTGCCTACAAGAGACCGACTTTAGCTTTAAGGACACACAGCTTCAAAGTGAAGCTATTAAAAATAATTTCAAACAAAAAATACTCTATGCAAAGAGAATACTGGTGGCTATGTTTATAATAGACAAAAAAAACTTTAGGTCAAAAAGTTGCCATAAGAAGCAAAGAAGGTCACTATTAAATGATAAAGGAGTAAATTCATCAAGAAAGAATTTAACAACTATAAACATACATGAATCCAACCCCAGCCCACCTACATGTATCAAGAAAATATTACCAGATCTGAAGAGAGAAATAGCAATACAATAATAGTAGGGGATTTCAATACCCCATTAGAGTACAAAAACTACAGAAAAAAAAAAAACTCTGAGAATTGGTTTTTTGAAAAAAAAAATAAATTTGACAAACTCTTAATCAGTCTAAGAAAAAAGAGAGAAGAATTAAATAAATAAAATCACAAATGAATGTGGCGTAATGAAGCTGCCATCCTGACTAACTCCAGGCAAAGAGGAAGCAGAGAAAGAAAAGGAGGAGCTTGCATTTTTGTAGAAGGAAGAGAAATAATGACTTTTTGTTCTAAGAATTTAAAAACCAGGCAAATGAATGGATGCTTTAAAAATAAGATGCATCCTAAGGAACTATAAACAACTAACTGTCAAGAAAATGGATAACTTAGAAGAAATAGATAAATTCTTAGGAATACACAATCTACCAAGATTGAATCAGGAAGAAACAAAAAGCCAGAACAAATCAATAACAGAAAGAGATTAAAGTAATTAAAAAACTCCCAACAGCAACAAAAACCATGATAAAGAGCTTCATGGCTAAATTCTACAAAACATCCAAAGATAAATGAATGCCAATCCATCTAACTCACTTCAAAAAACAAGAGAAGGAATACTTCCAAACTTAATTTATGAGCATTGCTCTGATACCAAAGCTAGATAAAAACACCTAAAGAGAAGACTATAAGTTAATAACTCTTATAAATATCAATGCAAAAATCCTCAATAAAATACCAGCAAATTCAATTCAACTACATATTGAAAGTATTATACATCATGAGTCAGCAGGGTTCATCCCTATGATGCAAGGTTGGTTTAACATAGGCAAATAAATCAATATAATATATGACGTCAACAGGAGGAGAAATAAACATAATCATCTAAATCAAGCTTGTGCAACCTGGCCAACATGGTAGAATGCATCTCTACTACAAATACAAAAATTAGACAGGTGTGGTAACTCATGCATGTAGTCCCATCTACTTGGGAGACTGAGGCAGGAGAATCACTTGAGCCTGAGAGGCAGAGGTTGCAGTGAGCTGAGATTACACCATTGTACTCCAGCCTGGGTGACAGAGTGAGACTCTGTCTCAAAATAATAAATATATTAATTAAATTAAATAAACTTAATAAAGTTGCAGCATGCAAAGTCAACATACAAAAATTAGTTGTAACTTTACACCAATAACAACCTACCTGAAAAAGAAATACGGAAAACTATCCTACTTATAATAGCATCGAAATGGATAAAATTAAGCATAAATTTAACCAAGGATGTAAAAGATCTATACACTGAAAACTATGAAATGACTAATAAAAAACTGAAGATACACATCAATTGAAAGATGTTTCATATTCATGAATTGAAAGAATATCATTAAAATGTACATACTACCCTTAGCAATATACAGACTCAATGCAATCACTATCAAAGTGCCAATGGCATTCTTCATGGAAATAAAAAAAATTTTCTTAAATTCATATAGAACTACAAAAAACTCAAACACCAATCTTGCAAAAGATTTTTCTTGCAAAGTTTGGCATATCACACTTCTTGATTTAAAATTATCACAAAGCTTTAGTAATTGAAACAGTGTGGTACTGCCATAAAAACAGACATAAAGATCAATGGAACAGAATGCAGAGCCCAGAACTAAACCGGCGTATATAGAGTCAGCAAATTTTAGACAAGAGCATCAAGAAGGCACTATGAGGAAAAGATAGTCTCTTCTATAAATGGTGCTGGGAAAACTGAATATCTATATACAAAAGAATAACACTGGATCTCATCTTACACTATACACAAAAATCAACTCAAAATGAATCCAAGTCCTATTGTGCAATCTGAAGCCATAGAACTCTCAGAAGAAAACACATGGGAAAAGTTCCTTAACACTGGCCTCAGTGATGACTATTTGGGATATGGCAACAAGAGCAAAAGCAAACAAGTAGTACTACTTCAAACTAAAGAGTTTCTGCACAGCAAAGGGGATAATCAACAAATTGAAGAGGTTGCTTACAGATTGGTAGAACAAATTTTAGAACCATGTCAAAATAAGGGGTTAATATCCAAAATACATAAAGAACTCGCAATTATAAAACAGGCAAGGATCTGGATAGATATTTTCCTGAAGACAACATAAAAATGGCCAAAAGGGATGTGAAAAGGTGCTCAACATCACTAATTATCAAAAAAACGCGAATTAAAACCATAGTGAGCTATCACCCCACACTTGTTAGGATGGTTATTATCAAAACAACAAAACAAACAAAAAATAATGAAGAGATAACAAATATTGGCAAGGGTGTGGGGAAAGGGGAAAACTTGTACATTGCTTTTAGGAATAGGAATGTAAATTGGTGCAGCTATTATGGAAAACAGATTAGAGTTACCTCAAAAAATTAAAAAATAGAACTACTAAATGACCCAATAATCCCTTTTCTGAGTATATACCCAAAGAAAACGAAATCAGCACCTCACAAAGGTATTTGCACTCCCACGTCCATTGCAGCATTACTCAACAACAGCCAAGGTATGGAAACAACCTACGTGTCTGTCTATAAATGAACGGTTAATTAAATCTGGTGTCCTGGCACAGTGGCTCACATCTATAATCCCAGCACTTTGGGAGATTCAGGTGGGTGGATCACCTGTGGTCAGGAGTTCAAGACCAGCCTGGCTAACATGGAGAAACCTCATCTTTACTAAAAATACAAAAATTAGCTGGGCATGGTGGCAAGTGCCTATAATCCCAGCTACTTGGGAGGCTGAAGCAGGAGAATCACTTGAACCTGGAAGGTGGAGGTTGCAGTGAGCCAAGATGGCACCATTGCACTCTAGTCTGGGTAACAAGAGTAAAACTCCATCCCCACCATTCCCCCTACCAAAAAAAGAAAATCTGGCATATCTATAGGATGGAATATTATTTAACCTTAAGGAAGGCAATCTTGCTATTTGCAACTTTAAGGAAGGAGATCTCACCTTTTGCAACAACATGGATGTTGTGACTTGCCATTTGCAACAACATGCAAGTAGAGGATATCAGGCTAAATGAAATAAGTCAGACACAGGGACAAGTGATGTCGCTTATATACAAAATCTAAGAACGAAACAAAAGGTGACTAAACAGGAAATGGGATATGTGGGTCAAAGAGTACAAAGTTGCAGTTATGTAGGATAAATAAGTCTAAAGATCTGTCCTGTGCAGCATGAAGCCTATAGTTAATAATAATAATTCATGTTGGAAATTTGCTGAGAGAGTAGATTTTAGGTGCCTTAAAAAAAAGGACATATAACTATGAGAGACCATGGATGTAATTCGTGTGACTGCAGTAACCATTTTACTACGTACAAGTATATCAAAACAGCATGTTGTCTACCCTAAATATGTACAATAAAAACAAAACAAAAACTTGGTTGTATAAATAAGGATCACAACTTCCTATTTTTCCTATCACGTGTTGCTTAAATGCCAGGGATACGTGTGAGAAATGCATCATTAAGTGACTGTGCCCTATGAGTATCACAGGGTGTATTTTCACAACTCTAGATGGTATAGCCTGCTACACAGCTAGGCTACATGGCATGGCCTATTGCACCTAGACCACAAACCTGCACTGCCTCTTACTGTACTAAATATGTTAGACAACTGTAACACAATGGTGAGTATTTGTATATCTAAACATATAAACATAGAAAAGGTACAGCAAAAATACAGTGTTATAATCTCACAGGAACACTGCCATACATGCAGTTCATTGTTGACTGAAATGTTATATTGTGTGTGTGTGTGTGTGTGTGTGACTATTTATTTGAAACAGTTACTATTCACATCAATGTGCGTTAAGTGAATATCTGGAGTGCAAGGAAAAGCCATTGAAAATACTAGAAAGCAAGTATGTATAAGAGGATGTATTATAATATTAATATTCAATACACTGTAGAATTTTTAAAGAACAGGGTAAACATAAAATAACAGTGTTGACAATAACTCAATACCAAGAGTTCATTGTAGAACTTGTGGTCAATTTAACATCCCGTTAAATATCTATTAGTCACCTGGCCTTGACCGAAAACATTCACACTGAGTGAGCTTTATGTGATAATGTCTGAATAAGCAATCTGGAGGCTATTTATAATAGCCAGCTTAAAGAGGTTTCTGTCCAGCTGGAGTGAAGCTGCCGTCCTGACTAACTCCAGACAGAGAGAGGAGATGGAGAAAGAAAAGGAGAAGCTTGCATTTTTGTAGAAGGAAGAGAAATAATGACTCTTTGTCCTAAGAATTTAAAAACCAGGCAAATGTGATTTTCTGACCTGCCTCTGTAAGTTCTAGGAGTCCTGGGTAGTGTTTACTCCTTCTAGCCATCTTTGAGTCCACTATTATAGTTACAGTACATTAGCTCTGACCAAGGGGAAAGACAAGAATTATAGAAACTAATCATATCTTTCTGGTCCAAAACCAGAAAGTAGCCATATAGCAGGAAAGTTATCTTATAAAAACATTGAATGAAAATGTCTTCTACAAGCAGACATGAATATTAATGGCAGCACTGTCCAGAATGTTAAAAAGCTGAGATCCAAGCTTATCAACTGGAGAATGAATAAGTAAATAGTTGTATGGTCATATAATGAAATGTCATTCAACAGCTAAATGAAACGAGTTTGAGCCTCACAGGTAGGGGAGACTGAATCTACAGGCTGTGGTCAGACCATATACAAAAATGGTGCATTGACCCACGACCTGCAGCAACCTGCCCAGGAAACCAATCTCTTTATTGCCAAAGAGCAAAGAAGCCAGCCTACTTTATGTCAGACTTGCAGGAAACCACATTGCTATCTCTAGCGACAAGCCAGGAAGCTAAACAATGACCTCTATAGCAATTGGCCCCAAATAGCCAGCGCTTGATTACGAACCTACAGCTTCCCTCATTTTTGTCCCTGCTTCCAACTTATCACCAGAGAAAAACAAAAGCCTAACCAATCACATAAGATGCCCCACTTCTAGTTACCCTGCCTCCAGATTCCCCACACCAATGACCTCCAATCAGGGGTTACCTAATGTCTTCCCTGTTGTCCACCATAAAGCTGTAATGTTCAACTTAACAATAGCAATGCAGTATCTGAAGCAAATAGAGCAAAAATGCTAAATTTTGACAAAGCTGGATCATGGGCATATGCGTATAGCTGTTATATTTCTCTGTATTTTTCTAAGTGTTAAAATCTTTAATGATACTTTAAAATGATATGGTAACTACTCGAATTATGAAATCAAAATGGTTTTTATCCAGCAACTGCTGGGTCTACCTGCCACAGAAATATCTGTAGTGGGCCGGCACAGTGGCTCAAGCATGTAAAATCCCAGCACTTTGGGAGGCTGAGGCAGACGGATCACAAGTTCAGGAGTTTGAGACCAGCCTGACCAACATGGTGAAACCCCATCTCTACTAAAAATACAAAAATTAGCCAGGCATGGTGGCACACACCTGTAATCCCAGCTACTCAGGAGGCTGAGGCAGGAGACTCACTTGAACCTGGGAGGTGGAGGTTGCAGTGAGCCTAGATGGTGCCACTGTACTCCAAGCCTCAGCAACGGAGAGAGACTCCATCTCAAAAAAAAAATCTGTTAAGACTGCACTCAGTGACTTTTTAAGATGGTAAACAGAAAGCATTTTCTTTC
Source organism: Callithrix jacchus (assembly GCF_049354715.1). NCBI lineage: Eukaryota > Metazoa > Chordata > Mammalia > Primates > Cebidae > Callithrix > Callithrix jacchus. The sequence goes on along the minus strand of NC_133508.1, from coordinate 24,204,994 downwards.
ACTTGACTTCCTTTCCACCCCCACAAAGATGGCAAGAAATTGAGTCTTTTTATTGTTTCTTGGCTTTCTCCTTTCCTTATAGTGAATATGTGAGTGAACACACACGTGAACCTACAAATGACCCCCTGTGACCTTACCAGCACTCTTCCTAAACTTTCATGCATCTTTATTTTTTAAGACATTGCTTTTTTCTAAATATAATATGAAAATAAGTAATTCAAACTCTAAGCTGTTGGATCTTTAAAATATATTGAGCCATAAGGGAATGTGAGTACGGGACCTAAGACACATAAGCAGGCAACTGTAATCTAAGCAGCTCTAACCTTTGTTTCTATGATTATGGATTCGCCTTTTCACTTTCTTACACTGCCTAGTAAAATGCTGTGAATGACTGAAGGGTTCCAGGGAAGACCCCTTCCCTCTTAACTGCTGATGTTCATCACAGATTAACCTCCCTCTTTCCTGTAACACACACACTTCAGGACTATTATTACATTGCCTAAGACAGAATGTTATATATACTCTTTTAAATGGAAAGGAAAAGAGAACAAACTGTAACTAATTAAACTGTTAAAATACATAAATCAGCCTTGTATAGAAAACCTGGTAATCCTACTAAGTTTCTTTGCTTTCTGTCCTATATAAGCAAGACCTTAACTTTTAACTTCAGAGCACTAACCTCATTTCTCTGGAGTTTGTGTTTCCCAGGTGGCTATTCCCAGCTTTTCACTGAAATAAACTCTTAAAATTGAATTCTGATCCTTTTGATTATTTCAGGCTGACAATAAGAATGATATGTTCATGGGAGAAATTTTGGAAAACACAGGCTATGCTTAAAGAAAGTAAAAGCACCCACAGTCAGCCAGGCCCTGTGGCTCATGCCCGTAGTCCCATCACTTTGGGAGGCTAAAGCAGGTCACTTGAGGCCAGGAGTTTGAGAACAGCCTGGTCAACATGGCAAAACCCCATCTCTATTAAAACATACAAAAATTAACCAGGTGTGGTGGTGCACTCCTGTAATCCCAGCTACTCAGGAAGCTGAGGCACAGAATTGTTTGAACCCAGGAGGTAGAGGTTGCAGTGAGCCAAGATCACACCACTGCACTCCAGCCTGGGTGACAGAGTGAGACTGTCTAAAAACAAAACTAAACTAAAAAAACAGTACCCACAGCCAATAAAACTCAGTACACATAGTAGTAATTCCAATGCATTTTTTCTAGTAATTTTAACTATACATTTAAAAATAATAGATTTCATTAATTTTAGATTTCATTAATATTCATATTATTATTTTATTGAAATTCTAGCCTTAGGTAACATCTATAGCCAAATATGCTCCTTGTGGTATGTACAACTGTCGCCTGAAACCATAGCTTGACATAGGAGAATATCATGAATAAATGTATGAGATAAATGTGTGAATAAAGCAATAATGAATTAGTCATAGAAATGTCAATATCTTCACATCATAGATGAAAAATTGTAATTATATATATATATATATATATATATATATATATTTCCAATAGTTCTCCAAAGTTCATTTATTTAGCATTGACTATATTACTTTAAAATGAATTAAGTTATAAACTACACTGTTACCAATGTCCTTTGGGGAAGAATCTTGAGACATCAGATTCATTCTTTGGTTTACTGTCAGAGGCCATTATAGCAAGGAAACAGTTTGGATTCAAGTTCAGAGGAAACCAGGTGATCATCTTCAATAGTCTCTCTTAAGAACCTGGGCAGTGCTGGGCGCAGTAGCTCACGCCTGTAATCCCAGCACTTTGGGAGGCCAAGGCAGGGGGTTCATGAGGTCAAGAGATCGAGACCATCCTGGTCAACATAGTGAAACCCCATCTCTACTAAAAATACCAAAAATTAGCTGGGCATGGTGGCGCGTGCCTGTAATCCCAGCTACTCAGGAGGCTGAGGCAGGAGAATTGTCTGAATCCAGGAGGCGGAGATTGTGGTGAGCCAAGATTGCGCCATTGCATTCCAGGCTGGGTAACAAGAGCAAAACTCCATCTCAAAAAAAAAAAAGAATCTGGGCAGTGATCCAATGTAATTCCTCTCCTTAATATTTGATTCTTTTTCTGAACATGACCTGCCCTACAATTTTAAAAGAAATTATTAGAGTTCTTTATGTGACTCTGTGAAAGTCATTTCAATTCAATGTAACTTTCATAACATTATCTGATATGTCTACGGGGTAATTATGTTTTACGGTTATAGAAGTTATAGACGTTAACACAGCTACACATAAAATGGCTTAAACTACGAATGTGTAAAATAGAGAAAAAGGCACTGATCACTGGGAAAAAAGTCTATGATGGAAATGTCTTGCAGTACAAAACAGTTACATCAAGGAAGAAAATCCGTATTTATCCCATTTTAATGCCATACTCTGGACAATGCGTTTAATTACCCAGAAGCCTCATGTTACGTGAAATACTAGTATAATCTAAAATGTATAGTCCATCATAACAGAAGTTTCATATCTTGAGTTAACTCAATTAGTCATTTTAGCCAAAGGGATAATTAATGTTGGCCATTAATTTTAAGATTTTAATCAACTCTCACATTCTACAACAGATGTGTGTGGTTTGGGAACGGAGGAATGACAAAGGTCCAGGCACAGTGTAGCAGGATCACAACTCACTGCAACCCCCCGCCAGGCTCCAGTTATTCTTCTGTCTCAGCCTCCCGAGTAGCTGGCACTATAGGCATGTGCCACCACACCAGGCTAATTTTTGTATTTTCAGTAGAGACAGGGTTTCACCATTTTGGCCAGGTTTGTCTTGAACCCCTGACTTCAGGTAATCCACCTGCCTCAGCCTCCCAAAGTGCTGGGATTGCAGGCATGAGCCACCATGCTTGGCTCACATGCTTCTTAATTATCCCATAGGATGAATTCTAGAGTGGGGCAGAGTGAAAAGATTGCTGGCATTTTCCTTTTAATTGTCTCAGTAATATCCCTAATAGTTTGCAGAGTGTTCATTCCTAAACGAACAGCATGGCATCACATAATACAGAGATGTGTGGCCTTCCCCCCACAGTATTGCATTTCTGAATTCATAAACTGGGAGTGTGTGATTACAGTACCTTCCTACCAAATTCAGAAGTCAGTACAATCCAAGTGCTGAGAACAATGCCTGGGGCTCCTAATAGTAGCTGATATGTTTTTGTTGTTGTTTTCTTTCTTTCTTTTCATCCTCCTCCATTTCTTTATTACTATTCTTATTATTTCCTTTCCATTTCAATGGCATTGATTTTCAGGTACATTTTTAATACTGGCTGCCACTTCATGATTTAAAGTAGAATAACCATGAATGTTAAGATGATAGCATATCAGGTCATCAAAACTACCACCAGCAGATCTAATGCACATAAACTATTTTTACAATTCATGCTGTCCTGACCAAGGATGGTGGATGTTTCTGCTGTCTGCTGAGGCAGAAGTTCCAAGTGTCATGAGCATAAATACCTTACTATTTGCTTTGCCAGCCAGCTTTGAAATTACACAATTTAGATTATTTTTAAGTTTGGTATATTTTACTTTTCTTAAATTTCACACATCAAATGAGATTCTGCTAATATTTACTAACATTTAAATCACACTTTAAAAATTCACATAATTTAAAATGCATAAAATATGATGGGCTTGTGTATTTTTAGATTCTTTCTTAAATGTTCAACACTTGAGCTACATTGCCAAGCTTTACATTATAGAAGTTAAAAAGACGAATTGCAAAGAAAAGGAGAGAGTGTAGAAGAAGACAGAAGACAATTGCGGCAGAGGTGGGCTAGCCATTGACCACAGCAGTATTCTTGACCCATGGGGACACTGCTGGACTCTGGTCTCAGCTTCTTTGCATATGACCAATTTCTGGCTGAGTCAATTTCTGTGATATGTGATACATCCAAGCCTGACCCTTAAACTCACACAATCCCTCATGTTCTTTCCCCTTCTGAGGTAATTGTGGAAGTCTAGCATCCAAAATGGCAAACCTTCAAGATGAAAGAAACCTGAATCTCCAAATCATTGCCTGGAGGGCTATCGCCCACTAATAAGAGGAACATAGTATGCACCTGGCTAATTAACTTCTATCACGCCTTAACATTTAAAAGTTTATCTGTTGTGTAGTGGCCAGGGTTACTATACCCAACGTAAAGATCACAAAATAGCATCAAGACATACTACTATGATTGATACACAAATGAATGGCTTGGATCGAAATAACGTTTTCAGAAAGCAAAATAATGTTTTGAGCAGCAAAAACATATATTTTCCCAAGTCTGCATTACTGATGCTAATATTAAAATTTTACTGGCTTTTCCTACATCCAAACCTATGGCTTTTGGTTCAAAGGCATTCCTTATGAGAAAATGGTTTAAAAGCACGCTACACAAGGAAGAAAAACAACTAGGTTTTAATATTCACTGCAGAGGCTCTACAAATTGGGTAATTTGTATTAGAAGAGAGCTTTCTTCAACATGAACTCTGAAGAAGGCAAAGCCAAGTCTTTGGAAACCATCCCTGAAGTAGATCTAAAAATGGCATATGCACCATGTCATAATCCTTCTTGGTGGCATCATTGCAATAATATTTCAGCTCTTACAATGTACACTTGTTTACAATTTCCAAGCTCTTGAGAACTTCTATCAAGTTGATGAAAAGAGAAAAGGGCTGATCACAGAAACAAAGAGTGTTGTTGGGTTGATAACATGCTAATTTATGTTGTCACATTAAGGGAGTGCCTCAAACTTGGACAGTACCATGGATGTATGGCACCAATACTGGAAGCCATAAATATGATCCTTAATTCCATCAGACACCCCAGTTGAGTTCCACAACATTGGAAAAAGAGATTGGAGAGCCACTGGAAATCAAAGGTCAATCCATACACAGAAGCTACTCCTGTGTTCTTTGGGGGAAATTAGAAAGATCTGTGCATCACAGAGATGCTAGAAAACCTACATTGACTTGGTGATGAATGAGAGGAAAATGACAATCACTCTCTCAGAAAACCCACTGGACACTAACTTTTTAGACTGATGCTGCAGTATAATCAGTCTTCCAGGGTCTTCATCCTGAGGTGCTAATGTAGCAACACTGTGATATTGTTTTTGAAACTGTGTGTCACCAACTCTTTTCTTTTTCCCTTCTGACACCACAATTGAACTCACTGAACTTTACCTAACAGTGAGTAATTGGTAGAAATTGAGCTTATCCTGAAAGGATATTTTAAACAATCATAGACAACATGTAATGGAACTAAATGAACACTAAACCCTAAACAAGAGAGATAGCAAGCATCATGATTTATCCAGTGTTCAACCACTTGAGGAATGGGGCTTGCACATGTTAGGACAGCATCTGGTATAGAAGACATAGTAACAACCAAGTTGGGGAAGGTTTGGAGCAGTGAGAAAGATGGTCATGTGTTGCCCAAATATCATTAACAAAACTGGAAGCCACACATCAGTTTCCTCATGCATGATGTTAGAATGGTTTTCCCAGCCTCCAAAGGGTTTCTAGTCTACTTTATGTACTTGCCCCATTGTACATGGAGAAGGATAGAGAGGAAGTGAAACATTGCTTGATTACCAGTTAATTAGGTCTGATTACTCACTTTGGTCCCTGAAGATGTAAATGCCTATAATTAATTCTGAGTTAAAAGGGAACCGAGTCTCCATAGCATAAACTGATTGCCTATGTCAAAGCCAAATGTGCTCTAGGGTTCTGAATAGAGCCTCTTGGCCTCTCAGGTCATTAAGGCAAAATCTGTGAGAAAGGTGGAATGAAAGAATGATGTAGTACCAATCAATCCTACTCCTTTGATAAAACACATTTTCTGTCTCACCTCCTTGGTCTCCATTGCCCTAAGTCCATACTAGACTTGAAATTCTGTGAGGAGAGGAGTGTGCAGTTCCACTGAACGTGCCACTGCAAAGTTATAACTGAGACAAGTGAAAGAGATCTGACCTAACCAACTCCATCTTGCCTCTAATCTCTAAGGTGTCCTTGTTCATTCCTAGGCATAGGCTGAACTCTCTCTGGGGAGGAACTTCAGTTTATAGTTTATAATTTAGAACAAAGATGGTAACAGCCCTTTCCCAAAACCCACCTCTTGCACGGGGACTAGGCTGCCATTACAGGACTAACAAATTAGCCAAAAGATTAGAAATTATGGTTTAGGAGTCATGCAGCTAGAGGCTACAAGATTCTGACCCTGTCCCATCCCCCACCCCACAAATTGCTCCTAAGGATAATGTCACCATTGTAAAGCCTAAGACGAGTGCCTGAGCTGTTTTGCAGACCCTGCGTGTGATGGATCAGCTGACATCACTCATATTGATAAACTAGCTCATCTGATCCTATGGCCCCCATCCAAGAACTGCTTCATTATAAGACTGCTTCGACTCTCTCTGATTTCATCTCCCACCTGACCAACCAGCACTCCTGACTCACTGGCTGCCCTCTACCCATCAAACTGTCCTTAAAACTCTAATCCCAGAATGCTCGGGGAGACTGACCTAAATAACAATAAAACCTGGTCTCTCACACAGCCAGCTCTATGTGGATTACTTTTTCTCTATTGCAATTCCATCTTGATAAACTGTCTTTGGGCAGCAGACAAGGTGAACCTGTGGGCAGTTACACCACTGTTCAGTGCAGGACTTCCGGTCCTTAGCACTATGGACAGCAGAACATAGAAGTCAATGCTCATTACATTCTCTGGCCTGATTCTGAGAGGTTGCTCCCTGTAAACCTGGGCAGCTCCAGAAGACCCAGACAAACCAACAGCATCCTTGGCTCCAAGCACTCCCATGAGGCAACTTCAGCCTGAGTGCCTATGGGCGGCAAGTCAATAATCCTTGAACCCATCTCAGGGCTGTGCTAAATGGTAAAGAGACAAGTCCAGGTCTTTTCTGAACCCCTCATCTCTTGTGATACTGATTACAGTGAAGCCCAACTAACTGACAAAAGAACAGGAAACCAAACGCTGCATGTTCTCACTCATAAGTGGGTGTTGAACAATGAGAACACATGGACACAGGGAGAGGAACATCACACACTGGGGTCTGTTGGGGTTGAGGGGCGAGGGGAGGGATAGAAGGGGGGATTGGGGAGGGATAATATTAGGAGAAATACCTAATGCAGGTGATGGGGGTATGGAGGCAGCAAACCACCACGGCATGTGTATACCTATGTAACAATCCTGCAAGATCTGCACATGTACCCCAGAACTTAGGGTAAAATTTAAAAATAAAATAAAAATAAAACCACTGAACCCATTTTCTCCCCTATGTCCTTAAAATGGCAACTTATACTTTCCTCATTGAAGAGTTCACAAATCTACCTTTGTTCCTGAATGGTAAAATTAAGGGTTAGGTATATTTTAGTAAACAAGAATAGATCAAGAAATTTCACTGACAGATTTAACAAACATTTACTGAGCATTTAATATGTACCTGGCACCATGCCAAGGTCCAGGAGCCCAATAATGAACAAAGCCAGACAGGATCCTCCAATATTCCAACCAACATTCTGATGGTTCTCAAATCGTTTTTTCTCTCCACAGCAAAAATGCCTGCTCAAGTTTCCTCCCAGTTGTCCCAGAGCTTCCAAAGTCACTGTGTCCAGCATTGGGGGTGAATATGCAACAGTCACCATTCCTGTCCCACCTCTGACCATAGAAGAGATCATGTCCCTGCCCCACTGTTCACTGTTACTTCCCCAAGGGAAAGGTTGAAAATCCTATTGGCCAGCTCTTGCAGCATTCATTGGGCTACATTTTAAGAATAGGTGGGATTACTCTTCACTGGGGACAGAATGGGACTCCACTCACTTTCTAAATGAGAGGTAACTTCTCCCAGGTCTTGCTCCTCCAGATACACTTGGCAAGACCTGGCCCTGAGGGCAACCAGCCATCCCACTCCTTCTGGTCTCCTGAAGTAGAATGTGCTGCCCATATTCAGTCATTTCAAATTGACGGGGAAAGGAGAAAGCTCTGCTTGGATTCACAGGCTTAAACCCTGTGCTCTGGGCTTGCATGGGGGCATAGGATGCTCACTTGATTATTACTAAAGTGGGGTTTTATGTCTTATTTGAGTTTTTCTTTCTGCATACACATCTGTATTAGGAAATTCTGGAGGGGAGAAAGGCACTAAAATCCTGCCCCCATGGAAATGCTTCACCAGTGAATGGCACCTCCCAGCAGCCCAACCTGAGGATTCACAGCCTCGTCCTTCTCCCATATCCTCCATTTGGAGGGTGAAGTCAATTACTTCACCCTCCAAATTATTTCCTAGTAGAATTTAAATATGTCCTTTTACTTTTTATTTCATTTTTTATAAAATGAGATGCAGTCTCACTATGTTGCCCAGGCTGGTCTCAAACTCCTAGTCTCAAGCAATCCTCCCACCTCAGCCTCCCATAGTGCTGAGATTACAGGCAAGAGCCACTGTGCCTGACCTACTAAATATACTCTTCTTATCTCTTTCTCCTTATTTGGGGCTCCAGGATTTCTCATCTGGAATACTACAAGCAAGAGCCTCAGCACCATTCATCAGACCAGCCACCTCCAATTCTTTCTCCATGCTGGTGTCTACATGCAAAGCTGACCATTTCATTCTCTTTTGAGATATCCTTCTGTTACCCCAGAGCTTTCAGAGTAAAGCCCAACTTAGTCCTCATGGGTCGTGCCTCCTCCCACCGTCAGCTATAATTCTCATGATTTGCTTCATACATACGAAGTCCTCAGCCATTGCACTCACAGCCTTCTTTGTCCATCTCTTTTTGAACACTATTTTCTGACCACTCTCTTCTACCACTCATTCTGATAATTCACTCTTTCTCTGTGTCCCATAGCACTATGAATGTTGCTGCATAACCCCGCTAATCTAAAAGGTCCTTCAGAGGTAGGACTCTGTGCCTTTCTCTGAATCCCTTTTACTCAGCACGGGACAGGTGGTAGATGAATGTTTGTTAAATAAATGACTCAACAGAGGTAACAGTAAGAATGATGACAAGTTCCAGTCAGGAATGGTGACTCACGCCTGTCATCTCGGCATTTTGGGAGGCCAAGGCAGGCAGATCACTTGAGGTCAAGAGTTTGAGATGACCAGCCTGGCCAACGAAGTGAAACCCTATCTCCACTAAAAGTACAAAAATCAGCTGGGCATGATGGCACTTGCCTGTAAGCCCTGCTACTTGGGAGGCTGAGGCACAAGAATCACTGGAATCCAGGAGGTAGAAATTGCAGTGAACTGAGATCATGCCACTGCACTCCAGGCTGGGCGAAAGTGAGACTCTGTCTCAAAAAATAAATAAATAAATAATAAATAAATAAAGAATGACATGTTCCTGTTCCCAGAGAATCAACTAACTTGAGCACACAGTGATAACAGCTCTGGCATCAAATGACATTCTTAAACTAAATGTTTGTTGAATGAATATCCAGTTAACATTGGGTCTGAAAAATAAATTATTGTTATTTCCTGTTAGGTGGTACCTAGAGTGAAATAATATAATGACAAAGTTGGGGACACTATATTAACTGTATGTTTTGACATAGAGACCATTGCCATAAATAAAAGCTATTCTTTAAATATTACAAAAACAAAAATCAATATTTGCCGTATCTACCACGCCACTAGTAACAGCTGTAGGGCACAAAACCACACTTGATTTAGAAGCCATAAAAATCTCCTGGGGAAGTACTGAGTTTTCTTTTAGAAAAAAATGGGTTTCAATTTGTCATCTGACACAAACCTCCTAGAGGAGAAGAATATTGAAATCACTGCTAATTAAGAGATTCAGCTACTCTCTGCCTCCTTATTAATATTAGCCACAGTTTTGTCTGCAAATCACCTTCAAGTTCTGCCTTACTGTGATAATTCAAAACATTTGAAATTACTGAGCAACCCTGATAAGGCTGGAAATTTGAAAGTAGCAAACAATCTCTTGCCTGATTGCCCTGGCCAGAACTTCCAATACTATATTGAATAGGAGTGGTGAGAGAGGGCATCCTTTTCTTGTCCCAGTTTTCAAAGGGAATGCTTCCAGTTTTTGACCATTCAGTAGGACATTGGCTATGGGTTTATCATAAATAGCTCTTAATTTGAGATCTATTCCATCTATACCTAGTTTATTGAGAGTTTTTAACATAAGGGGATGTTGAATTTTATCAAAGGCCTTTTCTGCATCTGTTGAGATAATCATGTCATTTTTGTCTTTGTTGAGATAATCATGTCATTTTTGTCTCTGGTTCTGTTTACATAATGGATTACATTCATTCATTTGCGTATGTTGAACTAGCCTTGCATCCCAGGGATGGAGCCAACTTGATCATGGCGGATACGTTTTTTGACATGCTGGATTCAGTTTGCCAACATTTTATTGAGGATTTCATATTGATATTTATCTGGGATATTGACCTGAAGTTATCTTTTTGTGTGTATGTCTTCCCAGTGCTGGTATCAGGATAATGTTGGCTTCACAAAATAAGTTAGGGAGGAATCCCTCCTTTTCAATTATTTGGAATAATTTCAGAAGGAATTGTATCAGCTCCCCTTTGTGTTTCTGGTAGAATTCAGCTGTCAATCCGTCTGTTCCTGGGCTTTTATTGTTGTTATTGGTAGGTTATTAATTACTGCCTCAATTTCACAACTTGTTACTGGTCTATTCAGGGATTTGACTTCTTCCTGGTTTAGTCTTGGGAGGGTGTATGTGTCCAGGAATTTGTCCGTTTCTTCTAGAATTTCTAGTTTATTTGCATACCGTATTCTCTGATGGTAGTTTGTACTTCACTGGGGTTAGTGGTGATATCCCCTTTATCATTTTTTATTGTGTGTATTTGATTCTTCTCTCTTTTCTTCTTTATTAGTCTAACTAGCAGCATATCTATTTTGTTGTTGTTGTTTTCCAAAAAACCAGCTAATTAATGAAAGTATTCAGGACTTAAACTCAGCTCTGGATCAGGTGGACCTAGTAGACATCTGCAGAACTCTGTACCCCAAATCAACAGAATATACATTCTTCTCAGTGCCACATGACAATTATTCTAAAACCGACCACATAATTGGAAGTATAAGACATCTCAGCAAATGCAAAAGAACTGAAATCATAACAGTCTCTTTAAGATCACAGTGCAATCAAATTAGAACTCAGGATTAAGAAACTTACTCAAAACCATACAATTACATGGAAATCAAACCACCTGCTCCGGAATGACCCCTGAGTAAATAATGAAATTAAGGCAGCAGTCAAAGTTTTTTGAAACCAAGGAGAAAAAAGAGACAATGCACCAGAATCTCTGGGACACAGCTAACAGAGTGTTAAGAAATTTATAGCACTAAATGCCCACATCAGAAAGCTAGAAAGATCTCAAATCAACACCCTAGCATTACAATTAAAAGAGCCAGAGAGGCTGGAGCAAACTAAACTAAAAGCTAGGAGAAGACAAGAAACAACAGGTCAGGGTTTTGTTTGTTTGTTTGTTTGTGAGATGGAGGTCACACTAGGTTGCCTAGATTGAGCTTGAACTACTGCGCTCAAGTGATCTTCCCACCTCATCCTCCTGAGTAACTGAGACTACAGGCATGCACTATCATGCCTGGATAATTTTTTAGTTTTATTTTAATTTGTTTATAGAGATGGGATCTCACTGCATTGCCCAGGCTAGCCTCAAACTCCTGGCCTCAAGTGATCCTCCTACCTCAATCTCCCCGTAGCTAAAACTACAGGCCTGCACCACCATGCCCAGCTATTGCCCAGTTAACATTTCTAAAACATCACCATTAAAGATTTAATGACTGAATTTGGGACTAGATCACCCTGGAAAGTGGATACTTGTTAAACTGTCTGAACTTTTCTTTTTTTCACTGACTGGTAAACCATCTCAATGTAAGTGTATGCTGATACTTGTTATTTTCTTATCTTTTAAAATTTTTTGCAGAGACAGGGTCTCACTATGTTGCTCAGGCTGGTCTCAAACTCCTGGGCTCAATCAGTCTCTCTACCTGGGCCTCCCAGAGTGCTGGAATTATAGGCATGAGCTACCACAACCAACTTGTTCTTACTATTAACCTTTTTGATTCATTTTTAAAATCACTTCCCTATGTTGCTTTCTGGTTTTTATCTTACTGCTATTCTTCTTACTATTGGCAGAATAACACTTTGAACAGTGAAACAGATGTGCTACTGTGACTGCTAGAATTCAACTTCTGCACACTGTCCATTCCAACCCCTCCGGCTTTGCTTATTCCTGAAACTTTCTATCTCAGTGCACACTGATGCGACCTTAGGCTGTCACAAACTTAATTAACTATCTGTCTCACTAAGATGGTGTGAAAGCATGAGGGAAAAGCCTAATTCAATAAGCACTGAGGTGAAAACAGGAACTTCCATTTGCTGCATGTATGCACTGTAGCAGTCAACCCAGCCAGCGCACTCATCCACATACCCTTCGTGCCTAGTGTGAAAGGGAGCCCAACCCACGAGGAGCAACCGAGCTCTTAGCAAGTACTTGCTAGCAAGTATAATGCACTTTCAGCTCTTCACACTTTTAGTTTGATTTGTGTATGCTCACCAACCTGCATGTACCAACTCTGTGTGAAGGTCTAGGCACTGAGTGAATACTTCCCTAAACCCAAGAAAAGACAAGAATCTCAAAATAAAGTAAAATTTGCTAGTCCTCTACCGACAGTGTATGTACAACATTAGATATAAAGAAAAAATGAACTAATTGGGAAATGGTGTCAAGTCAAAGGAAATTATTCTTCCTCCGTTTACTGCAATAACACTGGAAAATAATGCACTCTCCATACACGTGATGTAGGTGCGGCTATACAAGCAAACTGAAACTTCTAAAACATGCATAGGCACAACTTTTGGAGGGCAATTCCACAGATGGGGACTGGAGGCTCACAGAAGTTAAGCACTTTGTTCAAAGTCTGGTAGCCAGAAAGCAGAAGTGTTGTGAATCACTCCAAAGTCTGGCAGACATCATTCTCCTCTCACTACACGATTATCTAATCATAGACAGTGTTACCATTGTTCCTGTTATTGCCTTCTACAGAATAAAGCTACTTACTCTGAAGTCAGGCATTCAGAGAAACTGTAACATTCAAAATTAAATACTAATGTACCTCAACCTAATAAAAGCCACCTATAAAAAAACCTGCAGTAATCATCATACTTAAGGGTGAAAGGCAGAAACTGGACCACTTCCTGACACCTTACACTAAAATTAACTCCAGATGGATTAAAGACTTAAACATAAGACCTACCACTATAAAAACCTTAGAAGAAAACCTAGGCAAAACCATTCAAAACATATGCATAGGCAAAGATTTCATGACTAAAACACCAAAAGCATTCACAGCAAAAGCCAAAATAGACAAATGGGATTTAATTAAACTCCAGAGCTTCTGCACAGCAAAAGAAACAATCACTGGAGTGCAACTAGCAACCAACAGAATGGGAAAATATTTTGCAATCTACCCACTGACAAAGGGCTAATATCCAGAATCTATAAAGAACTAAAACAGATTTACAAGAAAACAAACAAACAAACCCATTCAAAAGTGGGCAAAGGATATGAACAGACACTTTTCAAAAGAAGACATATATGATGCCAACAAACGTGAAAAAATGCTCATCATCACTGTCATTAGAGAAATACAAATCAAAACTGCACTGAGATACCATCTCACGTCAGTTAGAATGGTGATCGTTAAAAAATCTGGAGACAACAGATGTTGGAGAGGATGAGGAGAAATAAGAACACTTTTACACTGTTGGTGGGAGTGTAAATTAGTTCAACCATTGTGGAAGACAGTGTAGCGATTCCTCAAGGACCTAGAAACAGAAATTTCATTTGACCCAGTGATCCCATTACTGGGTATATAGCCAAAGGATTATAAATCATTCTATTATAAAGACACGTGCACACAGTTCATTGAAGCACTGTTTACCATAGCAAAGACCTGGAATCAACCCAAATGCCCATCCATGATAGACTGGACAAGGAAAATGCAGCACATATACACCATGGAATACTATGCACCCATAAAAAAACGATGAGTTTGTGTCCTTTGCAGGGACATGGATGAACCTGGAAACCATCATCCTCAGCAAACTGACACAAGAACAGAAAGTCAAACACCACATGTTCTCACTCATAGGCAGATGTTGAACAGTGAGAACACATCGACACAGGGAGGGGAGCATCACACGCTGGGGTCTGTTAGGGGGACCTGGGGAGGGACAGTGGTGGGTAGGGAGGTTGGGGAGGGATAACATGGGGAGAAATGCCAGATATAGGTGACAGAGGGCTGGAGACAGCAAACCACATTGCCATGTGTGCACCTATGCAACAATCCTGCATATTCTGCACATGTACCCCAGAACCTACAGTGCAATAAAACATATATATACATTTAAAAAATGGTAAAAGACTGAAAGCTTTTCATCTAAGATCAGGAACAAGGCAGATGCCCACTTTTCCATTTCTATTCAACACAGTACCAGAAGTCCTCAGCAGAGCAGACAGTCAAGAAAAAAAATCAAAGGTACAAAGGTATACAAATTGGAAAGGAAAAAGTAAAATTATCTCTATTCATGTATGATATACTTTTATATATAAAAAATCCTAATTATTTTACAAAAAAATCTTAAAACTAAGAAATGAATTCAACCAAGTAACAGCATACAAAGTCACAAAAACCACTTGCATCTTTATATACAAAAAATTAATCTGTGAAGGAAATAAGAAAATAACTATTACCATAGCATCAAAAAGAATAAAATACTTAGGAATTAATATAACCAAGGAGGTTAAAGATAAACAATAGAAACTGTAAAACATTTCTGAAACAAACGAAAGTAGACATAAATAAGTTGAAAGATTTCCCATGTTCATGGATTGAAAAACATATTAAGATGTCATTACTACCCAAAGCAATCTACAGATTTAATGCAATCCCTATTAAACTTCCAATGACTTTTGTTTTTATAAATAGAAAAACACATCCCAGGTGGATCATCTGAGGTCAGAAGTTTGAGATCAGCCTGACCAACATAGTGAAATCCCATCTCTACTAATAATACAAAAATTATCCAGGTGTGGTAACACACACCTATTTCCCAAATACTTGGGAGGCTGAGGCAGGAGAATCACTTGAACCCAGGAAATGTAGGTTGCAGTGAGCCAAGATCATGCCATTGCACTCCAGCCTGGGTGACAAGAGCAAAACTATGTCTCAGATAAAAAAAAAAAAAAAAAGAGAGAGAGAAAGAAGAAAAAGAAAATCAAGAAAAGAGAAAAGAAAATCCTGCTCCCAAATTCATGTGGAATCTAAAGGAACACCAATTAGCTGAAACAATTCTAAAAAATACCATAGCTAGAAGACTCACACTTGCTGATTTCACAACTGGCTACAAAGCTACAGTAAACTGAAACAGTGTGGTACTGGCAAAGACATACAGACCAATGGAATACGACAGAGTCCAGAAATAAACCCTTGCATGTATGGTCAAATGATTTTCAATAAGGATGCCAAGACTATTCTGTGGGGAAAGAGATAATTTTTTAAAACAAATGGTGTTGGGAAATTTTGATATTCACACACAAAAGAATAAAATTGGACCTTTATCTAACACTATATGCAAAAATTAACTTAAATGAATCAAAGACCTAAATGTAATAACTATAACTACAAAACTCTTAAAAGAAAACATAGGAAAAAGCTTCACACCATTTGGTTGGCAATAATTTTTTGTATATAACAACACCAAAGGGACAGGCCACAGAAAAATAGACAAACTGGATTCCATAAAAATTTTAAAACTGTGTACATCAAAAGGCACTATCAATGGAGTAAAAAGACAACCTACGGAATGAGGGAAAATATTTTTAAATCATATGTCTATTTACAGGATTAATATCCAGAATATATAGAGGATAGTCTATGTTGTGTCCTGAAACACAACAACAAAAAGCCAACAATCTAATTCAAAAATGGGCAAAGGACTTGAATAGGCATTTTTCCAGATAAGAAATGGCTAATAAGCACATGAAAACATGCTTATGCTGGGCATGGTGGCTCATGCCTATAACCCCAGCACTTTGGGAGGCCAAGGCAGGTGGATCAACTGAGGTCAGGAGTTCAAGACCAGACCAGCCAACATGGTGAAACCTATCCCTACTAAAAAATAGAAAAATTAGCCAGCCATAATGGCATGTGACTTTAATCCCAGCTACTCGGGAGGCTGTGGCAGGAGAATCGCTTGAACCAGGGAGGTGGAGGTTGCAGTGAACTGAGATCACACCACTGCAACTCCAGCCTGGGTGACAAAGTGAGATGCTGTCTCATAAAAATAAATATAATAAAAAAAATTTTTAAAGGCTTAATATTGCTAATTATTAGAGAAATGTAAGTCAAAACTACAGTGAGACACCACCTCACACCCATAAGGATGGCTGCTATAATTTTTTTAATTAAGGACAAAATATAAAAAATAACAATTGTTAGTGGGGATGTAGAAAAATTAGAATCTTTGTGCAATGCTGGTGGGAGTGAAAATGGTATGGCTGCTGTGGAAAACACTACGGCTGTTCCTCAAGAAATTAAAAATAGTATTACTCTGTGATCCAGCAATTTTCCTTCTAAATATATACCCAGAACAATTGAAAGTATGATCTCAAACAGATATTTCATAGAAGCATTAACCACAATAAGTTAAGTGTGGAAGCAACCCACGAATTATTCAGCAGAGGAATGAATAAGCAAAACGTGGTCTATACATACCATGGAACATTATTCAGCCTTAAAAAGAAAATTCTGACATGTGCTACAACATGGATGGACCTTGGAAACATTATGCTAAATAAAACAAGTCAGGCACAGAAAGACAAATGCTGCATGATTCCACTTATATGAGGTACTTACAGTGATGGAAATCATAGAGACACAGGGTATTGTTTAATGGGTATAGTATTTTGAATTTGCAAGATGAAAAATGTATGTGGGATGAATGGTGGTGATGGTTGCAAAACTTAATGCCACTGAATTGAACACTTAAAAATGGTTACTATACTAAATTATGTTATGCTATATATATTTTACCACAGTAAGAAATTGGGGAAAAAAAGGTTAAAAATTAAACACTAGCAACTTTAAAATAGCTATTTTTGTAAGCATAATGTATTTTAAAATTATTAAATCCTAAGTGTTCAAACATAACATCCTAATATTTAATAAAAATGTCATTCCTTTATGCTTATATTCAAAGTAAAGAAGCATCATTTCAAAATAAACACAGTCAAACATTACACCTATGTTTGGAGAAATGGAGAAAGTACAATATTGCATGAATTTGAAAATTATGACACAGTTCTTAATTCTGAGTTAATAAAAATAAAAATGTGTGTCATGTGGTTATTTTCATTGTTTTTGAAAAGACTTTTATTTGGGCATGAAACTCATCTTTAGTAGCCCCAAAGTTGTTTTTTAAAATATTAATGATAACAATTCCTATTTATTTTTAGGTTTTCCTTTTGTTTTTATAAACCTTATACTTTTTAAAAATAGGCCTCAGGCTGGGTATGATGGCTCACACCTGTAATCCCAGCATTTTGGAAGGGTGAAATGCGAGGATTACTGGAGCTCAGGAGTTCGACCAGTCTGGGTAACATAGTAAGATCTGAGCTCTACTTAAAAAAACGTCAAAATTAGCCGAGTGTGGTGGTGTACATCTGTGGTCCAGCTACTTGGGAGGCTGAAGCAAGAGGATCCTTTGATCCTGGGAGTTTGAAGCTGCAATGAGCTATGATCCTGCCACTGCATTCCAGCCTGGATGACAGAGTGAAACCCCTGTCTCCAAAAAATTTTTAAATCAAAAAATAAAAATAAAATAGGGATTAGAACCAAAGGCATTGGTTATTATGTGATATTGCACACAAACATATGTAAGCGATTAGAAAGTAAAGTATCAGTGCAATGAAGTACTGGTTCACAACCTTGAACATGAGGCATAGATGCTTACTTGAGGTTAACGGGATTCTTTCTTGTAATTACTGGCTCACACCTGTTCATCATGCTCTCAGTGATAGCGCAGTCAAACTTCTTATTTTGACTACTGACATTCCTATTTTTTCCTTCTACTCCTGCAATAATCTTCTCCCTCTAGGTTTGTGTTCTGTTTCTCCTCTCTTTTCATTCCTCATTTGTTTTTCCTTTGCATTCACAGAGTTATAAGTATTTTGCTCCTTACTCGAGGCCACAGGGGAGAAACGATCATTTACATTCATCTCTACATTGCACATTCTATATACTCTTAATTGTATTACAGAAGTATTGAGTTTTAGCAATATTAATTTTATGATCACTGAAGGTGACAGAGGTTAACAGACTTGGACAAGATTATTATGTCTGCATGGAGACTGAGTTGGGACTAAACCAGGTCTCTTAATTCCCTGGATATCACCAAAGATCTATGGTGAGGACTGTCATATATATTCGAAATGTTTTTCCTCTTCCTACGGATTCATGTTCCTAGGATTCCTTTAGGATTTTGATTTCTCTTAGTAAGCTCCCAAGAGCTAAGTCATCTTCTCTTCCAAACTTTTTGTTCCATTTGCTTTCCAGCTCAGGAAGGAATCTGGGCCACAGTTGGAGGCAGCTGGGCCTGGAAGCATCCGCTGGGGGTGCCACAGCTGTAGATCCCTGGATCGTGAGTGTCAGTCCTGACAACTACAGTCTGTGATTTGTCTGTGTATTTGTATAATGAAGATGAAATTCGGTTTGTATTTAATTATTGTTTTGATAACTTGAATTCTTTTCTTTTCCTTTGATTTTATTATTCCTCTTAATGCAGCAATTAAACACCACTAATTAAGGCTCAGGAATGGAAAAAATTAGCAAGGCTCATTAAAAAAAAGTTGTACGAAATGGTACAATGACCCTATCAGCTTCTTCTCTCAGGCAATGCCCAGAGATTAAGGAAGCAGGTGTAGGGCAGAAAAGGAGCATTTAGAAATCTATCCAGCCGAGTGTCAGGATTCAAGGGCCCCAAAGACAAGCTGGGCAGCAGAAGCAGGAGGTGCACACTTCATCCTTGAGACATGGGGACATTAAAGATGAAAGGGATAGAGAGAGTGGGAGAAGCTCTGAAGGCAGCAGCCTAGGCATCCGCTGCCCTAGACCTGAATGGAGCACCACTAAAGGCTGTCAGGATCAGAACATCCAACAATATTCACCAAAGATCGCAAGAAGAAAGAAGGGATTTTCTGCCACTTAGACTATGTGGGAAAATGCCAGGGAAGCTCCTGGGTAGAGCCTGTAAAACTCTGAGTTCTAGTAAAGCTTCAGTTTAAAGACACTCCTTATGTGGGTCACATGGTGCCAGGAGGGGCAGTGAACAGTCGTCCTGATTTCTTTTAGGACAGAGATGAGTCATGGATGAGATCCTTTAGTCTTTGAAGTTCAAGGAAATGTCCTCTTCCTTTCCTCTCTTTTCTGACATGATTGTCTCTGATGCACCCAAGCATTACCTTCCCTGTGTTATTCATACATTTGTTTAACAATGCATGAATGTTTAACCAACATTGAGTGTCTCTTAAATGCCAGGCACTGTACCACCTTCTGAGGATTCTGAGACAAAAGCACTAGTTGCCACCCAGGTGCTCACATCTGGGCAGGGCAGATACCCAGAAAAGTCAATCATTAAATAGCTTACAGGGGAAATCAGGGAAGGGTGAACTCCAGCCTGAATAGGGAGGAGGGGACATTTGGCATGTAGTTAAGGGAGAATTCATAAATGAGAACATTTTTGAGCTAGGTCTTGCAAAAAAGTAGGAATTTGTCAGGAGTACTAGGATGGCTAATCAAGATCTTAAAGCAAAGTTGAAAGTGAGAGTCAAAGTTTTAAGATCTCTGATATTCTTTAAGTTCTAAAAATAGATGTTTAAAAATCACAGGAGATGTGTGGCTCTTCAAAAGTTCTTTGATAAACTGTTGAGATTAGTTTGGATTTTAGACAAAATGTTATTTTTAATCATTAAAACAGATTAATTTGCTTATTATCACATAGACCCCCATTTCGTTCTCCAGCACTCATCTAGAAACTAGAAGCCTGAATAACTCTTGCTTCGATTGGCAAGATTCCTGTTCCCAAATGTTTTGAGAACATATTATTGAAAGTTAGTCAACCCAATTGCACACAGCCTGCAAAGCTTCAAATTAAATTCCTAGCTTGTATCCTAAATCTTATAAAATTACACAGTTACAGCGTCAACTAAGAAACAGGTAGGTAGCTATTTGACTTTAGATGACTGTGTTCACAAGCAAATGCACAGATGAAGCAAACAGATGCAGCATCGTACAGTGAAAAGCTCTCAGATTATTTCCATCAACAACTAGAAGCTTAATGGTCATGCTTCTTGAGATATAAATGGTCTCCTAATCCTTGTACTGAGGATGTCATCTTTTTCTTTCTATAAAGCTTTAAGCGGTCTTAGCTAGTTTTCCCTCTATTTGTGTTTGACAGCTCCATTACTGGCACCACTAATTTGTCAAATCTGAAATCTGTTTGCAGCCAGGCACAGAATGCTTTCTATACAATGACTTGAGCTCCCATAAAAAATAAGAAGCATGAAACTGAAGAACCAATGTGCAGAGCATCTATTGCTAATTTCAAAAACCTATGATCTCAAATCCAAAGCTATTTGTGTGAACCTGGGGTAGGTACTTAACTTCTTTGTGCCTCAGCTTCCTTCTGGGTAAACTGGGAGTGATAATTTTTCACAAGGTTCTTGCAGGGCTTAAATGTGATAAATCGTAGTATGTGTAGCTTAGCACAGCACTTCCCTGTGAAAGGTGCTAGGTAATAACAATTCACTTTGGTTTCTGATAGAATTTTTTTTAAGCCAACAATCTAAAGTCACTGAATAAAACATAATGCTTAGGTTTTAATAAAAATATCATTCCTTTATGCTTACATTCATTAGTAACATGTCATAACTAATGCTTTTGATACAAGAGTAAAAAGCATCATTTCAAAATAAACAGAGTCAGACATGATACCTGAGGGAATGGAAAAAGTACAGTATTGCATGAATTGGAAAATTATAACAGTTTTTAATTCTGAGTTAATGAAAATAAAAAAGAATGTCATATGTGGTTATTTTAATTGGAGTCTATATGAACGTGTTTAAAATAGTCCAATTTTCAGAAACAATTCCTCAGCATCCAATTAACATTTGGATCAAAGCACATTCCCCCACCACACACAATTTGAAGCAATAAAATCAACCTACTTTTGGAGCTCACAAATAATTAGTTCAATGACTTCCACTCTTAAAAAGACACTTGCTTAAGCCCATATCTAAAAGTAAGTAAAATATAAATGTCTTAGGAACCAAAACAAAGAGAGACAAAGTTAATAGTATCTTAATTCATTAAATTGATCCTTCCACATAATACAATACTTCCAGCTCACTAATTAGTGAAATTCCAAGATTCTGGCAATGTATAAAAATGTTCACAGTGAGATTCAGTTTCTTTATCAAAATTATTTGAGTTATCATGTACCACAGAATAACTGAAGAACTTTACAAACTGACATTCAATTGGCTGTACCAAGAGTTCACAAATACCCAGCAATGACCCCATCTTTCAACACCATCTTCCCTCTAACCTGAGGGTGAATTGCTCATGATGTGAGATAAAGAACCTGCCACTGAAAGCAAAACAAATAATCACACAGTACACCTAATTTTTGCCTATAAAAATGATTTTCCAGAGAGTTGACTTTTAAAGCCAGTAAACAATAAAAGATGTCTGCTAATTTTCTCTCATCTCACTGTTTATAAAACCTAAGCCTGAACAGGTTCTCTCCCAGTTATGCTGCTTGTAATTAGTCATAAATATATTTAAGACAGATCATCTCACAAGAAACCCCTGGAGATGGCTTAAAATACAGTAAAGGAAACCAATAAGAAAGTTTTTTATTCACATTTTTCTTCAACCAGATTTGCTAAATGAAGGAAATTATTTTGATTTTCAAAACCCCTAGCCATAATCACAAAGTAGTTTGGTCAATCACAGTAAAATGAGATGAGATTTCTTTTTTTTTAATCCTGAAAGTAAGTTCCAGGGGACTAGGGAAGATCTGGAGAAATGACATCTTAAACCAAAAGATGTTGACCTCATGACACATAATGTAGGGAATGAAAACTAGAAGACACATTTTCTGCATACTTTTTAAAATGCTACAGTACCTATGATCCTCACTGATTTAGATTATTAAAACACATGATTGAATAAACTTTCTAGACAACAAATTTGTCCTGGTGGGACACCTCACATGATACTGTAGAATATTCTCGCCAGACACAGTGGCCCATGCCTGTAATCCCAACACTTTGGGAGGCCAAGGCAGGTGGATAACTTGAGCTCAGGAGTTTGAGACGAACCAGGGAAATATGGCAAAACCCCATCTCTACTAAAAATACAAAAGTTAGCCCAACAAGGTAGCACACACCTGTAATCCCAGCTACTCAGGAGGCTGAGGCATGAGAATTGCTTCAACCCAGGAGGCAGAGGTTGCAGTGAGCCGAGATCGCCACTGAATTCCATCCTGGGTGATAGAATGAGACTGTCTCAAAAAAAAAAAAAAAAAAAAAAAGGAGAAGAGAGGAACGGGGAGGGGAGAGGAGGGGAGAAGAGGAGAAATTCTCTCATGGCCAGCACATCATGAGTAGAAAATTCAAGGTGCATGCCTGGTGATATACTACTAAAATTTATATTTTTCCTAGCTAGAAAGTACTTGACCATATTAATGATAACATAAAACAGGACTAACACTTCATTCTGCCAAGATGCTGCTATTAGAAGCCTCCTGCATTTGTGTCACCACTACACAGTCACAGCCCCTCGTTCAAGCTCTTCAATTAATCATTTATTTATTGGACAAGTGTATATTGAGCCAGAGTCCTGGGCACTGGGGAGTTAACAGAGAATATGATTCGGGTGCCTACCATCAAGTGGCATTCATTCTGTCTAGTGATGGAGACAGAGGCATAAAGGGGCAAATATAACATGCATTAATAATACAACGAAAGGAAGGACTATTGATGTGAGAACACAAAGGAGAGTCACCAAGCCCTCCACAGGGGACATCACAAAAGCCAAACTGTGAAGAGAGGGTGAAGGGAGGTAAGAAAAAGACTGTCTCTAGGCAGTTGAAACAGCACATCAGAAAGAATGGCATATTCTTGAATTCTTAAGATGGTGGGACTATTAGGATTCAGTAGAGAGAGAATTCAATGGAAGAGTTGAAGCAGAATAGGTAAGCTTGGGTTACATTTTGAAGGGTTGCATTTTCCATGCCAAAATGTTTAGACATTTATTAAGGGCAATGCAGAGAAATGGAAGGGTATTAAGCAGGAGAATGACAGGATCAGATTTTCATTTTAGAAAGCTGACAGTTTGGATATTGAATTGGATAGAATTAAGAGCAGATATCTGGAAAGTAGTTTAAGAAAGGATTGCAATGGCCTAGGCAGTAGATTGTGATGGCCAGAACCTGTAGTAGCGGAGTTGGAGAATGAAACAGAATCAAGGTATATGAGGAAGGTCAAAAAAAGAAAAGAAAGGAAAGGAATGGAAAGGGGAAGAGAAGAAGAAAAAGGAAAAGGAAAGAAACTAAACACAGGAGACAAAGCAAATTTGTGAAGATGGTTGATGAATGTGTTTAGTTTACAACAGGTTGAGTCTGAAGTCAATATTACCTTACATACGATCAGCACACAGCAGTGAGATAATAGGAGATAACTTGTCATGAGCTAGGATGATGTGTCTCTACATTTGGAAAACATCTGGATGCAAATTATTACTCGAGCCCAAGAAGCAACAGAAAGCATAGATAGAAAGTGTAGAATTCAGAGAAAAAAGATCAAAAGACTAAACATTAAGAGACACCAACATTTTAGAAATAAGTAAAGATGGCAGAGAACATAGGGAGATGGAGAAAGAGCAGTGGGGAATCTAAAAGAGTAAGTGTGAAGGAAGCCAAGGACAAATATTTCAAGAAGGCAGCAGTGGTCAAAATTGGTACATGCTGCCACATTGTCAATTGAAATATAGGCAGAAAAGCACAGCAGATTTAACAGAAAGGAGACGAATGGCAAATGACCCGGGGACCTCGGTGGTATAAACGCTTGATTGGATTGAATCAGGAAGTGCCTTCGTGGTAAGGAATTGGAGTCAGCAGCATGAAGAACATTTTTATGAACACAAATTCTTTACTTCCGGAAATATACACCAATAACAACAATAACGTTAGATGTGGTATAACAGCACGTGATGACAAGCTCTAAGATGCAGACAGGGGTGGATGGTGGCAGATATTGAAGAAATCAAGAGATCAAAAGCTGGAGTGTTGGGTTGATCATTTCTTCAGACACTGAAGGTACCGTAGACTTGGGGTAAAGGAGAGACAGGAGCCGGAGAGCAAAACCCTTACTACATGAAGAACAGAAGTAGGAAGACAGTGTTGACAGTGATGGAGTAGTGGGTTTTAGAACCAGGCAGCATGAACCTCACAGGAGCATGGATAAGAGGAAGAAGAGATGTTATTTGTAAAAGGCACAGGGAAAACAGAAGGGTCTCAACCCCATCTCCTGACTCTGAGAATGCAGATTATAGGCAAATAAACAAATCCATACTTCCTTCCCTCCCTCCTCCATACCTCCCTCCCTCTGTCCCTCCCTCCCTCCTTCCTTCCCTCCTTCCTTCTTTCCTGAAGCATTTCTTGAGTGCCTACTACTGCTAGAACTGTGCTACATGCTACGAAGATTCTTGGTAAACAGATTACATGGGCTTCATGCTCTCATAGAACCTACAATCGGAAGGGTGCTGGAAAAGTAAAATTCTTAGATTCTTTAGCTGGAAGAAGGTGTCAGTTAAGACCCAGTGATAAAAAGCTACCAAAGAGGAGGATGAAGGAAAAGACTTTTGGTCTCTGTAGTGTTTGTAAAGGGCATAAAATATCAGGGAAGTCTGAACCATGAAAGGAAGGTAAGTATGGGTTAGTCTTCTCTTCATCAGCTTGTAGACAAAATCAGATGCATATTATTGTATTCATTGCCCATTGCACTTGCACCCACTGCTGATGAACTCCTTGCCAGTCCTGTCTCCCAGCCATCTACAAGGCTGTGACTTACCATTCACTTTACCATGGGCTCCATGAGTACTTCCACACTTGTTGGTCTTCTTTTCCAAGGCTACAAATTACCAGTGGGCCCAGCACAGTTACAAAGAGCCTTCACAAGCTTTGCCGGTAAAGAAAAGCTCATATCATTTCTCTTTCCCTTTCCATGTGCTGTAATATATATACAGTTAAAACTCCTCAGATGGTTCATTAGCTTTCTCACTTGGGTGAGAGTTTCTCAGCAGGACATACGGAACCACCATATATTGAAGTCTATTGCCAATTTTTCCGTGGTAATCAGTAATATGAAAAAGTTACAACCAATTTCCAAAGATGCCCAATTTATGCTAGGAAGTACAGAAACACAAGCCAGATAAACTGAGCAACTCAATGCAATCTTATTATGTTAGCACAAACATTCTGTCCAGCATAACCAGAGTGTCATATAATGTGCTTCCAAATAATGGAACTCAAACTTTTGTCCTATTATTAGTTTATTTATAAAATGTTTACTGAGCACCTACTATGTGCCAAGTAATATTGTAAGCACTGAAAATACATCAACATGGAGAAAATAATTTTAAAATTCCTCAAGTTTTGTTGGCAAGAAAAGACAATAAAGAGACATTGAGTTCTAAACGGGCATCCCCTCCTGCCTCAGTCTTCGAAGGCTTTGATGGTTAACACTGTATATGTCAATATGACTGGTCCATAGTCCCCAGTAGTCAAACATTATTCTGGAAGTTTCTGTGAATGTATTTTTTGGATGATCCTAATATTTAAATCAGTGGACTTTGAATAAACATTGTCCTCCATAATGCAGCTCGGCCTCTGCCAATAAGTTAAAGGCCTTCATAGACCCAAGTCTGACCTCCCTCAAGCAAGAATTCTGCCAGCAGACAGCTGGCCTTCAACTTGAACTCCAACATTGGTTCTTCCCTTTATCTCCAGCTCACTGGTCCAAAATCACAGGAATCTGGACTTTTCAGCCTCCATAATCATGTAAGCCAATTATTTAAAGTAAATCTTTTGACATACAAGTACATCCTATTGGTTCTGTTTCTCTGCAAAACCCTAACACAGAGTAAATGCTTTTAATAACTGAGGCTGATGGAAAATTACCCAGTCCCAGCGTATCCTTCCATAATTATTTCCATCATGTATTTTCCATGTACTTCCCAGGGCTGCCTTTGGAGGGACTGGTGATGCCTACTTCTCCCAAAACACCCTTTATGATACACTTGGGATGGGACCCTGCCTGCCTTAACAGTGATGAGCAAAACATGCCCTTTGGAAGCCCCAACTTTGTCACCTTCCACTGACATCTCCTTAATTTCCCTTCCCCTAGTGTGCTGAGGAATCAGGCAGTGCAGCTGGCTCTAAAGGTAACCTACACATCTTCCTAGAAGAAAAATTTGACCTTTAGACTTGAGTAACACCAATGTGGATCCTCTTCTGGGGTCACACAAATGTTAAAAGCAGCAGGAAAGTACCCAGGAGGAAATGGCACTCAGTTCTGTCCCAGGGTCAACAGGCTACCTACTAGCTCACATGCTTGCTAACTGAAAGCTACAGACACCACTAAGGCTGTCCCCCATCTTTAAAGCCTCTAATTCCAAGGTTGCCATCTTCCTGTAGGATTTGGCCTTGATCCAGGTACCTCTAGCATTTCTACATGGTTTCATCTTTGCAGAGGCTTCCCCTCTGCATGGGATGTGTTCTTCCACTTTTCTACTAGAAAACTATCTATCCTTCCAGCCTTGCCAAATGTTAGCATTTTTCTGAAGTCTTTCCTGGAAAAATTAAAGACTCCCTCTCCTGTGTTCTTAGAGATATTCCTTTTTTTTTCCTGAAAATTAAAACAACACTCAAAAACACGGTTCTATCAATTAAGTATCCAATCAAAGTTGTTCTGGAAAACTATGAGATAGTGCAAATCTTACTAGTTACATTTTATTATGCTTTCTATAACCAGTCTTTATAAATGCAATTTGCAAATAAAAGTTTATAAAGTCTCGCACAGTCAGTGAGGTGGCTGCTGGTCATTTCTGTCAACATAGCAGGGTGTGAGCTCCATAATTATAATTGTTGTATTCTAACTACCCTCATTTTCTGTATTCTTCAGATCCCTCATCCTTTAGAGCAAATATCATTGTACGATTCAAGCAGCTAACAATTCATTCCAGTGGTATGTCTTAATAAAAATGTCCCCTCTTGCTGGGAATTTTTAGAAATAACACATGTAAAATCCATTTAAATGCCAGAGAATTTTTTCTCCCTCAGGTTGATTTTAGTACATATCACATGCTCAGCTTAGAGGTGATTTGCAAAAGAAATAAGAAAACCAGGCTAATCATAGAAGTAGGTGTTGGATGGAATTACCAATCAGAATGCGGTAAGAACTACCATAAACACAGATATTTTTTTTCAAAATTCATCTATCACCTGAGGCCCATCGGGAGGCAAGTTTCAATTCTGCATTAAGTTCAACTTTCTGGTTTCCTATATGGGCCACATTCAAACAGACCATAAAGATGATGCCAAAATCATCTTGCAGAAATTCCCAGCAATCTGTGTTTTTCTCCCCTACCTCACACTGCTCCAATGGTGCTAGTTTTGGCTTTGATCCCAAGCAATTCAACCCATCACTTTCAACTCTTCTGCAGAGGCAGGAACAGGTTCGAAGAGCTTCTGCACATTCTGCTCTCCTCTTGCAGTTGGCACAGCAGAGGGACTGCCCCTTGTACACATGGTCAAGAATCAGATCCCTACCCTGGGTCCCCATACACCCAAATCTTGTTACATGATGATCATGACCAACCCAAGGGGAAGTTCTCAGTCCCCACTGTACCTGGCTGTTCATCAATGTTTTATAGAGTCAACCCCTGATATTATTTGGATATTTGTCCCTACCCAAATCTAATGCTGAACTGTAATTCCTAATGTTGGAGGTGGGGCTTGGTGGAAGGTGTTTGTATCCTGGGGGTGAATTCCTCATGATTGGCTTGGGCCATCCCCTTGGAGACAAGTGAGCTCTACTCTGAGTTCACATGGGATCTGGTTGTTTAAAAAGTATGGCCAAAAAACCCTTCAAAAAATCAATAAATCCAGGAGCTGGGTTTTTCAAAAGATCAACAAAATAGGCCACTAGCCAGATTAATAAAACAGAAAAGAGAGAAGAATCAAATAGATGCAATAAAAAATTATAAAGGGGATGTCACTACCAATTCCACAGAAATACAAACTACCATCAAAGATTACTACAAACAACTCTATGCACATAAACCAGTAAAACTGGAAAAAAATGATAAATTCCTGGACACTTGCACCCTCCCAAGACTAAACCTGGAAGAAGTTGAAACCCTGAATAGATCAATAACAAGGGATGAAGTTGAGGCAAGAATTGATAGCCTATCAACCAAAAAAAGCCCAGGTCCAGATGGGTTCACAGCCGAATTCTACCAGACATACAAAGAGGAGCTGGTACCACTCCTTCTGAAACTATTCCAAACAATCCAAAAAGAGGGAATCCTTTCCAAATCATTTTATGAGACCAACATCATCCTGATACCAAAACCCGGCAGAGACTTAATAAGAAAAGAAAACTTCAGGCCAATATCCATAATGAAGATAGATGCAAAAATCTTCAGTAAAATACTGGCAAACCAACTGCAACAGCACATCAAAAGGCTTATCCATCACAATCAAATAGGCTTCATCCCAGGGATGCAAGGCTTGTTCAACATACCCAAGTCTATAAATGTAATCCATCACATAATCAGAACCAAAGACAAAACCCACATGATTATTTCAATAGATACAGAGACGGTCTTTGACAAAATTCAACAGCCCTTTATGCTAAAAACACTCAATAAACTAGGTATGATTGGAACATATCTCAAAATAATAAAAGCTATTTACAACAAACCCACAGCCAATATCATACAGAATGGGCAAAAACTGGAAGCATTCCCTTTGAAATCAGGCACTAGACAAGGATGCCCTCTCTCAACACTCCTATTCAATATAGTATTGGATGTTCTAGCCAGAGCAATCAGGCAAGAAAAAGAAATAAAGGGTATTCAATTAGGAAAGGAGGAAGTCAAATTGTCTCTATTTGCAGATGACATTACTGTGTATTTAGAAAACACTATCATCTCAGCCCAAAATCTCCTAAAACTGATAAGCAACTTCAGCAAAGTCTCAGGATACAAAATTAATGTGCAGAAATCGCAAGTCTTCCTATACACCAATAACAGACAAACAGAGAGCAAAATCAAGAGTGAACTCCCATTCACAATTGCTAAAAAGAGAATAAAATACCTAGGAATACAACCAACAAAGGATGTAAAGGACCTCTTCTAGGAGAACAACAAACCCCTGCTCAAGGAAATAAGAGAGGACACAAACAGATGGAAAAAAATTTCATGCTCATGGTTAGGAAGAATCAATATCGTGAAAATGGCCATACTGCCCAATGTAATTTATAGATTCAATGCTATCCCCATGAAGCTACTTATGACCCTCCTCACAGAACTGGAAAAAACCACCTTAAACTTCATATGGAACCAAAAGAGAGCCTGCATAGCCAAGACAATCCTAAGCAAAAAAAAAAAAAAAAAAAAACAAAGCTGGAGGCATCACACTACCTTACTTCAAACAATACTACAAGGTTACAGTAATCAAAACAACATGGTACTGGTACCAAAACAGAGATATAGATCAATGGAACAGAAGAGAGGCTTAGGAGGCAATGCCACACATCTACAACCATCTGATCTTTGACAAACCTGACAAAAACAAGCAATGGGGGAAAGGATTCCCTGTTTAATAAATGGTGTTGGGAAAACTGGCTAGCTATGTGCAGAAAGCGGAAACTGGACCCCTTCCTGACACCTTACACTAAAATTAACTCCAGATGGATTAAAGACTTAAACATAAAACCTAACACCATAAAAACCCTAGAAGAAAACCTATGCAAAACCATTCAGGACATAGGCATAAGCAAGAACTTCATGACTAAAATACCAAAAATATTAGCAACAAAAGCCAAAATAGATAAATGGGATCTAATTAAACTCCAGAGCTTCTGTACAGCAAAAGGAACAATCATTAGAGTGAACTGACAACCAACAGAATGGGAAAAAAATTTTGCAATCTACCCATCTGACAAAGGGCTAATATCCAGAATCTATAAAGAACTAAAACAGATTTACAAGAAAAAAAAAATTCAAAAGTGGGCAAATGATATGAACAGACACTTTTCAAAAGAAGACATATATGATGCCAACAAACATGAAAAAATGCTCATCATCACTGGTCATTAGAGAAATACAAATCAAAATCACATTGAGATACCATCTTATGTAAGTTAATGGTGATCATGAAAAAATCTGGAGACAACAGATGCTGGAGAGGATGCGGAAAAATAGGAACACTTTTACACTGTTGGTGGGAGTGTAAATTAGTTCAACCACTGTGGAAGACAGTGTGGTGATTCCTTAAGGACCTAGATAAAGAAATTCCATCTGACTCAGCAATCCCATTACTGGGTATATATATAAAGGATTATAAATAATTCTATTATAAAGACACATGCACACCTATGTTCATTGTGGCACTGTTTACAATAGCAAAGACCTGGAACCAACCCAAATGCCCACTGATGACAGCCTGAACAAGGAAATTGTGGCACATATACACCATGGAATACCATGCAGCCATAAAAAATGATGACCTTGTGTCCTTTGCAGGGATATGAATGAATCTGGAAACCACCATTCTCAGCAAACTGAACAAGAACAGAAAATCAAACACCACATGTTCTCACTCATAGGTGGGTGCTGAACAATGAGAACACATGGACACAGGGAGGGGAGCATCACACACTGGGATCTGTTTTAGGGGAACAGGGGAGGGACAGTAGGAGGTAGGGAGGTTGGGGAAGGATAACATGTGGAGAAATGCCAGATATAGGTGATGGGGAGGAAGGCAGCAAACCACATTGCCATGTACGTACCTATGCAACAATCCTGCATATTCTGCACATGTACCCCAGAACCTAAATTGCCATGTAAATAAATAAATATGTATATGTAAAATTCATATAACATAAAAAAAAGTATGTGGCCCCTCGCCCTTAACTCTGTCTCTCACTTCTGCTTTCACCATGTGATGTGCCTGCCTCCACTTTGCCTTCTGCCATGATGGAAGCTCCCTGAGCCTTCCGCAGAGGCTGAGCAGCTACCAGTACCATGCTTTCTACACAGCCTGCAGAAAGGTGAGCCAATTGAACCTCCTTTCTTTATAATTACCCGGTCCAACGTAATTCTTTATAGCAATGCAACAGTGGCCTAACACAACCCTCTTCTCCTGAAAACAGTCATGTCTGGTCTCCAAGATGCCACACTCTTCTAGTGTTCTGCTCAGTGGCAGCCCCCTCCAGACATCTACCCCTCACACTTCTCCCTATCAGTAGATGGCACAGGACTTACTGCTCATACGAAAACCTTACATGCAGTTTTTTATGTTCATCATGTCCTGAAACCCCACAGCAACTCCACCAGCAACTCCTATCAGCTTGATCTCCAGTTCCATGATGACTTCCTGGAACCATCACTCAGTCCAAGTCCCATGCCTCTTACCTGTGCCACCACTGCATTAGCCCCAGTTGGCTTGCCTGCCCCTAAGGTCAGTTCTCTAGAGCAGTTAGTGGTGGTTTTAAAGAATAAATCAAATTACATCACCCAGCTGCTCAGAATCACCTAAAGACTCCTGAGGTTCCTCTGCATGGACTCCATGTCCCCAGATGGCTTCATGTCCAAAACTTATTTCATTCTTGTGCCATTTCAAGGTCACTTCTTAGCATTGCTCTTCCTATCCACAGCAGAGCTCTATCCCCTGTGCCTACATCCCTAGCCCCTATTCTGCTTTGTCACCTAGTTTATATATGGATTTGTTTGATGTTTCTCTCTCCCATAAATTTAAGCAGAGGGAGTCATGAACTTTTACCAACTCATATACCACTGACCCCCACCCTGGGAGTGGCTGTCAGCTCAGGCCACCTAGAGTTTGTTCTGCATGTATGGCCTATGTGCTTACAGACCAACATCTCCTAAAGTGACCTACTGATGCCATCTCTGAGAGGCTGAAAGAGGGGTTGGTGAAATAAGCACCTGAATGTGCTTTCTTTGTTCAATGAACTACTTGCAGTCTCTTTATTTCCCTTGCCTTGGCCTGAAGGATAGAATAGGCAAGAAATTAGTCATAATCACTCTAAATGCAGATGGCCAATTCCAAAAAGCACAAGCAGAAAGAAAAGAAGGAATAGAGAGAAGAAAGGGAGAAAGAGAGGCAGGGAAAGAGGAGGAAGCCATCTTACAGTGACTTGAGGAAAAGCTGGATCCAGGATCTTTAAAGAATGTTGTCAGAGTGTGTATCTCTCTCACCCCTCACCTCACCTTTTCCTCTTTTTGAAGACTGTGTTATCTCTTCCTATAGATACACTTCCTTCATGCATTAAGGGAATAACTTTTGCCAATATAGAATTACGTTAATTAGTTAATGCAGTAGAAAGAGGCTTCTTTCTCTTAGCAGCCTTAAATTCATCCCAGGAAGACACAGATTGTGGCTATGTGTACCACTTGACCAATTACTGGACAGCAAAACCACAGAAAGGGTAAGAAACCCATACCTAAAAGAGCAAACTAACATCTGATGGATGTCTGCTTTATCCCACACAAAAAATAAGATTTTTTCTTTTTGTTTTAAAATCTCAAACTGCACACAATCTTTAGGTCTAGAAGAAAACTTTTGCATGGCAACAAGGATGAGATGGGGACCTATGAGACAGACCTGGATGGAGCTTTTACATTCAAAAATCAAAACAAGGCTAGGTATAATGGCTCATGCCTGTAATCCCAGCACTTTAGGAGGCCAAGATGGGAGGATTGTTTGAGGCCAGGGGTTTGAGACCACCTTGCAATATAGCAAGACCCCATCTTCACAAATATTTTAAAAATAGGTGGGTGTGTTGGTGCACACCTGTAGTCCTAGCTACTTGTGAGGCTGAGGCTAGAGGATTACTTAAGCCCAGGAGGCTGCAGTGAGTTGTGATTGCATCACGGCACTCCAGCCTAGGCAACACAACGCCCTGTCTCAAAAACTAAAATAATCTAACATGTGCTCACATACACATAACCTACACCAAGAAGCCCTAAAACCAATCTCATAAGACTACTGTGGAATATATGTAAAAATGAACAAATCAAACTCAAAAGTGAATTATAAGAATGAAAATGTCAACATACCTATTTCTCTATCAGCACTTCCTCTTTTGTGGTCATCTAGAATTGTGATTTTAAATGCCATTTATCCACTGATGAATCTCATATCATTTCTCCAGCCTGACCTCTCCCCTGAGCTTCAGAGCTATCTAATTTCCTATGTCAGCTCCACTCACATGCTCAAGAGGCATTTCAAATTTAAGATGTATAAAATGGAACCCCCCCACCCACAGCCACCATCTTCACCAAATCTCATCTCCCATCAGTCTACTCCAATTTCGAAGGTAGCAACTCAATTTTAGTTTCCAGGCAGATATCCTTGAACTTATCTGTAACTCTTTTTTCTTTCTCCTGGCGTCTAATCCTTCAGCCAATCACGTTGGCTCTGCTTCAGAATATATCTAGAGCTGAACTCTCAGGACTTCTCCACCGCTCCCACCTGGTATAATCAGCATGGCTCACTGGAATCACAAGCTAAGATCCACAAGATCTCACAGGAACCTCCTACCAGGTCTCCCTGCCTCTACTCTGGCCTCTGCAGTCAATTCCTAATCCAGCAGCCAGAGTGATCTTATAATGACAAATGTAAGATCATGCCATGCCTCTGCTCCTACCTCCTCCGTGCATTCCCATCTCATGTAGAAAAAAGTGAAAGCCAGAAAGCCCTGCTGGACCTTTTCCCTGGACCTCATCCCTTGTCTCTCTCTGACGTCACTTCTTACCCTCCCTCACTTGTTCTGCTGAGGCCGCACCGACACCCTCGTCATTTCACATACGCAACCGACATGCACCCACTAGAGGTTTTTGCAACACAGTTTCCTCCACCTGGAATGCTCTTTCCTATATCTTCATTGTAAAAAAAAACTGTGTAAATTTAAGGGTACAAGTGCAATTTTGTTATGTGCTTATATTGCACGGTGGTCAAATCTTGGCTTTTAGTGTATCCATTATCCAAATAATGTGCATTGTACCCATTAGGTCATTTCTCTTTGCCCACCTCTTTCAAGTCTCCAAAGTCTGTCACTCCATACTCTATGTCCACGTGTACACACAGTTTAGCTCCCGCTTCTAAATGAGAACATGGGCCATTTGACTATATGTTTCTGAATTGTTTCACTTAAGACAGACCTCTGGTTCCATCCATGTTGCTGCAAAAGACATAATTTAATTCCTTTTTATGGTGGAACAGTATTTCATTATGCATATATACCATATTTTATTTACCCAATCATTCTTTACCTCCTTAGTTTAAAAGCAACCCATGCATCCCATCCAGCAATTCTACTCTCCTTTCCCTACTTTATTTTTTCTAGGGAACACCCCTCTATCTGATGTACAAAGGTTTTATTTATTTGTATGTGTATTCCCTATTCCTTCCTGTATAATATAACTTCCACGGGAGTAGGGACTTTTTTTTTTTTTTTTTTTTTTTTTTTTGAGACAGAGTTTCGCTCTTGTTACCCAGGCTGGAGTGCAATGGCGCGTCTCGGCTCACCTCAACCTCCGCCTCCTGGGTTCAGGCAATTCTCCTGCCTCAGCCTCCTGAGTAGCTGGGATTACAGCCACACGCCACCATGCCCAGCTAATTTTTTTTTGTATTTTTAGTAGAGACAGGGTTTCACCATGTTGACCAGGTTGGTCTCGATCTCTCGACCTCGTGATCCACCTGCCTCAGCCTCCCAAAGTGCTGGGATTACAGGCTTGACCCACCGTGCCCAGCGGGGAGTAGGGACTTTTTTGCCTTCTTTGTTCACTACTATATCCTCAGGGCCTGAAACAGTGCCTGGCACATAGTAGGTGCTTGATAAATACGTGCTGAATTAATTAATCAATTACCTATCCATAAATTCTTTCTGCCCAAGAAAATAAAAAAAGTAATGGTTTAAAGGAAAATCATCTGCCTCCTCACTCTTCACCATTTTCCCTCTTGCATTTAAAGAAATAGAAAAAGAAATATTTCTAAACATATCTACTTTTTGAACCCAATATGAAAAAATAATGTGTTAAACAAGAACTGGTTGAAAAATATATAATAAAATAAAATATATAGCAACAAATAAAATTAGCAGGCATGCAGAAAATCAATTCATAATTGTACAGAATAAATGTGAGAAGCACTTTCAGAGTAAAGGTCAAATAAATGACTGTGAAAAATACACATAAGGCGATGACATATTTAAATGTCAAACCTTAGAGAGAAACTGCCCAATGCAAGAACAAATGAGTCAATGCGAGGCAATAATCAGAAATATGAGAGGATAAAACATTCCAGACCTTCAAAAGCAAACTTGATGTTAGAAACTGATAGTTTAGGGCTGGGCGCAGTGGCTCACGCCTATAATCCCAGCACTTTGGGAGGCTGAGGTGGGTGGATCACGAGGTCAAGAGATCGAGACCATCCTGGTCAACATGGTGAAACCCCGTCTCTACTAAATATACAAAAAAATTTAGCTGGGCATGGTGGTGCATGCCTGTAATCCCAGCTACTCAGGAGGCTGAGGCAGGAGAATTGCCTGAACCCAGGAGGCGGAGGTTGCAGTGAGCCGAGATCACGCCACTGCACTCCAGCCTGGGTAATAAGAGCAAAACTCCATCTCAAAAAAAAAAAAAAAAGAAAAGAAAAGAAAAGAAACTGATAGTGTAACATCTTCCAGAGAAACTTAATGAGCAGAAATAAATATTAAAATATAACCTTATACAAATTTTAAACTTAAATTTTTCATTAAGTACTAAAATTAACCAAAGTGGGGGGGGAACAATCAACCACACTTTTCGTTTCTATGTCTCCTCCACAATAGTATATGCTAAAAGCAAGGCAGTGTATTGTGCGTAGAGGGAAAAGTTTATGACTGAAGGATTTTATAAATATGTGCTATTCATATGTTAGAATGACTTACGTTTAACAATCACTCCTGCAACTGTATAATATTATAAAAAATATCAGCTACAAGATGAAAAACTCTTATAAATTTGCCACATGGTAAGTTTTTTTGCAAAAATTGATGAACAATATCTTCTAGACCACCAAGAGATTAACAAAATTGTGAATCCAAAAAAATGGAGACATTTTAGTAGAAAACAACTGTCAATGGACATTGACAGTTGTTTTCTACTAAAGCTAACTACTTAGAAGTAAAGAAATTCATTAATCACTGTGAGAAAAAGAATGTATTCTCACTAATGTAAATAACTTTAATTATTACAATACAGTAACAATGAAAAATAGAAAGCAAACTTTCATCTTTTTAAATACATGTACTATCTTTTATTCTGTTTTTGAATGAAAATAATTGTGTAAAATTCCACATTAAACTGATAGAAAAGTGGTAATTTTGGGGGACAACGAGGAGAAAGGCAATAAGAGAAAATTTAGAAAAGCAAAAAACTAACCTTTATTAGAATGTTAACGTAAGTCTGGTAGAACTTAAAACACACTATCTGCCTTCTATACGTAAAATCTAGTAATAAATATATCAAATGATGTGTAAAGATATGCATTTAAAAATTGTAAGAGTCTTTTGAAGGACATTAAAGATTCAAATTAAGGGAAAGAAATGCCATGTTCATGGGTCAGAACACTCAATTTTGCAAAGATTTTAATTTTTTCAAATTGATCTTTGAATTAAATAAAATTCACTCAAAATCTCACAAGTCTTTATAATGGAACTTGACAAGCTGATTCTGAAATATATATGGAAGAACAAAGGCCAAGAATAGCTGAGAAACTGCTGAAGAAAAATAAGTTAGGGGCAGTTGCTCCACCAGTTCTTAAACCTAATACAGGCTAGGTGCCGTGGCTCATGCCTGTAATATCAGCACTTTGGGAGGCTGAGGCAGAAGGATCGCTTGAGGCTAGGAGTCCAAGACCAGCCTGAACAACACAGCAAGACCCCCTGAACAACAGAGCAAGACCCTCATCTCTACAATTTTTTTATTTTTTAATTAGCCAGGCATGGTGGTGCGTGCCTGTGGTCCCAGCTACTTGGGAAGCTGAGGTGGGAGAATCACTTGTGCCAAGGAGTTTGAGGCAGCAGTGAGCTATGTTCCCATCACTGCACCCCAGCCTGGGTGAGAGGGAGTGAGACCCCCATCTCTAAAATATCTAAAAAACAACTTATCATAAAGGTGTAGTGATTAATTACCATAGTGTCACACTGGTTTAGGATAGACAACTGAAACAGAATAGAGATGACACACTGAGCCTCTCATACAGGAAAACCAGACGTTTGGCAAAGGTGGCATTGGAGATCACAAGAAAAGGGAGGGACTATTCAATAGGTGGTGCTGAGGCTATTCAACAGCTGGTGGTTCATACAGGAAAAATAAAATTGAATCCGCATGTCATACCACACTCACCATGCTACATATACCACACCAAAGGATCAAAGATTTGAACATAAAGGTCAAAACCTAAAAATTTAAACATACAGGAGAACCTCATTATAGTCTCAGGTAGGGAAGAACTTCTTAAATAACATGTGCAAAGAGGCAAAGAAATAAATTTTAATACATTTGACTACCTTAAAATTAAGAATGTTCATAAAAATATATCATAGTGAAACCCTCATACACTGCTAGCAGGCATGTGAAGTAGTGCAACCACTTTGGAAAATGGTTGGGCAATTTCTTATTATAAAGTGTGAATATATGCCTATTATAGACATAGGCAATCCATGTCTAGGTATATAATCAAGAGAGAATGAAATATACGTTCATAAGAAAACTTCTGGGAGTCCTGGGTTAGTTCACAATCTTGAGTATGTTGATGGTTGTTTCAGATGTCTATATTTCAAAATATAATTAAGCGTTTTAAATATGGGCAATTTATTGTATGTCAGTTATAACTCAATAAAGGTATTTAAATTAGGTATCACAAAGAAAGTGAAAAAACAAGCCAAAAACTGGAAGTTATCTGCAACATATATTACCATCAAAGAACTAGTAATCATAATATATAAAGATCTCATTGAGCTCAATAAGAATAAAGCAAATAACCTAATTAAAAATGGGCAAAAGATACAAACAGGCATTTCACAGGCAAGAGACAAAAAAAATGGCAAACAAACATACAAGAGGATGCTGTACTCTTATTAGTAATTAGATAAAAATGTAATTTTGGCCAGGTGCAGTGGCTCACGCCTGTAATCCTTGCACTTTGGGAGGCTGAGGTGGGTGGATCATGAGGTCAAGAGATCGAGAACATCCTGGCCAACATGTTGAAACCTCATCTCTACTAAAAATACAGAACTTAGCTGGTTGTGGTGGTTCATGCCTGTAATCCCAACTATTCGAGAGGCTGAGGCATGAGAATTGCTTGAATCCACGAGGCAGAGGTTGCAGTGAGCCAAGATCGCGCCACTGCGCTCCAGCCTGGGCAACAGAGTGAGACTCTGTTTCAGACAAAAACAAAAACATATATTATATGTTTATTCAGAATTGTGAGAAGTTATATAAATGTTCAAACAATATAAAATATATTAAGTAAATCATCATGTCTCTCTCCAAATAAATTGTAAAGGCATTAAAGCTGATCATTTTGAAGATTATATAAGAAAAAAGAGCAATGTTAAAGTTCTTGTTTCCAATCTGGCATGTAAAAAGCTTGCACCTCATTTGTGAGATAGAGCAAAAGTAATGTTTAGATAAAAATTTATGGCACTGAATGCACATATTAGGAAAAAAAGAAAGATTAAAACCCAATTAACTATCCACCTTAGGAAAGTAGAAAAAGAGCAAATTAAATCAAATGTAAGTAGAGAAAAAAAAAACAAAAATTAGGAGAGTAATCAATGAAATTGAAAACGGGAGATCAATAGAGAAAATCAATGAAACCAAAAGTTGGTTCTTTGTAAAGATCAATAAAATTGGTAAGCCTGTAGCCAGACAAAAAGAGAGAGAGAGAACACAAATTACTAATACCACACATCCTCTTGTATACTGTAAATCATCACTAATCACTTATAATACCTAATACAATATAAATGCTACATAAATAGTTGTTATACTGTATTGATTTTCACATTTCTATTCTTTATTGTTGTATTGGTTTTTATTTTTATAAAAAGGCTGGTTCAATAAAATGGCCAAAATCTAGAACTCCAACAAGAACAAATGCTAGCAAGCATTGGAGTAACAGGAACTCTCATTGTTGGTGGGAATGCAGTCATTTTGGAAGACACTTTGGCAATTTCTCACAAAACAAAACATATCCTAACTATATGATCTAGCAATCATGCCCCTTAGTATTTATCAAAAGGAAATAAAAGCTCATGTTCACACAAAAACCTGCACCCAGAGGTTTATAGCAGCTTTATTCATAATTGCCAAACCTTGGAAACAACCACATGTCCCTCAGTAGGCAGATGAATAAATAAACTGTGGTATATCCAGACAATGGAATATTATTCACCACTAGAAAGAAATGAGCTATGAAGCTATGAAAAGATATGGAGGAACCT
This sequence comes from Callithrix jacchus, assembly GCF_049354715.1. Lineage (NCBI taxonomy): Eukaryota > Metazoa > Chordata > Mammalia > Primates > Cebidae > Callithrix > Callithrix jacchus. Next base: position 24,165,026 of record NC_133508.1, on the reverse strand, counting down.
TATCTGCATATGGGTAGATAAAATAAGCCAATCTGAAGAGGCTATGTACTGCTGGATTCAAACTATATGACATTCTGAAACAAAAGGCAAAACTATGGAGACAGTAAAAAGGTCACTTGGGTTGGAAGTGGGGGAAGGGATGAAGAGATGGAACACGGAGAATTTTTAGGGTAGCGTAGCTGTTCTGTTTGGTACCACAAATGGCAGATTCAAGACTTACTGCAATGTTACAGTAATAAAGGCAGTATGGCATTGGCCAAACAGTAGGCAAATAGATTAATAAAACAGACTAGCATCACCTGATATTTGACAAATAAGAAAAGGAAATAAAATGAAGAAAATAGTATTTTCAATAAATGGTACTGAAACAACTGGACATCTACATGTAAAAAAATGATAATTGGGGAGGCTGAGCTTGTCTTAGGGCAGGGAGGATATGAGAAATCTCTGTATAATTCCACTCAGTTTAGCTGTGCACTGAAAACCACTCTTAAAATGTCTATTTTTTGAAAAGCAATGTTAATAAATGTTAAATGAAAAAAATACAACGATTTATGTACATCATAACAATTACTATTATTTGGGATGGAGTCTCCCTCTGTCACCCAGGCTGGAGTGCAGTGCTGTGATCTCAGCTCACTGCAACCTCCACCTCCCAGGTTCAAGTGATTCTCCTGTCTCAGCCTCCTAAGTAGCTGGGATTATAGATGTGTGCCACCACACCCAGATAATTTTTATATTTTTAGAAGAGGTAGGGTTTCACCATGTTTGTCAGGCTGGTCTTGAACTCCTGACCCCTCAGGTGATCCACCCACCTCAGCCTCCTAAAGTGCCAGGATTACAGGCATGGGCCACCACACCCGGTATAACAATTACATGTTTAAAGAGAAACCTATACAAACAGCATGGAATGAAATACCCTAACGTTATCATAGTAGTCTTGAGATACTGGTAAGCTCACAACCAATTCTTTACTTTCCTATATATGCCAAGATTTCACATGGCAATTACATTTCCTTTGTAATTTAATAGAGTTAGTAAGAAACTGCAAAACTAATGCTCAAATACTAGGCTGACTTTTTACAAACAATTTGGTTTTACTCTCCCCCAAATCCTAGAAAGTGTATACAGGCTAGTACTAAAGAAAAACAAGCACTAAGAAAACCACAAAAAGGTGAATTTAAAACCCCATAAGAACTTAGAAAGATTGAAAGTTAAATTTAATTGGAATGGCAGGAAAAATTAGGAGAAATACTTTCTTAAAATTATATAAAAGGATCATGGGAAGAAAAAATTTACAAACACCATAAAACACTATTTTCTTTCCACACTGAATAGTTCCTTTTTTTGAGTGAGGAAAGAAAGGAACACAAAATCATAAAGCATAGTTTTCAAATTAAGAAATTACATCAACTTGCACTTGAGTTTTAAGGTATAGACAACATTTTAAACAAGAGGGCACAAAGGTGGAAGTTGGTATACATATCTATTAGCAGACAGCTGCTTATAATTTTGGTCTAGAATTGGAACACTACTATTCTTGGAAAAACCAATTGTGCTCAATTTGTAACAGATGTAACCAAGTGTTTATTACAGTAAAATGCTAGTTTCCAGAAGTCAAAAGTTCAATGAATAAACAAGCCATGCATGGAAGCAAAATGATACGTGTTGTTCCGAGCCAAAGAATTCACTCTAATCAGTAGTGGACATTAATTATTCCATTAAGTACAGTGTTCTGTATTTTTATTCTACTTGGAAGAAGGCAAGTAGCTCATTTTCTGTGTTATATTTAATTATGTCATATTATCATAAATCTGATACATGAATGCAATCACAATGTTACCCTTAGGAAAATAACTAAAATTTCACATGAATCAGCGTTCACCCACATAACAGTCTGTAAAGGGCGGGGGTGTGGGGAGTGTAATTTAAGATTTAGGTCATGGTTTCCATGTAGGCCTTAAACATCATCATCAAATTATGCCAGTGGTCCTGCTGAAACTTCCTTCTATGTGCATTCTAACTGGTGGCCCTGTCTCTGTGGTTCCCACTTAAACTTTTCTCACAGACAACTCTTGTAGCAAACCTCCAGAAAGACTCTGAATCAGTCACACTGTTTTATTAAAATCTTCAGTTTTTAGGTCCTGCTACACAGAATGGGCTGAGCCAACTGTACCAGGGTGCTGAAGGCAGGATGGCAAGATTTCAAATGTGGTTTAGAAGGGAAGAAAACTGCTAAAAACAGAGAAGTGATACAGTTGAAGACATAAAAGGACAGAGAACCCATGACATAGGCAGGCCAGAGGGGAGGCACATTGCAAGTAAGACTGTCATCAAGTTTGGGGTGTGGGGAGGCTCCCTCTGTGTAGAACTGAGGTAGAACCAATGGCTTCAAGCAACTGGCAGACGTGGACCGGGAGTGCTTAAGAGAAAGTCAGGGTTATGGACCAGAGATACAAGTCCTCCCGCAAGTGGGACAACATGAAAGCAAAGTCATCAGATACACGTGGCTTGCCTTCCTGCTATATCAGTGAACTCAATGACAAGTAATTAAAGCATAACTCATATTAAAATAATTATACACCTATTATGGATGGAAATTTAAAAATATACATGAAGTTTTAAGTTGAAGCAGAAGGGCTCAAAGAGATTTTGATAGACTTTGTGGAACAATTTAGGGCTAGCCACCCAAATTATAGGATTAAGCCTTCATTCTCCTGCCTTTAGGGAAATTTAGGTGTAAATTCTGAGAGAATTTGCTAAATCATCCAGTCTGACAATCAAAATCTTGGCCATCTTTTAAAATTATCCTCTACTATTGATAAATCTAACACCATTATAAAAAAATACCTTGGACAATATATTTTTAAAAAGATAAAAGATAGGCAATGCATGATTTAAAAGTTAAGCATAAGAAATGTAGAATATTGTTAATTAGATAGAATTTAAAATTCACAGAAGGAAAAATTAAAATAACACAATGAAAAATATATATATAGAAATAGCATTGCAAGTTAAACATTTCGATGATAGATCTTTTTACCATTTTGAAAAGAAAAAGCACATAGGAATGATCAAATCTTGTTGAAAAAAAATACACACACACACACACACACACACACACACACGAAGCCAAGTTTAGGCTCATTGAGGTGCTATGGTTTAGATCTGCATCTCTGCCCAAATCTCGTGCCTAACTGTAATCCTCAGTGTTGGAGGTGGGACTGGTGGAGGTGATTGGATCATGGGGGTAGATTTCTTATGAATGGTCCAGCACCATCCCCTTGATGTCGTTCTCATGATAGTGAATGAGTTCTTAGGAGATCTGGTCATTTTAAAGTGTGTCACATCTCTCTGCTTGCTTTCTCTTGCCCTGCTCTTTCTACATAAGATATACCTGCTTGCCTTTTGTCTTCCGCCATGACTGGAAGTCTCATGGGGCCTCCCCAAAAGCAGAAGCCACCATACTTCCTGTACAGCTAACAGAGCCATGAGCCAATAAACCTCTTTTCTTTATAAATTACCAGTCTGATACTTTTCGTAGCAACGTGAGGATGCCCTAACATACAATGTATTTATGTTACATATGAATTTCAACATTCAAAAACAAAATCAGCAAACAGCAAACCTACTATGTATAATCACAAGGTTTTCTTGGCAAGGCCCCGTTTAAAAACAGTAAAATTTCTCTTTCTGCTCATTTTGTGATAGCTTTGAAAAACACAGAAGAATTATATACTTTAGGTAACATGAAATACTTGCAATTAGAAACGACTCAGGAACTGGTCTTAACTATTAGGAAACTAAAGATGAAGCAGGAAATGTATAAAAATGAATTTGAACAGCAAAAAGTGGTGACCCAAGATGCATGCACTAAGATTCACTTGCGTTTTTCTTAGAAGAGACCACCATGCCATCATTATTAGTCTGTTTTTAAATTTTTATAAAAATCTCTAAGTTGATGTTTTTTTCATTTTCCCAGGGCACAGCGGCTAAGCAACAGATAATTAAGTAATCAGAGAAGGAAATAAAATATTGCTGGGAACAAGTGCACTAATGGAAACCAGAAGGAGCAGCTCACAGTGACAAGAAGAGTTAGAGAAGTTCGAACAAGTTAGATACAATCATCCCCAAAGCACAGGAGAGCAGGGCCAGTCAGTGCAGAAAGAGCTTAAAAGCATCAACACCCATGAGGAAGGGGCATGCTATAGTAGAGTCAGGCAGGCTAAACTGGTCAGGGCGATGGGCTCCTCAATATCTACCAGGTCCCAAATTCTAATTATAGTTTATCACTTTCTGCTGGCCAGTGACTGGTCAAAGAATGAATGTGACCAAGCCTAGCCAATGAGCTGTGTGATGAAACCTATTGAAGGGCTGTCTATTGACCCTCAGGAAATGCTTCAGCTATAGTTTGCCAGCAATGTGAGAGTAAGAACAACACTCAGGATATGGCAGAATCAAAGGTGGGACAGAGGAACAGCTAGACCCAGGGTTCGAGACCTGAAGCCTACACCTCAGGAACTGGAACATGAGAATTATATCATCACCTTGCTGAAGCCAGTCTGAAGTGGGATTTCTGTGATGTGCAGTCCAAAGCTTCTTACTGTACAGACTAAGCCCACATCCTGACTTAGCACTATATGGTCCAGAGCAAGGTACTTAACTTCTTTGAGCCTCAGTTTCCTCATTGGTAAGAGTTTTCTCACTAATAATTGTGGGGATTTAATAAAATAACAGAGAGAAAACATATTCCATCTTTTCTGTTACTTCAAAGGATGGCACAACTTAAAAGCCAGGAGAGAACACAGACTATATTTAAGAAGCTAAATATATCTGGAAAATATTTGTATCCAACATCATTTGAATTTACAAATAATAAAAGATAAAGGCAAGATTTTTTTTTTCTTTAACAGGACACTGAGTCTTTATCCTAATTGAAGAGCTCATGATAGACTTATTGGAAAACTACTAAAACCATTCCTTTCATATGTATTTTTAAAGTTTTTAATTTTTAAAATTATGGCAAATACACATAAAACTTACTATCTTAACCATTTTTAACTGTACAGTTCAATGGCTTCAAGTACATTTATATTGTTGTGTTCCCATCACCCCCACCCATTCACAGTACTGTTTTCATCTTGCAAGACTGAATTCCAAAACTAAAACTCATTATACACATTAAACAGTAACTCCACATTTCCCCTTCCCCTAACCTCAGCCAACCACCATTCTGCTTTCATTTTGATTTTTAACTACTCTAAGTACCTCATATAGTTGGATTTATACAGTATTTGTTTTTTTGTGCCTGGCTTACTTTACTTTGCATGAGTTTGTCAAGGTTCATTCACGTTGTAGTATACATCAGAATTTTCTTCCTTTTTAGGGCTGAATGATACTCCATTGTATGTCTATGTCACATTTCGTTTATCCATGCATTCATCAACAGGACAGTTGGATTACAATACAGAAATATTTTTAAAAGCAAGAAAAATAGGAAATGCGGTGAGAAACAAGAAAATGATAAATTATAGGAAACTGTGTATCTGATTTATTGGAAAAGTGAAATCTCAAACATTTTACTAGAAGCACTCACTTTCTGTGCTTAAGGCATTTGGGTTGATTTCCTTTAAACTCCAAAAAAGTGTGCTATGTTAATTTATTTCATTGTCTTAGAAGACAAATAGTATTATTCCTAAATGAGAGAAATTTTCTTAGAAAAACTTTCTGGAAATTTTTAACGACTTATTTATATTCAAGGTAACCATCCTCACAGACTACCTTTAATTCCCTTTATTAGTTTACATTGGCTTATGTCACCAAGAACATGGGTTATATGTTTACTTAACAGTTTGATAAGCACTGAAAAGGAATACCACCAGCAGTGAAAGCAACTGTTGAAGTTTATGGTATTTTTTTTAAAGGAAAAAATGTCGTTAGTATTTATAACAGTAACCCTGACTTCAACAAATTATAATGTTTTACCTATTATTTTACCCATACACATGGTGTCCATCAGTCAGTCAGGTGAAAGCTGACAGCTTCAATACACTAAATTAAAATAATACTGAGAGCAGGAAGACCTAAACCACTTTCCAAAATATACGCAGCGGTTGCTCTTCTTGTGAAGACATGTCAAGATGGGATGAAGGAGTGGCTTCTCACTGTGAGTAGCAATCTGACATTCCAGAGTCACTTTGGAAGTTACATCTGATTTTTCAAGGGCTCACAGTCAGGGAAACTGGCTAATTTCCCAGATGTTTTATAAAGTTCTCACATGTCGTATTCTAAAAATGATTTTTTAATGGGCTTTAAGAAACAAGATTGAAGACTACAAAAGCCTCTACAAAATTGGGTAGGTAGAAGCTATTATGAATGCCATGAATCCAAGAAGATCCTTAAGGTTTTTAATAAGTTACAAAGGTGTCACTGGAATTCATGCCTTTTCATTTTAATTTTCCAAGCAAAACTAAGACTCAGATTTTTCATCCTTTAGGGAAAAAAAGCCACTTACTTATGGGTGACCTGTGAACATTAGTGGAATAATTCTAGGCTTAAAGTAGTTAGTATACTTACGTTTAATTTTTATCGATAAAATTTAGGAGGATTTTTTTCCTATCCCATGACAGAGTATTCTTACAGTAGTTCCACGATATAGGGATTCTAATATCTTTTTTGTTTAATTATAAATTGAAAGCAGAGAGGCGTGAAGTGTTTGGTGCATGTAATAAACAAAATGGAGATGAAGTAACCAATTGTTGGACTCCTGTGACCTCTCCTTTCATCTTTGGAGAAGTCCTTTTATAAGGCTGTACCTCCCAGCCCCGTCATATCCCGCCTCTTTTGCCACCCATTCCCAAACCTACATTCATTCTATCAATCTATTCAGCTCAGCCCCAAATGTCCAGCTCAATACTAATGTCCACAAAGAGCTTTCTTTTAAAAGCCGTCAATATTCTCTTTAATCAGTGTTTTAGTCAACATTTCTCCAGGATTTAGACATCTCATCCTTATTTACTCAACATTTAGTAAAAGTTTTAAATGAAATGTATTTTATCAAGTGACTCACATAGTTTTATAATTTAGATGTTACTGCAAAGTTTAAAACCAAAATACTATGACACTACCCTACCGCTCTCTCTCCAACTCCCCGTTCTTCAGTCCTGGAGGCAAATACCTATTTCTAAAATAATTTATTGAGATGGAAACCACATAACATAAAATTAAGCATTTTTAAGTATACAATTCAGTGGCATTTAGTAAATTCACAACCTTGTGCAACCGCCATCTCTATGTAGGTGCGAAATATTTCCATCACACTAAATTAAAATCACCTACCTATTTAGCAGCTATTCCCCCACGTCTCCCCAGGCCCTAGCAACCACAAATCTTCCTTGGATTTGTAAGATTAAACTATTCTAAACATTTCATATAAATGTAAGCATGTTCCAGATAGCCTTTTATGTCGGCTTCTTTTTCTTTTCCTTTTTTTTTTTGAGAAGGGGGTCTCACTTTGTCACCCAGGCTGGAGTCGAGTGGCACAATCCTGTCTCACTGCAGTCTTGACCTCCTGAGCTCAAGTGATCCTCCCATTTCAGTGTCCTGAGTAGCAAGGACTATAGGTGTGTGCCACCACACCTAGCTAATTTTTGTATTTTTCGTAGAGGCTGCATCTCACTATATTGCCCAGTCTGGTCTTGAATGCCTGGGCTCAAGTGATCTGCCCTCCTTGGCCTCTCAAAGTGTTGGGATTACAGGCATGAGCCACAGCATCTGGCCTCAGCTTCTTCCAAGTACCATGTTTTGGGGCTTTATCATATTGCAGCATTGATCAGTGTTTCACTTATTTTTATGGCTCAACAATACTCCATTGTTTGCCTATACCACATTTGTTTAGTCATCTATCCACTACTGATGGACATTTGGACTGTTTCCACCTTTTAGTCATTGTGAATAGAGCTGTTATGAACAGTAATATATATGCAAATTATATATATATTTTTATGTATATATATGTCTGAATATCTGTTTTCAATTATTTGGGGTACATACACAGAAGTGAAATTGCAGAGTCATATGGTAATACTATGTTAAAGGATGCTTTCGGAGGAATCGTCAAACACAAACACAGTTTTACTGTGCACATTTTATTAACTTAATGGTATTGCTTGAAAGGAAGTCTTTGTCTTTAATTATGTTTGCATTTTTCAGTTTCTTTCCTTTTTTTTTGAGACGGAGTTTCGCTCTTGTTACCCAGGCTGGAGTGCAATGGTGCAATCTCGGCTCACTGCAACCTCCGCCTCCTGGGTTCAGGCAATTCTCCTGCCTCAGCCTCCTGAGTAGCTGGGATTACAGGCACGCACCACCATGCCCAGCTAATTTTTTGTATTTTTAGTAGAGACGGGGTTTCACCATGTTGACCAGGATGGTCTTGATCTCTTGACCTCGTGATCCACCCACCTCGGCCTCCCAAAGTCCTTTCTCTTTCTCTCTCTATCTCTCTCCAAGTTGTATGGCCTGAAATACACTTCTGTAGATGTTCCAAAACCATGTATTAAATTGTTATTTCATCTAAATAAACCTTGAGATTGCTATAAGAAAATGCTGTAAAGAACTTGGGCCTTTTTTAACAAGGAAAAACCCTATTGTTTATCTTTTTTCACTAAACATCTCTGCAAAAGTTTTGTTTTCGTTTTTGTTTTTTTTTTTAGTTTTTCCTTGCTTTCCATCTTTGCAAATTTATTCCATATCACAATGGTCTTAATTTTTATCCACCCACATCCTCTTCTCCCCTGATAAAGGATATATCAGCAACTAAAATATAACACAATTTTAAAACTATTTTAAGCGTGTGAGGAATAACAAAGCAAACAAAAACATTTAAACATGAAAAAAACAAACTTGGAACACATCTTTCATTATACAATATTTCCCACGGACACAAAATTTGCTTAATAAACAAATAGTTCTTTGGAATATTTCTTCTATTCTATAGACTACATGTAAATATATGTAAATATTTCCAAAAAGAAAAAAGGAGAAATAAAACTGTTCTTGTAAGTACTGAGGTTTTTAATAGATGAAGAACCATTTCAGAGGCAGTCACTTATTTTAACTACTGTGGCCCCACTTTCTATTGATGACATACAAGGTAAAACAAGAAGAAATTTACCTATTAGGTTGGTCCAAAAGTAATTGCGGTTTTTGCCATTGGTTTTGTAACTGGTAAAAACTGCAATTACTTTTGCACCACCGTAGTAGATTCCACACCTAGTGAATCATAAGCTAAGTAAGCTAAAATGGAAGCAAGGAGGATTTCGGTGAACCAATAGGAAAGGCTGCTCATTTTGACACTAATATATGATTCAAGAAAATTAGGAAATTGATATGAAAATGTATTTTAGAAAGATACATCTATTTTATTTATTTGTTTGTTTATTTATTTGTTTTTTTGAGATGTAGTTTCGTTCTTTACCCAGGCTGGAGTGCAATGGCGCGATCTCGGCTCACTGCAACCTCCGTCTCCTGGGTTCAAACAATTCTCCTGCCTCAGCCTCCCGAGTAGCTGGGACTAGAGGCATGCGCCACCATGCCCAGCTGATTTTTGTATTTTCAGTAGAGACGGGGTTTCACCATGTTGACCAGGATGGTCTCGATCTCTTGACCTTGTGATCCACCCGCCTCGGCCTCCCAAAGTGCTGGGATTATAGGCGTGAGCCACCGCGCCCGGTGGATACATCTATTTTAAAGGGATGTATGTATAATCTTTTGTGATCACTGCTATAAGGAGCCGAGTCACGTTGTTAGACGAACTAAACTTGTCCTGAACAAGTGGTTTGTTTTCTGATTTTAGTAAAAATGAATGATGTCACTGATGGTGTTTTTATCTTCATTTTGGCTCAGAGTTCAGGTTTTAGGCTCACATTGCCAAGGGTACAGGATTTCTAGCCTATGTTCTATATTCTAATTTCATCTTAGGTTTATTGTTTTTCTTATCCCTATTTCTACTGTCATTGAATATATCTTTATTGCCTGGACTTAAATTCTATTAGGAATAAGAACATTCAGAAATCAATCTCCTGAACTATCCCACCTGCTACTGGACTTTCGATTTCAGAACTCTCAACCTTAGGAAATGTATTTTTAGCAATGCATAATTATTCGATGTTGGGATGACCTTAGGGTGACCTATATTATTATTCTGGAGAATATGGGCAAAACTCACCACGTGAGCAAAACTCCTACCTCACAGTGTGATTGCGATGCATAAATTAGACAACTCAGGTAGAGTTTAGCATGCTGCCTGGACTATTGTACTTGCTCAATAATTAGTTTTTATTAACAATTGTATTTTAGTAAGTCCCCCTATGAGCTTAATTTAGAGCAAACAAAAATTCTAAAAATGGAATTTAACCTATTTCATTAAAAAATACATGAGCACAGGGGGCAACAAAGTAGCTCCTAATACTAAGAAGCATTTTAAGTTCACAGAAACCTAGAGGTGACAAAAAGGTGAAGAAGTAAAGACAGCAAAGCAGGTAACTCTTTCAAAAAGGCAGGCTGGGAAGAGAAGGAGCAAAGCAAGGCAAGGGTTTCATCCTGAAGGAGAGTGTAGTTTTTGTGTGGTTAGTTGCTTGTTTAACATGGATTTCTGTGCATTTTCTTAAAATAAGTGAAATATAAATATAGACTATGACAGGCATAGGAGAGTGACAAGTATAAATAAGCCTTGTATAGAGAAGTTTAAAACATGAGAAAAATGACAAATTAGGATCCAAAAGAACAATAGATGATGGCAAAGAAAAAACACCATGTAGTAAATCGGGGTCTACTTTATAAAGCAATAATTCAAAATCTACTTGTCTAGAAAGAAGTCTTTAATCAGTCAAGTCCCGTAAATGTTTCTTTGTTATATGCATACAAATATATTGTAATATACACAATAGAGGCTGATCTAAAAAGCTGCTCCTACCTAGTAAGATGGCCTAGTCATTCCATTGATTTATATCATAAAATCATGCCCAGTTTTCTGTGTGTTCAATCCAGGCTGGAGATGGGGAAGGGAGGGAGCCTCCAGAGGGAGAAGTTGGTTGTAAATACGATACTTGGAAAGATCCAATCACTTTAATTTTATTCAAGGAAAGACAAAGTGGGTTCACACTGTAAATGCATGTAGGTATGACTGTATACAGGAACTTTATGTCTTAATTAATACTTGGTGATCTAAAACTTTTACATATTACATTTCTTTAGCCTAAAGGATTCCTAGCACACACATACAAACTATGCTGATGAGCTTACATATTTAGATGTAGTTACAAAATTCAGGCATAAGAAACGAATGCAAAGGGAATTCAATGATCCAAATTAAGGCCTGTACTGTAAATCAGAGCTTGGTTTTAGATAGATTTAAATAAAGCTATGGTTTATTTATTTCATAAAAAGAAATGTTGCAGATGCCCTAAGCATAGTTTTGTTTCATTTTGTGTGTACAATGTCTATTATGTTCATATATTTTAATGATATATCCTCATCTAATGGAAGTATGTACATAAATCTCTTGCTTACAGCATTAGTCGGAATGCTTCCACAAAAGCTTATTTAAGGAATAAAAATAATAATATTGCCTTTCAAGATTGAAACATGCTATTTGTATCATTTGGGCCTCAATTTCTGCTTTCTCATCACTGTTAAGGCAAAAATATAACCATTAACTTGCAAATTGGTGCAATGCATTTCCCTTTAAAAGAAAACCATTTCTTTTTTAAAGATCATGGCTTTTAAAGGTCATTTTAGTGAACTGAGTAATGACATTTATCTTTTAAATAAAATGTTATAAAAGTTAAAGTGTCATGTAAGCTTTGCTTTTCTTTCATGGGCAAGTTTAATTTTTAAAATATGGGTAATGTGATTACTTCCTTTAGAATCAGTTCTACCTAATATTTAAGAATATAATATTTGTAGATAAGAAAACAAATCTATCATTTTAACACCGGAATTCTCAAATTTACATATTAGTCATCATTTCATGCTCATTTTAAATCTCTCTAGTATATATTTGAAATTTTACATGGTGAATCATAAAAGAAATGTAAAATCTTACAGCTACATAAAACAGACTCTAAAACTGATACAGCTTTTACCATGAGGTCTCATCATACTCAGTAGTAAAAAGGAAATAAGCCAAAATCAGTTTTATTTACATCACATATTCTAATGGAATCTCAAGCTCCTCAGAAACTAAATTATTTACAATCTAATGTGTATAACAAGAGTCACAGCCCTTTCATCAATGTTTTCACTTCTTTACTTCCTTCATTGGCTTAACAAGTGTTGGACTAAAAACCAAACAGATAAAAATGAAAAGATTTTTGTCTTTTCCATCCCCCTAGAGGGAAGGGTAATCATGCAAATAACAGTTGCAATGAAATAAAATAGCCAAGTCAATACACAGAGCTGTGGCAGCCCAGGAGAAGCTCACCATGGGATATGAGGAGGCTAAAGTAACTTCATCTTGGATCCTATCCGCCATTTTGACTTCAGATTAACCCCAATCCCAGGAGTGCCTTTGAGATTTCTATTTTATTTACTGTTCCTTTGGTAAACCAAGACAATCTCAACGTTATCTGTCATAAACACATATTTATCATAAATCCTGCCTTTAGGCAAATTATAGGCTATGATGCATATAGCATTCTTGTCTTCCCATGAAGGGTCAACTTTAATTGTCCTGCACATTCCCTCTAGAACTAAAGTACATTTACTCTTTTTCTATGGTATATAAGCTCTGGGTCCAGGGGTACTGGTGCAAAGATCTACCTGTCTTATGGCTACCTAAGACCATGCTTCTGCCCATGAGTTCCCTAATAAACCAGCCTCTACTTACAAACTGGATTTGTTTGCCCTACTCTTTGGTTTTTCAGCTCCTTTTGTATTTGGGGTTTGCTTTGCATATATGGCATTTTCACAAAACAGAAGAATGACCTCAAGACTTCTTGGAACAGTCCCAAAGATATCACAAAGGGAGAACAGGAGAAAAACTTTGTAGTCATTTTTAATCCAGAGGTCAAGTGAGCAGGGAACAGGAGGAGGAGAATATTTCAGGCCAGGAGACCAGCAGGTAAAAAGGCAGGAGGCTTAAGGCAGCACAGCATATTCAGGAAAGTCCAAGTTGTGACTGATTGATTGACTGAGTTGTGGAAGGACTCTACCAAAGTCACCATGTCATCCTGCCTGCAGGATCAGACAGAAGCTGTCCTCTGCAGAAATTTGCCCAAGTTCTCATCCTTGCCTGGCTTCTTCTCCCTGCCATACTACTTTCCCCCACTCCCCATGAGTGGGAGCAATTTCTTCATAGATTACTTGTGCATAAAACCTCTTAAGGTTTGATTTTTGTAGAATCTGCCCTAAGACAATTGTAGTAAGCAAGTTATTGCAATCGTTGCAGCTGAAATATCATGAATGCTTCAGCAATGTAACATCAAAGAGGATAGCAGAGAAGGGGAAATATGTATTTAGGAGGTTGGTTTTAGCAACTGATAACTTATTGGATATGGAGAAAAGGTCTAAGTCTAGGTTATGTTCAGATATTGGACTCAGACAACTAGCTGGGATCAATCCCTGAGCCAGGAAATATAGAAGGCTGAGAAGTTCTGGTGGAGTGAAAAAAGACTGATAATTTCAGATTTGCACATATTAAGGATGAGGTGCCCATGAAACAGCTGGGTGGGGTACCTAAAACAAAAGTGTATATGCAAGTTTGAATTCAGAAGAAAGTTCTGAGCTAAAGAGATTTGAAATAGGTTTGAAATCAAGGTTATAAATGAAATTGCTAGAGGTAGAAATAGGTGATCACGAAGCATTAATTTTGCTGGGGTATACAGTAATATAAATGGACTCTTTTTTTTTAGAAGGTCTTCAACTCCAGAATTATATCACATATTTTGGGAGAAATTCAAGTCAAATTGTTAGAGCTACAAAAAGTTTTAATGGGTGGTCTTATGTAAAGACAGCAAATAATGATAATAGTATCACCATTTGAATCAACATAGGCTCCTAAAACACAAAGAAATAAAACTAAACCTTAGAGATTGTCTATATTAGAGCACAACTTGTATATTAACTGGAAACCTAATGCATAGAGTGGTCAACACCATTGCAATCATTATTCCAAAGAAGCTGGTAAACACCAAAAGGACCATGAGAATGTTTTCTAACATGCATTTTTAGAGAAGTATTTGGACCTACCTTTTGGTCCACGATAGTCTGCCTAGGTAGAAACTGAACTAATTTATTGGAAGGATAAAAACAAAATCTCTGATGATAAAATAAAACTGAAGTGTTTAGTGACTAGGAGCTGAAAGCAATAGCTCTTGATATTGGCCTTATGTCTTAGAAATAAAGAAATAACTCAGTATGATAGCAGCAAAAAGTCAAGTGAAAACAGTATTACTAGACCAAAATCTACTCTGAATGGGCCTGAAAAAGTCATCCTGGCTACTGAGCACATACAGTAGATTCAAACAGTTCTATTCAGTGATTCCCTAGTAATTTGCAATCTGTGCTCCTATTTTCTAATACCTCAATTAATCCACAACATACTCTTCTCCAGCTCTTTTCTGAACTCTTAGTTCATGATTTGAAATGGTGATCTGGCATTCTGCACCTTCACCCTCTGAGCCTGCAAGCTGCATTACACATTAACAACTCCACTCCCTTGGCTGCTTTGGGTATACCAGAAGGAATTCTGTATTCATAAGAGGCAATTAAAACTGAAAAGAGGTAATAAGAAATTATTCTAAAAATACTTGATTGAGAGCAATAAGAAACATAGCATAGTAAATTTATTCCTGCATTATTTAATTAACTGGTACTTACAGCTATTAGTAATTAGATGACAGTGACATGTACAGCTTTATCCTGTATTAAAAAGTAGAACTCATGACATGATAACACTTGATCTTTCCCGTAAACAAAGAGGTTCAAAGGCCCCATGAAAATAAAACTCAGCTGCCCTTGACATTTGCAATGAATATTAATTTGGCTTAAATTATTTGTCAAAAGCTTCAAAGAAAAGTGTCCTTGAAATAAAGTACATTCAAAATAGATACCTGGTAAGTTACAGTTAAATTACAGCACAATCATCTAAAATGTGTCCACAAATATTGTATTTCACATCTGTCTCCTATCTTGTCTGTACTGAGTTGACTGCACTGCTCTCCAATAACTTAGAGTTTGCCAAGATGTTCATTGACTTGGCTTATAATGGTATCAAGTCAATGAACATTTTTGGCTTGCTGCTGACTATCATACTGAGCTTATTTCTCCATTTCTAAAACCATCTCCCAGTCTTGGCAAACTCTAAGTTATTGGTGACGGGAATGCAGGTGAAGGGATCACAGGGGTATGGATGTAAGAGAGATGCTTATGTTCCACCTTCCACTCAAACTAAAGAGAAGCAAACTTCTACCATAATTTTCTGTCACCTCTCTGCCAGGTATTGTTGATACCCTGTACAGTTCAGCCCTTGACTCTCAGAGGGGTAATGCCTGGAAACTACATTTCTTCCTTGCCTGCAGGTTAACTGGAAGAGCCCACCATTGAGAACATCTCACATGAGGTTTGGAAGGTGAAAGTCATTCTCTGGCAATGTCTGCAGACAGGCAACTGAAGTTGAGTTTGAACTCTTGACTTGGGCATCCTCCTGTGACTCACTTAGGGAATGTGTTTCTCTCCAATTCCCACAGTTCAGATTTCCTGAAAGTGATAATACCAGGCTTGGCTTCCTATCCTCCAAGGGTTGTGTGAGTCTCTAATTCCTGGAGTTAAACTTCTCCCTTCTGAGACACCTTAATTCGCTTGTTTCTCTCACTCATCTTCCCCAGAAGAGGAAGGTGGTTGATTGATCTGTTGAAGCTTGACTTTGACTGGACCATCCTTTCCTAGTGAACAGCATTTCATTGTCCTTCACTTTCTGCGATGACACCCAGAAGGTTCTCCTTTTTGTTCCCTTGTAGCAAGCACATCTATGCATGTCCCCAAACCTTCTATAGTAATTTCCTATTGCTGCTGTAAAAAACCACACACTTAGTGGCTCAAAACAACACAAATTTACTATGTTAGAGTTCTATAGGCTAGAAATCTCAATGCACTAATACCACACTGTCTGCCAAGACTCTAGTTTCTTGCCTGTTCCATCTCCTGGTGGCCTCTCAAATTCCTTGGCCTGTGGATCACTTTGACCTGTGCTTCCATCATCACATCTTCTTGACCCTCTTGCCTCCCTCTTGTAAGGAACTTTGTGATAATATTGGCCCACCTGGATAATCAAGGTGATGACTGATCATCCCCATCTCAAGATCCTTTACATAATCCCATCTGCAAAGTCTGTTTTGCTTTGGGAGGTAAAATAGTCACAGCTTTTAGGATGTGGACATCTGGGGTTGAGGGGACATCATTCCACCTACCATGTCTTCTGTCTGCAACCAGCCTGCCAGCCTCATCCATATTCAAGCAAATGGTATTGGGCTTGGCCTAGAAGATCTGGTGCCTCTCTCCCTCTGTAAGCACACCTGAGCTTGTGGTGCTCACATCTAGATAAAGAGTAGGAGTCAACAGTCTCACTTTTGATGAAGCCTAAAGGAAATATTTTAATGTCGATTTTACAAGGATGTGCACAGAAGATTCCACAAAGCAAAATCACCCTTTATATTTTCTATCTGGCTAGCAGTCTTGCTTCATTGGTTTGTTTTATTGATCAGACCCTAGAGAATAAGAGCGATGGAGACCCCGTTCCCTATACTCACTGTACCCACTCCAAAGTGGTGAACTACCTAGAGATTCTTTTGTAATGACATTTGTTTCTAATGTATCTCTTCAATAATTCAGATTTTAAACAAATTTTTCAAAATCAAGGCACAGCTATATAAATCTTTGAGTAAAAGTTCAACACAACTTGAACTGTCTGCAAAACAGAATGAATTTTCCAAAATACTCTCAACACTCGACACCAAATAGAACACTCACAATTTTTCAAGTTTGTCTCAGAATAGAACAAAATGCCTTGTGAACCGCTTATCAATGAGGATCCTCTGTTTCTCACATTGGACGAACAAGGATGCACTATATTCTACCCATTTTTACAGTTTCTTGAGCCAATACAATCTTCATTCTCTACAAAGTCATCTTCAAGACATTCATAACTGAAGATTTAAATCAATATCAGATGTAGAAGTGTCCTTGGTGACAACAGAGCAACTGTGTGAAGGAGTATAACACCTGCCAGAGTGGGAGCTTCCTCATCTGTTTAACTGAGAACAGTGTTATTTGATTAGAGTACACCAAAGGAATAATGGAAAATTTAAAATAATGTGATGGTAAAGCCAGAAATTACACTGGCCTGAATTGTAATGCAGCTCAGGGACTCCTTGGCCTAGAAGAAGTGCAGCCTGCATAAGGTAAGAAGGCCCATCCCACACCTGCCACTCTACTTCCTCAGTTATTCTCTCAGCCATCTATTCATTCATTCATTCATGTTCTTCATTCATTCATTCATTCACTTTGCATGTTACCCATCTAACACTAGAATATGAAAATAAGTAACACACAGTTTCTACCTTCAATTTGCTCACCCTCAACCAGAGAAGAAAATCAAATAATTAACTCTTCACGTAATAGGGTAGTACGACATAACAGAGTTGTGCCGAGAGCAAGAGAAGCAGTCAGTAATGCTGCCCAAAGAGCTCCCAGCTAGTAATAGCACAGCACAATGGCTAAGCTTGCAGACTATGGACCCTGACTGCCTGGGACCTTGGGCAAGTTACTTCATCTCTCTAGGCTTTGTACCTCTAAGTTAAACAGAAAAATGAGAACACTGTAAGTGCAATAAGGACCACATAGGCAAAGCAAAAAGGCATAGATGAGCATAATTAATCCCATAGAATTGTTTCTTAAATAAATAAATGCCTTTAGAGTTTCATCATACAGGAAGGCTTTGAAAAATAGGTAATCATTTTTCCATTAGGAAATAAGGAGGGGCATTCCAAATGAAAGGAAGTTTCTATTTATTTACTGTTTTTTTTCTTTTCTTTCTTTTTTTTTTTTTTTTTTTTGGAGACAGGATATCGCACTGTTACCCAGGTTAAAGTACAGTGGCATGCTCTCTGCACACTGCAGCCTCAACATCCTGGGCTCAAGGAATCTTCCCACCTTAGCATCCAGAGTAGATGGGACCACAGGTGTGCACCACTACACCACCTGGCTAATTTTTTTTTAGAAGTATTTTGTAAAAACAGGATCTTGCTTGTCGTGAACTTGCCCAGGCTTGTCGTGAACTCCTGGACTTGAGTGATCCACCCACATTGGCCTCCCAAAGTGCTAAGATTACCAGTGTGAGCCACTGCACCCAGCTGGAAGATTTTATTTCTTGGATAATTTTCCCCCAATACTACTATAGCTAAATACCTGAGAGGAGATATCCAAAGTGTCACGTGGCCACAGGCTTGTGGGGCAACATCTGGTCAAAACACCTGAAGGGTAAGCCACGAACACCTTAACAGAAAACTTTATACTTTTCCAGAGCTTCAGAAAGAGCCGATACATCTGCTTCTAGAATAACCCAACCGCCTAGAGGAGGATCCACACTGCCCTTTTCCTCTAGTTTAGGAATAGCTATCTTCCTCTTGGAATTCCTGAAAGTCCTGGCAATTTGAACTTTAAAACAAAGCTCTAGTCTGTCTGCTGCTCATCACTTTGTCTTCAACTCTCCAACTCTCCTCTTTACCCATTTAATCCATTCTCCATGAACTAGTAAGAGTCATCTTCTTGATCCATAAATCTTTTTTGCATTAGTCCCCCTTTTAAAAACTCCTCGTGCCATCCTTAGAATAAATCTGCACTCCTCTTGGAGGGGTTCGGGCCCTGCCTAGCTCTTCCACTGCATTCCTCACCATCTTCTGGTCCCTCATGGTGCTCCAACCAGAGTGACTTTCTGGAAGGACTGCCTCAAGGCCTGTGCGTATCAGACCTCTTCTACTTGCAATCTTCCCCTCGCTCTCCCGTCCTTTAAAGCTCAGCTTGGGGAAGAGTGAGGACTCAAAAGGAAGCCAGGACACTGAGGCTCCCTCGTTGGCTCTGCCACCTCAGGCTCTGTGAACCAGGATGTCACCCAGTGCTTCTGAGCCTCAGGGCACCCACTGGTAAAATTAGGTGATTGAACCAGACAGATGTATGCTCCTGCTTCTTCTAGCTCCCCTCCTTCTGCTGCTGTTCAATAAACTTGTGATAGAGTTAGTCTATAAGCCCACCCAAATCTCATCTTGAATTGTAGCTCCCATAATTCCCACATGTTGCAGGAGGGACCTGGTAGGAGATAACTGAATTGTGGGGGTGGTTTCCCCGTACCATTCTCATGGTGGTGAATAAGGTCAAGTCTTATGAGATATGATGGTTTTATAAGGGGAACTCCCTTTCACTTGGCTCTCATTCTCTCTTGTCTGATGCCATGTAAGAAGTTCCTTTCATCCTCCACCATGATTCTGAGGCCTCCCCAACCACATCAAACTGTGAGTCCATTAAACCTCTTTTTTTTTTTATAAATTGCCCAGTCTCAGGTATGTCTTTATCAGCAGCATGAAAATGGACTAATATACCCTGCTTTTCTCCCTTCCTTCCCTCTATGACCAGCTTTTTAAAAGCATTTTTTAAATCCTTCATTCAATTCCATTTCTCTCTTGCCTCCACTTTGAGTCTCAAAAATATAAAAAACCGGAATGGAAAGAGCAGAAATAGTGAATGACAGTTTCTTCTTTAAGAAAAACCTGAAACCAAAATAAGACAGATGAATCCAGACAAAGGCGTTTTATTTTTTGCCTTTAAAAAAATACTTATTTTAGAGATTTAGGAGGTACAAATGAAGTTTTCTTACAAGGACATATAGTGTAGTGGTAAAGTCTGGCCTTTTAGTAGACCCATCTCCCAAGTAGTGAACACTGTACCTAATGGGCAATTTTTCAGCCCTCACTCCCTCCCACTCTGTCACCTTTTGGAGTCTCCAGGGTCCACTATTCCACCTTGTATGTGCCCATCATTTAGTTCCCACTTATAAGTGTAGTATTTGACTTTCTGTTTCTGGTGATTTCATTTAGGCAACAGTCCCCAGTTCTTCAGAAAAAGACATTTTAAAAGTGAAAGCACACTGCTCTGAGGATAATGACATGGGCCTATCACCAGACTTCCAGGTCACAGGTAGCCTGGTTTTATCTACTTTCTCCTTCCCATAATTTCCCTTCCTCCTGCTCTATTGCTCCCCCAGCACTGGCCTTCCATCCCTTCTTCCTAAATCAGGGCTTTGGTGGATGTTCTTCCCACCACCAGAACACCAGAGCAAACCCCACCTTATATGCTCTCACAGTACCAGGAATCTTTCCTTCATCATACAAATTATAGCTGTAATTTTATACTTAGTTTGCAATTGCTATAGAGTCTTCCTACCTCTTTAACCTATATGTTGTCATAGGACAAGTCAGTCTATTTAAACTTATTGGTAATAAGTTTACTTCTTATTAGCAGGTGATCAACAAATATTGTGAATGAATATGTGTATAAAAAGAACAGAACAGAACACATTCTTCACATAGGATATGCCCAAAAACAGGTCCCCAGCCTGATGGCCATGTGGCAGCTAAGAATCCTTGGCATCTATAGAATCTATGTAGGATTTTCCTCCCCTCTTCCATACTGCTGACTGGAACTCACTATCAGCCTTACACTCTCTTCTCTTCCCTTCACCTTACATGTCCCAAAAGTGCCTGGAACAACAGTGTTAAGCATGAAAAATAGAAGGAGAAAAGTCACTTTTATCCTGACACCCAAAACAGACAAAAAAATCACAAGAAAATTACAGACCATTATTTTTTATGAATATAAACAAAAATTCTCAAAAAGTCCAGCAACATATAAAAAGGATTGTACAGCATAACCAAGTGGAATTTACCCCAAGAATGCAAGGTTGGTTTAGTATCCAAATTAATATATAATATTAATAGAATAAATGATAAAAAAATCAAATGATCATCTTAATGGACACAGAAAAAGCATTTCAAAAAATCCAATATCATTTCATACTAAAGAACACTCAACAAAGAAGGAAGAGAAAGAGAACTTCCTCAACCTGAAAAAGTGTATCTGTGAAAAACCTACAGCTAACTTTATACTTAATGGTGAAAGACTGGGTGTTTTTACTTTTTCTAAGCTCTGGAACAAGACAAGGATGTCCACCTATGCTACTTCTGTTTAACACTGTATTACAGGATCTAGCCAGGACAATTAGGCAAAAAAGAGAGGGAGAAAAACACATCTAGATTAGAAAGAAAGAAATAAAAATTTCTATTACCAGATGACATAATTATGCATAGAGAAAATTCTTTATAAATCTACCAAAAAGCTATTAAAACAATAAAATTGTTCAATCATTCAGCAAGGTTGCAGAGCATAAGACAAATATGCAAAAGTCAATTGTGCTTTCATATACTGGCAATGAATAATTCAAAAATCAAATTAAGCAAACAATTCCATTTACAATAGCATCTAAAATAAAACACTTAAAAATCAATTTAACAAAATAAATGCAAAATGTATACTATTAAAACTATGCAACACTGTTAAAAAAAATTATAAAGACCTTAGTAAATGGAAAGTCATCCTCTGCTAATGTATCAAAATAATTGATATCGTTAAGATGATATTACTTCCCAAATTGATCTATAGACTCAACACCATTCCTACCAAAACCCCAGCTGGCTTTTTTTTTTTAACATAAATTGATAAGCAGTCCCTAAAATGTATGTGGAAACTTAAGCACTGAGACAGCCAAAACAATTAAAAAAAATAAGAACATAGCTGAATAACTCACTATTTCCAATTTAAAAACTCATTTCAAAGCTACAGTATCCAAGACAAGGTAATATTGGCATAAAAGTGAACATACAACTCAATGAAATAACGTTAAGACTCTAGAAATAAACCTTCATATTTACGGTCAATTGATTTCAACAAGGGTGTCAAGACAATTTGACTACTTTTCACAAACGTAACTGGGACAACTGAATATCCACATGCATAAAAATAAAGTCGGACTCCTTCCTCACACCATATACAAATATCTTTACTTAAATTGTAGACAAATTAAGAAAGAGCTAAAATTATAAAACTCCTAGAAGAAAACACAGGAATAAATCTTAATAAATCTGCATTTTTTGCACGAGTGACAAAAGAAAAACTACAATTGTACTTCATCAAAATATTAAAACTTCTGTGCTACAAAATAAGCCATCAGGAAAGTGAAAAGAAAACCTACAGGAAGAGAGAAAATATTCATAAGGGACTTGTATCTAAAATAAAGAACACTTACAACTCAATAATAAAAAGACAAATCACCCAATTTAAAAGTGGACAATGAATTTGAATAGACATTTCTCCAAAGAAGATCTGTAAACGTCCAATAAGCACATGAAAAGATGCCCAACATCATTAGTCATTAGGAAAATGCAAATCAAAACCACAAGATACCACTTCAAATCCATAAAGATGACTCTACTCAAAAAGACAGATAAGTATCAGCAAGGGTGTGAAGAAAATGAAACCCTCATATTGCTGGCAAGAATGTAAAATAATGCAGCTGCTCTGGAAACCAGTTTGACAGTTCCTTAAAATGCTAAACATAGTTATCATATCACCCTGTAACTCCACTACTAGGTGTCTACCCAGGAGAAATAAGGACATATACGCATACAGTGATATGTATTTTAGTCTTCACAGCAGCATTATTCATCATAACCAAAAATTGGAAGCAACCTAGATGCCCATCAACTGATAAATGGATAATAAAATGTGATATATCCATACAATGAACTATTATTTGGCAATAGAAAGAAAGTAATTATTGGCACATGCTACAACACAGATGAACATTTAAAACATTATGTGGAGTGAAAGAAGCCAATCACAAAAGGACAAATACTGTTATGATTCCATCAATATGAAGTGTCCCAAATCAGCAAATCTATAGAAACAGAAAGCAGATGAGCAGTTTTCAGTGGCTGACAGTCTGGAAGGTAAGAAGGGAACCACAATTAATGGATAGGGGAGTTTCTTTTAGGGAAGATACAAATATTCTAAAATTAGATGGTGGTGATAGTCACGCGACCTTATGAATATGTTTTTAAAAAATGGAACTATACTTTTTAAATGGATCAATTTTATACTATGTGAATTATATCTCAACAAACCTGTTTTTTAAAAAGAGAAGGAAGGAAAGCAAAAAGACACCCTGAGGTCACATTTCTCCTTACGCACCATTGAGCTCACCAGCTCACCACCCCCAGTGTCCTCACATCTCCCCATCTCCACTCTCCAAAGACCTAATTCTCCCAATTAAGACCCCAGCCTGGGAGTTTTCTACAGGGAAATCCTCACAATAATCTCACTCAGTCTGGACTTTTTCTCTGAAATATATATATGCATATATGTAAATGTTTGTGTGTGTGCATAATACATAGTACAAACACACATCTATGTATATACATACATATATATATATAATATTGTATATATCACCCCAGTCCTCTGAAATTTGTATTTCCAAAACCCACCCTGATCCTCTATTCCAAGGATCAGCAAATGAAGATCCACAAACCCAACCTAATTCTCAACCTGCTTTTTGCTTTTACATTTTCAAAGGGCTTCTTTTTAAAATTAAAAAAGAGTATGGGGCAAAAACCAGTGTGGATTGCAAAGTCTAAAGCATGTTTGCTCTCTGGGACTTTATAGACAAGTTTACTGACCCCCTAATCTATACCTTTTGTTTTCTCTACATTTACCAAAAAGAAGAGAGCAGAAGGATGAGAAAGAACAAGAGGCAAACATACCCTTTCTTTACATCATTGTTAGCAGCGAAAACAATGCAGTATGGGCGCCAGGTTGTACATATTCACGAGAGCCAGTTGTTAAATTTTTAAGAGTTTTGCAGCCCAGTTGATGTCATGTTGTAATTGGCCACAGCAGAAATATTTACAAGACAGAAATTGGCAAACAGTACAAATCAGGGCTTTTTTCCCCCTGCAGAGAGCCGGCAAATCTCTAAATAAAAACCTTCAGAAAATCTTGTCATCTTTCTGCTTTTCGGAAATCAGAAAGCAGGGAAGAAACTTACAGTCAGATTTTTGGTCCATAGGGAATTTGCAGGTGGGATGCCGTGGCATAAAGCTAGAGGTGGATCAGGAAGTACGTAGGACAATGTCCTGATCTTGCAAAGAAAAGAAACCAAAGACTCTCACAGTGACTGTCTGATCCTCCCACCACCACTCCCACACTGTACCTTCTTTGCTGGGACATCTGTTCTATGCATATGGGTGACCGCCAGGAAGGTCTCCACTCCCGATCCCTGGAGACTGCTGGGAAGGAGAAGTGCCCAGCCCACTTGCCAGGACTATAGCAGGTGAGAACAAGTTCTTGGCATTAGCCAGGGCATGGAGGGAAGATTTTTTAATCACCACTAGAGGGAGGGCTGGTCACACTTTGCATCAAGGAGCCCAAGGGACCAGAATGCAGAGGGAGAAGAAAGACAACCAGAGAAGGAATGATCGCTGCTTTGCCTCTTCTGCAAAGGTGTATTAGACGCCAGTGTCTAACGGGTGACATTGAGAAAACTGAGATGAGAATT
The DNA here is from genome assembly GCF_049354715.1 of Callithrix jacchus. Classification (NCBI taxonomy): domain Eukaryota; kingdom Metazoa; phylum Chordata; class Mammalia; order Primates; family Cebidae; genus Callithrix; species Callithrix jacchus. The sequence continues at coordinate 24,140,308 of NC_133508.1, read as the reverse complement.
CACAGTGAGTTTCCAACAAGCAAACCATCCACATCTTGTGCAGAATGGGTCTCTACAGAGGCCTCAGGGTAGGAGACAAGGAGAGGACCTCAGAAACCACGAGTGACATTGATGGATACAGAAACACTGAGATGCATCTTACAGGAGTTTTAAGTTTCAATATGTACGTAGGTAACATTGGTTATATATCTTATTTATTTACATTTTATTAACTTAATAGTATTTATAATTTTAAAAAGGTGGCAAATAAGTGGATTTGATCTTGTCTATTCAATAGAATGATTATATAGAGTATATTTTATATATGTAGTATACACATACAAAATACATTTGTGTGTGTGTGTGTGTGTGTGTGTGTGTGTGTGTTCTCTTGCTCTGTTAAATAAACTACCAAGGAGTCAAGGGAGAGATTACTTACAAAAATGCCAACCTGAATCTTCATGGTGTAATATGATGGCAATTAAGATTTTACTAATTACAAATTAAGACTCATTTTCCCATATGAAAAGGCAAACTATAGTATTATTTCTGAATGCTCAGCCATGAATTAAACAGGTTTTCCCCAAGGCAGTTGGAAACCTACATTCCACATATAACATTGTTTCTATCAGAAAGTATTTCCCAACAACCTACTTATAAAGAACGTTCAGAGCACAATGTGTTTATGAACTAGGCAAAAGAAAAAATATGTAACCCAGTTGTTTAGAAACTCACTCCCATTTTTGTTTCATTGTTTCATTGTATGATTATATCTGGAGTCCATATTTCTCCACCCACTCCAAGCTCTCTGTTCTCCTCTCTTCTTGTCTCTTCTCTCCCTCTCCCCTAAAGAGTTGTTCTGTCTGCATCTCTTTTACAGATAAAAGAAAATGAATTTCTCAGATACGCTGCACTTCAAAGTTGTTGGCCCCATTTCTGCTGCTGTGGTAACTTTTTCTGGCTCCGGAAAAAAACAGTCTAAACTAATAGAAATTGGACAAGGTCACGGAGCATGCTAAGAAAAGACCTGGTAACCTACAAGTACTAAACCCAAGGCTCTCTATTTCTAGCGTGAAAAATGGGCACAACGTGATATCTTTCTCTGGTAAAGCAAAACCATTGTAAACACTTGGGACTGAAGGCACTATTTGTGGAGTCAACTTCTAAAATTTGACTGCTTTGAGCTAGCAGGAATTACGATCTGTAGAATTTAGTATGCTAATTTATACAGAAATGTAATAAGGTACTAAACTTTAACACATACACACAGTATCTGCTCAGTGTCCTGGTAAAGCCGTAAAAATATCCTATCAACCCAGCCAATAGGGTGTTTAAACAGCTACAGGCTATTATTTAGCAATTAAGGAGTGTTTATTTAGGCTATTTATATAGGCTCTTCCTAACCATAGGGAGGGCTTTACAGGGGTCATTTTATTTGTTTTTTATTTTTTCACGTAATGCTTCATTGGTTAGTTGATATGACCTCACACCTCCTCCAGCTAAACTTTGTTGGTTCAGGAGGCCATCAGTGAGAACTGTCATGTTAAGACCAGGAAGAGGCAAACCCAACAGTGAGAGGCAGCAAAGTAGTGAAAAACCAACACAGGTGGCTAACCCATCTGAAGAGGACTTGCGTGGATATCATAATAGAATGTGGCTCTCTCACCCTGAGGATGAAATGTGCAACTGCAACCTTCCAGCATTCCCAAGACAGAAAGTATTTCACAGAGAGGATTACTCCATATCTTGGAAAGATAACTGCATTTATTTCCTACTTATCTCCAGCAGCAGATGTAAACAGCCATTGGGACTTCTTCAAAGTCATTTCCAAAAATAGTATTAAGGATTCTAGAAGAGTTCTGCCTCTGACCACAATTCTGGCCAAAAGAGGAACTGAAATGCCAGGAGAGGTGAGACGACACCATAATGATATTGTCTTATATTAAATAAGCGTGTACCCAATGCCAGGCACTATGCTAAACACTCAGCGTGTGTGGAGTCATGTAATTATAACAAGACCCTATGATATAGGTACTATTTTATTCCCATTTATTTACTCAACAAATATTTACAGACTACCTTTTATGTGGCAAGCATTGTCCTCACCACTAGGGATTCAGAAATGAGTGAAAAAGGAAAAAAAAAATCTTCCTTTATGAAGCTTACCTTCTGGTAAGGGAGAGAAACAAAAGACAACAAAGACGTGAGTCAAATATATGGAATTTCTTATAACCACAAGAGCTAAAAAGAAATTAATGCTCTGGCTCAACCTTAGGACTTCCCTTTTGAGAAAAAGAAAAAAAGAGAGAAATTAATGCAAAAAAGGATAGAAAGTTAGAGGGGTGTACTTTAAAACAGGGTAGCCAAGAAAGACCTTATTGAAAAGATGAACCTGAGAAAACATTTGAAGGAAGTGGAGGAGCCAAGCAGGTATCTGGAGAAGTTCAAAGTTACTTAGATGACAGCAAGTGCGGTGTGTGATGGAAACAGGAAGATGGCAGTGTGGGGGAAGCATGCAATTAAAGAGGAAATTTGGAGAGAAATCAGAAGGTCCGAGCAGGTAGGTAGTGTAGAATTTTATAGTTAATTATAAGAGCTTTTTTTTTTACTATGAGAGAAATGAGAAGATATTATAAAACTTAAGCAGAGAAGTCACATTGTCTGACTTACGTGTTAGTATTACTGCTCTGTGTACAGAATCTAGACTTTGGGGGTGGTACAAGGATGGAAGCAGAGAGAGGTGAGGAAGTCACTGGAATAATTCAGGGAAATGATGGCAGCTTGGTCTTGGCTGCTAGCAAGGGACATGGTGGTAACTGGTCAGATTTGGATTATATAATGAAGGCCTAGCTGCAGGATTTATTAATAAGTTGAATGCTTTCTGTGAGAGGATGACTCTGAGATTTTTGGCCCAAGCAATCACAAAAAATGGGGCTGCCACTTACTGAGAGAAGGAATAAGTAAGAGAAGTGGGAATCAGGCATATTAGGGTCACATCTACCCAGAAAGTAATGTTAGCAAAGGAAACAGTACTTCAGAGTTAGAATCTTTAGAGAATGTGACTCTCACGATTAAGATTCCAGTTCTATCTAAGTGATGTATACTTCACTCAAGCATTCTTTTATTCATTCTTCATTTATTTTCATTCATTTCTTTATTCAACAAATTTTTATCAAGTGTCCACTGTGTGCCAAACAGTGTGCTAGGTCTTAGATGTGTAGTGATCAAGAAATGCATGGTTCCTTCCCTTCTAAAATGTATGATCCGGGAGAAAAGCAATTAACAAATGCTTATGCAAATACATCTATATGTGTATATAGGTATTAAGCTATAAAACAGAATAAAAAATTATTAATAAAGAAAGGGACAGCTGGGCACGGTGGCTCATGACTGTAATCCCAGCATTTTGGAGGTCCAAGGTAGGAGGATCACTTGAGCCCAAGAGTTCAAGGTTGCAGTGAGCCATGATTGCACCACTGCACTCCAGCCTGGGTGACAAAGGGAGACCCAGTCTCTAAAATAAAAGGAAAAAAAAAGAAAAGGGAAGTATTGGACAACTTCAATAACTTGCTCATAGGCCCATAGCTGGGGAAATACAGGGTTGGAACTTAACGCAGGTGCCTCCTTCCAGAGCCCACATGCTCACTTTATGGAGCGATCAGATGCCAGCACCATCTGATGGAGAAGAGAGCACAAGCGGTCAAAGGGAACACCAATGCCACCCAGGAAGTCCTGACCATGGCTGTGACATGACCACTACAGAACCTTTTTTGGGCCCAAGTTCCCTCATCTCTAGGATGGACCAGGTGGTCTCTGCAGCCCCTTCTGGCTCTGAAACCATAATTCTTTGATGTACATTGGTGTCCACATGTAGGAAAGAAGATGTGGAGAACACCCAGTCCAAGCTTCACTGACTTCACAGCTCTGCCTAGGACCAGACCCCTGTCTGAGGCTGAGAGCCACAGGACTCCAACCAATTCCTTTGCTGCTCTGCCCTCGGAAGGACCTGATCAGGCAGCAGGAGCAGTGAAAGTAGGGGGTGGGAATGGGAGACCTCACTCAGAGATGGGGGCAAGGGGAGGGTATGAGCTGGAGAGAATGAGAGAGAAGGCAAATTCAAGGATAGCAGATTCGGCCAGGTGCAGTGGCTCATGCCTGTAATCTCAGCACTTTTGGAGTCTGTGGCAGGAGCCGTGTCTACAAAAAGTAGCCAGGCATGGTGGTGCACACCTGCAGCCCTAGCTACTTGGGAGGCTAAGGTCAAAGGACCGCTTGAGCCCAGGAGGTGGAGCCTGTAGTAAGTAGAGATCACACCACTGCACTCCAGCCTGGACAATAGAGCAAGACCCTGTCCCAAAAAGAAAAGAAAAAAAAGGATAGCAGATCCATTAGACAGCCCCTGGGTTAAGGTATCCTGAGTATGGGATTTTCTCTCAAGCCTACAAATGGGCAACATAAGGAACTCACACGTTTGAATGTGACCCTGGGAAATGTAGACCCTTCACTACTTTGGCTCTAGTTTTCTCATCTGCAAAACGAGGCTAGATATTTTCTAAACTCGGTAATCTATGACCCCACACTCCTATACCTCAGCATTTCTTTCCCTTAACTAAATTTCCAAAATAAACTTCTGCCTCCTGGAGTGAACTTCTTGCCAAATTTGCAAGACTCCTTCAAATAGTCATTTGATCTAGCTATGCACTTCCAGAAATAATCCAAATCAAATATCTACAATGAAGAAATATCTCAATGTTTGGTTAAAGAATTCCAAAGTTTAGCTACCATTTTTAGTATTTCTTTACATTTAATTGTACAAAATAAATTTTAAGCCACCATAAATTATCCACAAACAGAATACTCTTCCTAGAGCTCTGTCTTAAAAATATCTGCAAGATACTCAATAATGGAAAATATACTATTTTCTCCTATTCACTAATTATACATTTCTTGCCAATATTGATATACTAAATTAATGAAATTAACTACGGAATACAAAGCCCAAAACGAAGCAATGCTCTACATCAACATGTTTTGATTTTCAATGCCTAATTAAAAAGTACAATAATCCCATTTCATAAGTAGAGAAAATAAGGTACGCAAAAATTCTACAAACGGCCCCAAATCACATAGCCCTGAGACATTTCCAAAAACTAAAACCAGTATTATTGCCTATAAACTCTTCACTCAAACTACTGAGTTATAATTATCATTGATAAACACTGAAAAAGCAGTGTGAAGTAAGTAGTTTTGTTGTATACACATTTTTAAAATTTGTTTTTGTTGTTTTGTTTGAGACAGGGTCTGATTTTGTCACACAGTCTGGAGTGCAGTGGCACAGTCTCAGCCCACTGCAGCCTCATCCTCCTGGGCTAAAGCAATCCTCCCACTTCAGCCTGCCAAGTAGCTGGGACCACAGGTGTGCACCATCTCACCGCTAATTTTTTTTTTTTTTTTTTTTTTTTTTTTTTTTTTTTTGTATTTTTAGTAGAGATGAGTTTCCCCATGTTGCCTAAGCTGGCCTTAAACTCCAGAGCTCAAGCGATCCACTCACCTCGGCATCCCATAGGGCTAGGATTACAGGAGGGAGCTACTGTACCCGGCCTTGTCGTACACTTAACAAAAGGGGGGGGGGCTTAGTTTTCTGAAATAATAAAACTAAATTTGGCAGGGGGTGGGGGAGTGGAATCCTTATTACCCACCTTGGAATTTATTACTTTCTTCCTTAGTGCAATAGTGACTTGGGCTCAATTGATAAAACCAAGGAAAGTCTTGCATACATGTGTTTAATCTTTACTAGTAAAATCAATATATACATATTTTAATCAAGTTTAAATTAAATATGTTTAAAGCACAAGGTACAAATTCATACATTTGTAGCAAAATACTATTCGATACGTGAAGAAATTCTTATGGTGATCCTAAAGTGTTTCTTACCCATCAGCCTCACTTAAGAGATATTCCAGTCATCGTATTATCAACAGCACGTGAGCAGGGCATTATGATCTCTGCACCGCATGTTAACAGAGACTCTGCTCTAAAAATGGCATTTGCAATCTAAGTGTTCAGAGATGCATGTATTTCACAGAGAATTGAGATGGGTGTTGTTAATTTCCATTGCATGAACATGGGAAACAACCACTTGTTTAAGAATATATACTTTCGAATGTTCATGAACCTTATTTCCTCTTCCCTCTTGCTTTCTCCAATTCCCTGTATTTCATTCTCTTCTTTACATGCTCGCCTGGCACGACAGCTTTCATTAGGATACTAAGCATAATTCATCCATTTATTTATTCATTTAACAGTACTTGCTGATGACCTACTATGTGCAGGTGCAGTGGTGGCCTCTGAGAATCAAAGACAAATAACAGAATCCTGCCTTCAAGGAGGATACCACGTAGCAAATATCCGGCCACACACTTGATGAGCTGGGAGTGTGATTCATTGTGGTTAAAACCAGGTAGCATCTGCCCTTCCCTGTGGAGCAAGCATTTTCTCCACCTTCCTTCAACCACTTCTAGCACAGAGTATAAGCTCCCAGAATGCTGAGGCCACACATGAATCATCTTTGTTGCACGTGCATCTAACACAATGCCTGGCACACATATAGTTGGGCCCCATAAAGTGTTTTGAGGGGATAGAGTGAAATTAGGTGACCAGGATGCATTACAAATGACTTTTGTCTTCAACTAAATGCTATTAGTTTTTAATTAACTATCTTCCTCTCTCTCTAAAGTGTGGCCTTGGTATCAGAAGCTAAGTGGGATTTCCATTTTCTAAGCACAGAAAGTCCTACTCTCGGGGAAGATGCCTTCGCCACTTTCCTAGGATCATTTCATCAAACTTAATATCAAATTCCTGAGAGATCTCCCCAGGTGAGAACAGGGTGGGTGAGCCGGCCCGCGCCGTCCTCGCCTGCCCTCTGCAGGGCTCTGACCCTAAAACGAGCGCAGCAGATTCCACTAACTTTTTTCTCTTATTAGAAGTAGAGCCAGTTAAAGAAGAAAACCTCCTCGGGAGAATTCCACTAGGAAAGAGAGAACCCAAAAGAGCTGAACATGCCCCCGAAATGAAGTGAGCAGAATGTCGGGGGTCTCGAAGGTCTCTTTTGAACACACTGCGTCTCGCCCGCCCTCTCAGCAACTCGGGACAGTCCGGGGACTCCGAGGACCAGCGGCGGCGCGGGGAGCGCAGCCAGTCGGGAGGCCGGCAGCTGCGGGGGTCACCCTGCTCCCGGGTGCTGTCGCCCTCCGCGAAGCCTCCGGATGACAAGAATTAATGACCAGGTTCCAAAGGCGCCGGACATCAACTCTAGCGACCCGAAGTCTCACATTTGCCTCCTCCCTCGACCTCTACTGCCTCCGTAGAGGCTGGAGCGTCTCAGAAGACCCAAACCTCCCACTCCGTACCCCCAGTTCCAAACTCCCCGGGGTCCCCACCCTCCATCCTGTCTCGGGACGGGTTCTCTCTCCTCTTTCCCCGTCTTCCAGACCTCAGGAAGAGCGATGCCCTCTTCGCACCCCCGAGTTAGAAACCAGGCAACATCCTAGTCGCGCCCATATAAGCCCCTGGCTCACCACTCCAGGGGGGCACCCCAAGGTCACCAAGATAGATGTGATTGCCTCAACCTTCACTCTCTCCACATCCCTCCCTTTTTGAGATCCCCGGGGTCCGGTTCCTCTCCAGTCTCTCCTTCCAGTTGGGAGTCTCCCCCTTTTGGCACCCCCACCACTGCACTGGGACCCCTCCCGGCCTGGCCCTCCTGGGGGGTCCTTGCCCTCTCCGGAAACGCTCACTTGCTCTCCCGCGTAAGCCTCCCTCATAAGTCTTCCCTCCGTTTCCTTAGCCAAGGAGGGGAGAAGACGTGCCTCCCACTTGCGCTGGGGGAGCGGCGGGGCAACCGACGCAAACTTCTGCTGCACTTACTTCGGGCCGAAGCTGCCGCCCCCTCGCCTCTCCTCGCTCTTCCACTGGCAGCTGCTCCGCGACGACCTGGAGGCACCGCGCTCTCATGCCCCACGCCAGCGCAGCTGCGAAATGCGCAAGAGGGGGAAGGGGTCTCTCCTGGGCGAGCGTGTCCGGGGCCTTGGTCCCGCCGCCGCTCCCGGCTGCCAGACTAGCGGTGGCCGCTTCCAGCAGCCCCGGGATGCTGCGCACAGCGCTGCGCGCCCTGATCCTCCGCCGGGTCCTTTCTGTCCGACTTGCAGTTTCAGGGCATACCAGGACTGCAGCACCTTCTCCGTCCTCCCCCGGAAACGACTTTCAATTCACCTGGAGGCTCTCGAGGCTCTCCCTCGGGCGGGCAGCGTGACGGCGGGTGCAGAGGAGGGGGAGGAGCGCGGCCGCGGTGGCGGCCCGAGTGCGCCTCCCGCTTGCTGGGCGAGGAGCGTGCAGCCCTCTTCAGCCGCTCTCCTCTGGACTGCAGTCCTGACGTCACCCCCACCACCCTCCACCCGGCGGAGGATCGGCGCGGAGGGTGGGGTATAGGGAGGGAGAACGCGCGAGTGTGAGCGGGAGTGTGAGCGCGTGCGTGTGCAGGCGCGCGTGTGCCCCGCAGGGCTGGGGACGGATGGGAACCGCAGCTGGATCCTATGAGGAGCCAGAGACAGAGCTCCTTGCAAACGCGCGCCGAGGGGCTGCCGTGAACAGCCGGGGGCGCTCGCTTCCAGGTCGGGGAGGGGATAGTAGGGAAGCAGAGTTCGGAGGCGACCACAGAAAAGGGATGAAGGCGGTACGGGCAGTGGGAGAGTGGGAGATGGGCACTCTCTTTCCCCAAAGTTGGAGGCTGTACAGGATGCTTTTTAAAAGCTGCGCTAGAGGTTTAGGGGGAAGAGTGGAGTAGACGGTGTGGGAGAGGTGGTTTCCACGTTCCTGTAGGAAGGAGTTCTGCTTGGGGAAGAAGAGCTCAAAGTCCTCTCAACCACCACCCCCGAGGCAGGATCCCCGCAAGGCACCCAGCTTGGTACGCCAAGGGTGCCTCTCGTCTACTCGGAGCAAACCTCCAGCCAGGGGCCCCTGTCTACTAAGTTGCGGCAAAGAGATCAAAGGAGCCAGCCTTTCCCACCTGACTTCCCTCCCTGCATGAACCTCCCCCACAAGTTGAGTTAAAGCACCCGGAGCAAGCGAAAGGGCTCAAGGCCGAGGCTGGATTCGAGATGCAAGAGGCCCCGCCCTTGGGTCTTCGATCTGAGGTCAGTCATAGGGGTGACAACTCCAAGTAGAGTTCCTTGAGCTCCTCAGTGAGGCTACATTTTGAGTTTTGCCATTCCCGGGGGACCTTACACTAGAAAACGATTCACGTTGTCATCCAACTTTACTGGTTCTCTGAAATTGTCTTGGAGGCCAAAAATAGAAGGAACTTTCTGCGAAAGCGCCAAAGGAAGGGTCTTTGGGTGGTGCTGGGATGGCTAGAGGTTGTTCTTGGAGCGTTGTTCCCTTAGCAGAGACCCAGCCATCCTTGAGGCTGAATGCCTGGTTCCTGTGCCTTCTGCGCATCTCTCCTCGCGGCCCAGTGCACAACCCAAAGCTGCCTGCCCGCCGCCTCCCGGCTAGAGCAGAATGTGCAATGCGCCCCAGCCCGCGCCAGATCTGCTGTCAGCATTGAGGCGTCAGGCGCGCTCTGCAGTGATCTCCAGTGCAGCGAGCAATTCTGCCCCGTCGAGTGGCAACGGGTTTTAACTGCAAGCTTCTTGCTTCCTGAATCCAGCCACTGTTTACTCGCCAAGATGACTTTTTAATTCATTAAAATATTTTTAATGGAAAGAGTAGAGAGTGGGAAGTGGGAAAGGGGTAAAATTATTCCCAAGCCACAAACACTTTTTTACAACTTTTTAAAAGTTACTGCAGTAGGGTCAGACCTAGATGAAGCAGCAGAAAGTTGCATTACACTCTTGATTCTCAAATGGAAGCTTAACAAAATAGAAGCAAGCCTGAGATCCTAGCCTACTGTTTTAGGTTTAATAATCTAAAACATTCTCACATTTGAAAATTCCAATTCTAGCTAATTAGACAAAATTATGGATATCCTTAACTGTGCATTGGATTTCATGAATAAATAGTATAATTAAAACAGGTAAAGTACTGCCCAGCATGCTCCTAATTAGATCAAAGGAGTATTAGAGAAGCATGTAGATTCATCACCCAGAGGCTTTCTTGCAACCATAATCAACCTATTTTTTAACGTGCAAATGTGGAAGCACCCTGACATCATGAAAGAATTACATAACTGGTTCCTAGCTCTGCGTCTTTCAAAAAGCAGCAATTTTTCAGTAGGAATCACTGATCCTGAAAATGCTAATTCAGTTTATAGTGAGGGAACAGGCAAGTCATTGACAAATTTAAGGCATGATTTGAAAACATTGTCAAGGGGCAGCTACGCTGGTACACATGAACCATCTTTGTTGGGTCACGGTTTTCCTTCCGAGGGTTCGATGCAGCAAATAAGTAATGCTGTATTAGCAGGTATCAGCCTGGCTGCCATGCCACGGTAAGGAATGCTGCTTTGATGTGGCAAGCCTAAGCGTTTCTTCCCTATTTCCCACTGTATTCTGTCCACAATTCTACAACTGTTTTGCCATTCTGATGTGATTGGCTGATGGCATGACTGCCTTCCTTCTCAACTTACAAGCTCCTCCAAGGGCAGGAATTTTGTTTTTCTTTCCTTAGGACCCAGTGCAGTGCCTGGTGTAAACAGCAGGCTCTTAATAAATATATGTGGACTGAACTGTTTATTTAAAGAGTATAAAATAACGACTTTTTTTTTTCTTGAGATGGAGTGTTACTCTGTCACCAGGCTGGAATGCAGTGGAGCAGTTCGGGATCACTGCAACTTCCAGTTCCCTGGTTTAAGAGTTCTCCTGACTCAGCCTCCGGAGTACCTGGGATTATGTGCAAGTGCCACCACACCCAGCTAATTTTTGTATTTTTAGTAGAAAAAGAGTTGACCAGGATGGTCTTAATCTCCTGACCTCGTGATCCACCCCCTTAGCCTCCCAAAGTGCTGTAAATGCAGGCATAAGCACTGCACCCCGCCAAAACAACTACATTTTAGTATTTATTTTAAGCTGAACCCTATAGCATATATGTGAAACAAATATGTGTATTACATACACATATGTACACATATATATACATGCATATGTGTATATATATGAAATGGAAAAGATGGAAAGAAGAGAAGAGAAAAAAGAGAGGAAAGAAAAGGAGAGGAAAAAGCAAACTCTGAAAACAATAAATACCAATGGCTAAACAGTGACTCAATCTGAGTGAAGATTTTAATTGTTCATAGAAACATCATTTGCTGCCCTTAGCCTGTGAGATTTCTTTCACATTGGTCTATTAACATATGCATGTTTTGAAAAGTTTGGGGTTTGGACCTCAGAAGCACTGGCCAAAGTGCATTACAAATATTTCCCATCGCTTAGGAAGCAGCACATCATTTAAGTTGGGTAGATGCATGTATTGCCGATGAGTTCAGAAACACTGTTAGATCAAAGTGCCCTGGACTTTGCCCTAATCAGTGCGAAGAGAGTCAGAGTCAAGCCACTGCAATTATAGCCCAACAGGCCAGAGGCCAATGTCTGTGACTATGCTCTCAAACGTAAGCTGCCTATGGCCAGGTACTTCAATTATCAAGCACAATAAATGGAAAAGGCAGAAAATAAGACACACACACACACACACACACACACACACACACACATCAATTCTTAGCTATAGAGCCAGAATATCATGTTTACAAGGAAGAAACAGCTCTGTTGGGAGACAAAGAGAAGGGTGTTGGAGTGGGAAGAGAACTGCTTTAATACTGCAGTGGCTTTTCATCACATACTCCACAGCCATTAAACTTCTAAGCCAAACTCTCAAGCAAATACATGCTGGCAAAACTATGGCAAATCGTAATTCCATCCTTCTAGAAGCTATCTCCACAGCAAAACAGGCTCCCTGTAGCCTGGAGGCAGTTTCTCTCTTTCTATAACACAAAAGCAAATTTTAAAAAGACAAGAATAACAATAAAAATTAATTATTTCTCATAGGACTTATCTTCCTGTATTCCCCTCAAAACCAGTTCGCACCTATCTTGTACATATTTATAGCATACCTGTATATGCATATTTGCATATAAAATTATAAAACATTGCCAAAATTATTTTAATAAATATATTCAATTTATTATGTAAGCATGTTTCTAGAGTGACATTTGAAGAAAGCTAAAACAGTTCATCATAAAGAAAACATGATCAAAATATTTTAAACTCTTGTTTCCGAGCAGAGTAAATTTGGAATAAAACACTGGTATTTGTCTGCAACTTCTCCCAGGACTTGGGTTGGCTCTTACTATTTTATGCTTCATGTTACGTTAAGAGCTTTGTATTTGAACTGCTTGTGTAGTGCCCTCTAATCTGATAGAGTTAACCCCGAAGACGAAAATCTGAGTGGCCAATTTATTTTTCATGAGTCCTAAACTGATAAGGCCTAAACCGATAAACTCAATAAATTCAAATTTCAAAAATATCATAATCAAGACAAGCAGTTGACATTATACATTTATATATCGTACTCCCAAGGTAGTGCCAAGTTAAATTTCATACTAAAATGTTAATGAAGAAGCATTTAGATAACCAACTATTTTGTGGATAATGACAGATTAGCGATAATTTTGTGATGAAAGTTGGACTTGGCTGCTATATTTTAAAATAATGACATTTTACTTACACATATGTTTATATGTGGTAATTGTACTTCATCATCGATTTCTGAATAAAATTTACAATAGACCATTCCCTGAATCTATTGTGATTTATGGAACACTCTTCCTAAGTGGACTACAGTGACATCAAAGAACATCTTTGTGACATTATCAAACCTAATGAACAATTGTAAAAGGACAATTCATTGTTTCCAGGTCAAGTTTTAAGAAGGGCTTCCTTAAAGGGTAGATCATCACGTGTTTTTATAAGGGGTACTTCCATATGTAGATTTGCTTATCTGTGCAAACACTGCCGACAGTTGCCAAGTTTTCATTTTTCCCACTACTAGGTCAAGAAAATTTCTGGCCAAGAGAATGCGTTTTAAAAATCTGTATCTATCAGACTCGGTCTCTCCACTCGAAGAGCCCACAATCCAGTAATCTTCCTCTTTTCCCTCCTTTTTTGTGAACTCCCTATCGGCTGTGCTCTGGGACCGTGGAACGCAACCTAGACCTGAGCAAGCAGGGAGAACTGAATTTATGGTAACCAATTGGAATTCTTCTAAAGGTATCAGGAAGTATTTTTAGATTTAGTTACAGTACTTTAATTCACCTTGACTTCTATGGAGCAACTTCAACTAAGTCTAAAAGAACACTTGCGTTTATCCTTCAGTCCTTCATAAACACTTATTTAACTCAATTTTATGCCTAGTCTCTTTCCACTTTTGCAGAGTAGCTGTTTTCTTTTTTTTCATTTAGATTGTCTAATTCAGGCAATTAGAATTTAGGCACCTCTGGGCATCTACGTGTTTATAAAGCATTATGTACACTTACTGCACTCTATAAATAATAATAACAGCAATCACCCTCTATAAAAAATTAGAATGTTAGCATATTCAACCAGTTTAGTATGCTTATTTGCTTTAGTGCTTTATAATTATCTCATGAAACCTATGGTAAAATGGGCACTACATTATACAATCTTCCCAAAATATGTTACTATATATTCTGGCAAAGAGATGCACCTGCAGTTTCCTTCCACCTACCTCTGAGATACAGAAATGGCAGGATGATGCTTAAGTTGTATTCATGCTGCAAACTATTCAAAGTAATCTTTTCAGCCTTTTCCATCTAAAGCCAGCCAGCATTAAGTACGGTTAAGATATCTTTGTCCAGGAGGAGTAACTTGAACAAGAAGATGAGAATGTATAATTTGCCGCCACATAAAGGACAGCTTGCAAATTATAGACTGCAACATTTAGATAACCAACCACTTTATGGACGAACACAGATTTATCACATAAAATGTAGGGCATAGGAGCACTTATGTAAGCTTTACCCAGCGGTAACTACCAATGGCCACTCTTGTCAGCTGGCTGAGTTTTCATTGTCTGATTAAACAGCAATCAGAAAAGAGCCTTGACTTTGTTGGAAAAACGGTGAACTGCCTCTCACTTTGAAACAGAGAAAAGAGCAAAGCCATTCCTGAAAACACAGAAAAAAAAAGAAAGAAAGAAAACCTCTTGGTTTGTGCTAAGCCGTGCTACTGATCTCTTCCTGCAACAAAGTGCCAGGTTGAAGTAATTAAGTTAGTAGTGCAGCTGAAGTCATTGAGCAGACAGGTTACATACCAAAATACCCATGCTGTCTGAGAATATGTAGTGTGGAAAGAGCGGTACTACATAAAATTGAAAATCTCACACCATTTCACTCCCTCAAAAGAGGGAGCTCCCTGGCTTCCCTGCTTTTTTGCCTGCGGTTTTGCTTCTGATGCAGTCATGTCATTTTAATCTGCCAGAACAGAAACCTTGGCCAGAGACTTAGGCAGTCAAAAAAATTCCGGCATCTTAAGCTGTATTTTTATCCTTCTGTGAATTAATTGAATATAGCACCAAATAGTAAAAATGCCTCTGACACTGCTGCAGAAGCACCTAAGGCAGAGTTCTCAGAAAGAACTGCCACAGAGCTGCAATGTTGGCAGAGGCACTGAGTCCGCACTCGGCAATCCTGACTCTCCTGCTTCTCTCTGGCAGAACAAAAATCCATCGATTTGTACAGCACATGGAGTTTACCTTGGAGGAAGTTATTATTTGAAACATTATCCAAACCACCAACATAATCATTAGGTATGTATGCCTTCACTTGCAGTTGCTTTAAAAAAAAAAAAATAAGACGCGTCTTGACTTAATCCTCAGATTTGTGTGTAAAAGACCATGGCAAATGAGAAATGCAAGGCAAAATGCCCTCCAGGAAGATCCCGTTACAATGATGAAAGGAGAAGTGTACACAACTGCAACTGTTCTCCAGCAACTATTTCTGAACTTTGAAGCGATTTATCTTCTTAAAGAACCATCGGAAGACATGTACTATTCATAGCTGGGCAGGAAAAAAATATACTTCAAAGGAGAACTAGTTACCCATGTGGTATGGGTGGGTTAAGGTGAAACAGGGTCTCTTCCAGCTTGAGTTTAAACTTGCATCTCAGGGGTCTATTGATAAGAGTGATGTATCTGTCAAAATCAGTGCAACAAACAAAAATTACTCTGGGTATCTTGCGAAAGCAGTAATAGGCTGTCAGGAATTGGGTGCTCACAAAATCACTGTGGGATCTAGAGGAAAATGTTCTGATCTGAGTCTCCAGAAATGACATACAAAAAATACAGAGCTGAACTCCTAGGCCAGCCACAGCTTTCGAGGCTGCCTCTGGAGCTCTGAGTTCCAAATCGTGCTACACCTTTGCTGAGCTGCTGCAGGTGCCCCGGACCTCCAGAAAGCAGGAGATTGCCAGTGCAGAGCAACCATAATTCATGCAGTCTTCCTTGCCAGCACAGCCAAAGCTGGCAGGAAGATGAGTCTCGCCTCACTTCTGCCATCCAATTCATGTGTCTGGCTGGTGAGCCCTGCCTGGAATCCAGAACCTTAGATAAAGAAGCCTTGGGAAATAGAGTTTGAGCTTTTCCAGCTTCTCCTGTTTGGGGAATGGAATGGAGATCAAGGGAGTCAATGAACAGCAGCAACCACCAGTGGCCAAGAAAGTCTTACACAGGCATTCACCCCATTCCCAGAAAGGAGGTCAGTGATGCTGGGCTGTAGCAGGGAAGGAGACATTTTGAGAACAATAAATGTCTATCATTCAGATGATCCTCTTACCCCAGTTGCTTTGTGTCAGGGTCCCAAAATACTATTCCAGTTAAGTGGAGAGTCACTGCATAAAACCCCTAGTCACTAAGCAAACAAAGCAACTGTGCTGTGAGTCTCAATACTGGTGTGTAGATTCCTGGGGGAGAGAATCTTCCTCCCAAGAAAACTCAGCAGACAGAGCAGACTAGAAGAACCATTGAAAAGAGGCAGCACTAGCAATATCCCTGTTGTCCACAGGGCGGATCTGATACAGTAGGCCAGCTAAGTGGAGGAGCACAATTCCTGGGAGATGGCACCAATACCAGCAGCGATCCAGTTAGGAGGGAACTCTTCCCAGTTTTTATTCCCCAGGGCTAGACAGGGAACCAGAGAAGAGGAAGCCACAAGCTGCACAAGGCAGTTGAGAGAACCTTACATGAGGGAATCTTTGCAGAGCTTCACAAGTAATTGGGATATAGTTGAGGAGGGGGTGTTAAACAGCCAAGTGTATCGTGGCCAGTTAGGACAACAAGCCAAGCTGGGAGTGACAATGCAGGCTTTACTCACTTACTGCAGAGTACAGGCAAGAGGCAAAAAAAGAGCCCCACAGAAAGGCTCTGGGCAAGCATCAGGAGGATCTGTGCAGACCAAGGGAGATCATCTCACTAAGGAGTCCTGAACAAAAGCCTCCTGCCTTTTTATGAAAGCATGGGTGGGAAGAAAGGAGGTCAGGAAGGGATAGGAGTGGACAAAAGTGCCCGAGTCACCCCCTCCCCCTTCCAACAGGAGGTCTCTTTCAAAGTCAGAGAAAAGACCAAAGCCATTCCTGAAAACACAGTGGAAAAATAAAATACCTCTAGGTGTGTGCTAAGCTGCACTACTGATCTCTTCTTGTAACACAGCTAAGTAGAGGAGCGCTTCAGTGAAGGAGAAAGCAAATGAGCATGGTGGACCCTAGGGCCATGAGTCTTTGACTGCAACTCCCTTCAGAAAACTGCAATGCACTCACTCCCTGTGCCCCAGGTCTGGGAAGGGGAGGGCAGCTTCCCCCCATGAGGCCTGCCAGGCAAAGCTTTTGTGAATGTCTACAGCCAGACCTGAAAGATCATGCAGATGATTTTGGCCTGGAGCTGGACTCCTCAAGGGGTAGCAAAGAGTGCTGCTATGATTTGAATGTTTGTGTCCCTCCAAAATTCATGTGGAAACTTAATCTCCTAAGCAATAGTCTTAAAAAGCAGGGCTTTTAGGAGGTGATTAGGTCATGAAGGCGCTCACCTAATGCCCATTACAAAAGAGCTGGAAGGAGCCTCTTTGACACTTTGCTCTTTCACGTGAGGACACAGCAACACGGCACGATCTCTGAAGCCAAGAACAAGCCTTCACCAGATGCTGAACTTGCTGGTGCCTTGATCTCCTTGATCTTGGACTTCCTAGTCTCCAGAACCCTTATAAACGACCCAGACTATGGTATTTTGTTACAGCAGCAGAAACAGACTAAGATAAATGCTCTTTAGATGAAGGATTAAAGCCCTGTAATGGAGTGTGCGTACAGAATTATATAAATACTATACTGTGTACCAATCGTCCCCAACTTATTATGGTTCAACTTCAGATTTTTTTGATTTAACAGTGATGCAAAAGTGATACACATTCAATAGAAACTATACTTTGAGTACTCATACAACCATCTGTTTTTCACTTTCAGTATTCAATTACATGAGATTTTCATCACTTTATCATGAAATAGGCTTTGTGTTGGATGATTTCACACAACTACAGGCTAATGTAAGTTTTCTGAACATGCTTAAGGTAGGCTGGGCTTAGCTATGATTTCTGGCAAGTTGGATGTATAAAATGCATTTTCCACTTATGAGATTTTCAACATATGATGGATTTTCCCAATGGTAACTGCGTCGTTAAGTCAGGGGCCATCTGTACATATGTATATGTGTACATTTGTGTGTGTGTCTCTGTGTGTGTATTCCTATTAAATCCCTGTTCTTGTGGTGGCCTAGAGAAACAGATTGTATATTTTTAAGCTATACCCACATAAAGCTATATTAAAAAGTATTCTTTTAGAAATTCAAGACACCTATGAAGAAATGTGCTTTTTCTTCAAAGCTTGCTTGCTTATTTGCTCCACATGACTGCCAATAATGCCTTAAATTATAACAGCAATGTTAACAACGCCTTTGATATCTGAAATTTTTTCCTGGGACTTCTGAAATCTTTAAAAAGGAAAAAAAAAATGCCTGGGAAACCAGGTAAAGGAAAATCCCTCAGAACCAAGCACTAGTTCTTCTTGAAAGACTTCCAACGAGGTGGTTCGTGTTTGCGCATGTGATCACAGGGAGTCTGTCTCTCTATTTTCTTTATGACTCCCTGGGAACCAATGCAGAGAGGGAAAAGAGAAATAGAGTATTTCTCCTTAGGCTTTTTATAAAGTCATCCCTTGGGTTATTTTTCTGTATTTTGGTTAGGTTATTTTCTCTTAGGTTATATTTCTGTATTTTGTCTTCCTGATGATGACCTATGCACACGTTTTTGGAAATCTTTTTCCAGTGAATCTGAGGAATATGGAAATGGGCATAGGCATACTTTCTGGATTAAAACATAGGCTTTTCTTGTCTTGAGGACTAACAAACGGATTCCTATACTTACAAGGTAGGAAATTTATTTTAAAATGCAGATCATGTCCTATAATTTTATGTTTTATGCTAGTATTTGGCCTATATGGGAAGTGCATCATGTTTCTGGCTGCTCAATATTTTTGAACACTCTTCTAATTTTGGGTAAGTCCTAACTTGTCAACATTTTTAAAAGTCTCACTTGCTCCACCTCTTTTGCAACAGAGCATAGGCAGGTAACTTGGTGCCAGCAGTCTGCTTTATCCACAGGCGACTGGAAGACAGGAAGGCAGAAATGGAGTATACTGTTGTAAGATTCTCTTACAATGTGTCACGGTAAAACATCACTGGAAGTTAAAGTTAAGCAGATATACTAAATATAAGTTAAAGATGTATACTGTAGCAAGTCAAATATTTTAAATATCCCCAGGAATTGCTACAGTAACAAAAATCATATCTAATAAGCCAATAGAGAAGATAAAATGAAACTATAAAAATATTCAGTTAATTGAAAGAATGCAGAAAAAAGAACAAAGGACAGATAAAACAAACAAGATGGTATATTTACATCTAACCATGTAATTAATCACATGAAATTAAAGAGTTTAAATAGCCTAATTAAAAGAGCTTTCAGATTGACTGAAAATGCAAGACAACTATAAGCTGCCTACAGGAAACACATTTATTTTTGTAATTTCGACTTTTATTTTACATTCAGGGGGTACATGTAGATGTTTGTTCAACCTAAAAGGTTTTTCCTGTTAGGACAAGCAATAATGGTAAGAAAAAGTCTTTGCTAGGGAAATCAGTGCTGCCAACAGAAGTGGTAGAAGCCCAGTTGAGTTGTAACCCAAGAGTACAATATATCTCTCCTTCTATTTAAATCTCTTAAAATTGATCTCAGCATGGTTTATAATTTTCAAAGTACATGTCTTACCCATTGCTTGTCATATTTATCCAAAATATTTCACAATTTTGGTGGTGTTATAAATGATATTTTATTTCAATTTCTAGTAATTGCTAGTAATAAAACACATTTACTTTTTTTTTGAGACAGCATCTCTCACTGTTACCTGGTCTGGAGTGCAATGGCGCGATCTCGATCTCAGCTCACTGCAACCTCCGGCTCCCGGTTCACACGATTCTCCTACCTCAGCCTCCACAGTAGCTAGGACTACAGGCACACAACACCATGCCTGCCTAATGTTTTGTATTTTTAGTAGAGATGGGGTTTCACTATGTTGGTCAGACTGGTCCTGAACTCGACCTTGTGATCTGCCCTCCTGGGCCTCTCAAAGTGCTGGGATTACAGTCATGAGTCACCATGCTCAGCCAGCTTTTGTCTTTTGATTTTGTATCCTGCAAGTTTCCTAAACTCACTTACAGTTCTAGTAATTTTTTTATATTTCCCTCAGATTTTCCCTATTGGTAATCAGGTTATCTGTGAATAAACATCATCTTTACTTCTTCCTCTCTGAACTTAATGCATTTTTTATCCTTGTCTGGTTTCACTGGCTAGAAACTCTGAGTAACGATGAATAGACATGAAGAGAATAGGCATTCTTGCCTTATTTTTTTTAATCTTTGGGGGAAGGCATTTAGTCCTTCACCATTAAGTGTAAAGTCAGCCACAGACTTTTCTTGTATGCCATTTATCAAGTTGAGAAAAAAATTAATCAGGAATGGATATTGAATTTGGTCAAATGCTTTTGGGGAGTGTATTGAGAATTATCTGATTTTTTTAGTTTGTAATATGATAGATTGGGTTGATAAATTTCTAAATGGTAAACCAACCCTGCTTAGGAAAATCATGAATTGGCCATAACATATTTCTAAAATCTATATTGTTTTAATTTGACTTACTAAAGTTTGTTTAAGAATTTTGCATTTATGTTCATGAAGGATATTGCTCAGTTTTCTATTTTTGTAATATATTTGTTGGGTTTCAGCATAAGAGTAATGCTGTCTACACAAAATGAGCTGGAGAAGAATGCCACATGCTTCCGCTTCTGGAAAAGTTTGTGCAGAATTGGTATTATTTCTTCCTTAAATGTTTGGTAAAAAATTACCAATGAAGTCAAGAAGGTTTGGAGTTTTTACTATGTATTCAACTAGATTGATAAATATAGGGCTATTCAGGCTATCTTTTCTTCTTAGAGAGCTTTAGTGGTTTGTGTCTTCCAGGGGATTTATTCATTTTCTTAAAGTTGTCAACTTTATTGGCATAAATCTCTTTATAATATGGCTTTATTATCCATTTAATATCTGTAGAATCTGTAGTTATGTTACCTCTTTTTTTGATATTGGTAATTTGTATCTTTTTTATTCCTGATAAATATGGATATATGTTTATCAAGTTCATCAATCTTTTCAAATAATCAACTTTTAATTTATTATTTCATTTCCCACTCCAATATTTGTCCTATTTACTACTTATTTAAAGTTTAACTTACTATTGTTTCTACTTAAGGTGGATGTTGAGGTCTGTGATTTAAGACCTTTCTTATTTATCTAATAATATAGACATTGAGTGCTATAAATTCCTCTAATTACTGCCTCACTGGTATCCCACAATTTTTTATATTATGTGTTCTCATTACAGTTTAGTATAACATATCTTCTCATTTCTTTTTGATCTCATAAACAGCCCATGAGTTAAACATTGTTGTATAGTTTCCAGATACTCAGGAATTTTTGACAAAATTTCCTGTTATTAATTTCTAATTTATTTCTATTGTGGTCAGAGAACTTGAGATTTTACAAAACATGTTCTATTTTGATAAATGTTTCATGAACATTTGAAAGAAATATATATTCTGCTGTTCTTGAATGCAGTATCATATAAATGTTAATGAGATAAGTTACTTTATGGTATTGTTCAAAGTTTATATATCCTTACTGATAATCTACTTGTTCTGTCAGTTATATTCAACTCTATCACTACATCTGTGGATTTCTCGATTGCTTCTGGCAGTTCTATTAGTTTTTGCTTCATTTATTTTGAAGCCCTTTTATAAGTACACAGAATTGAGTTTTTATGTCCAGATAATTTGAGGTCATTATCATTATAGAATAATCTTATATTTTCAGCTTACTTTACTTTTCTGTGAAGTCTTCTTTGTCTGATATTAGCATATCCACTCCAGGTTTTTTCTCTCTTTTTAATTTTTGAGATGGAATCTCACTCTGTTGCTCAGGCTGGAGTGCAAGAGCATGATCTTGGCTTACTGCAACCTCTGCTTCCTGGGTTCAAGCACTCTCCTGCCTTAGCCTGCTGAGTAGCTGGGACTACAGGTGTGTGACACCATGCTCAGCTAATTGTTTGTATGTTTAGTAGAGACAGGGTTTCACCATGTTGGCCAGGATTATCTCGATCTCCTGACCTCATGACCTGCCCGCCTCAGCCTCCCAAAGAGCTGGGATTACAAGCATGAGCCACTGCTCCTGGCCTCCAGTTTTCTTTAGAATAATATTAACATGGTACATAGCTTTTTATCCTTTTACTTGTAACCTGTTTATGTCTATATATTTAAAATCTGTTTCTTAATGTGGTACACAGACACCACGGAATACTTTGCATCAATATGGATGCAGCTAGAGGCTACTATCCTAAACAAATTAATCCACAGGAACAAAAAACCAAATACTGTATGTTCTCACTTATAAATGAAAGGTAAATATTGGGTACTCATGGACATAAAGATAGCAACAATAGATACCAGGGACTAAAAGAGACGAGAGGGAGGGACGGGAGCATGGTATGAAGATCTAATCGTTGGATACTATGCTCACTATATGGGTGATGGGAATCATTCATATCCTAAACATCAGCATCATGCAATATACCTGCACTTGTATCTCCTGAATCTACAATAAAAGTTGAAATTATAAAAAGTAAATGAAATATATTTATTGTAGGCAGCTTATAGATGAGTCTTGCATTTCCAGCCAATCTGAAAGCTGTCTTTTAATGAACATATTAAAACTTTTTAATTATATGTGATTAATTATGTGGTTAGATTTAAATATACCATATTGCTATTTGTTTTATCTGTCCTTTTTCTCCTTCTTTTCCAGCCTTCTGTCAATTGATTATTTTGTAGCTCCATTTTATCTTCTCTATTGGCTTATTAGATATGATTTTTTGTTACTTTAGCAATTGATTGGGGATATTTAATATTCATATTTAACTTACTGTACTGTACATTTTTTACTTATCTATAGTATATCTGTTTAACCTTAACTTCAAGTGATGTTAACCATGACACATATTGTAAGGGAACCTTACCACAGTATACTTCGATTTCTGCCTTCCTGTCTTTTGTGCTATCATGGGCATATATTTTATTTCTGCATATTTTAAACTCCACGATACATTATTATTTATTCTGTAATAGTCAGTTATCCTTTACAGAGATTTAAATAAACAGGAAAGAAAAAGAAAAAGTACTTTTATTCTTACACACATTACTATTTCCAGTAATTTTTTTTTTTTTTTTTTTTTTGAGGCAAGCTCTCATTCTGTCACCTAGAGGTAGTGCAGTGGTGAGCTCTTGGCTCACTGCAACCTCTGCCTCCTGGGCTCAGGAGCTTCTCTCATTTCAGCCTCTCAAGTAGCTGCTGGGACTACAGGGGTGTGCCACTGTGCCTGGTTAATTGTTTTTTATTTGTAATTTTTTTTAAGAGAGATGAGGTCTCACTGCATTGCCCAGGCTGGTCTCAAACTTCTGGGCTCAAGCAATCCTCCTGCCTTGGCCTCCCGAAGTGCTTGGATCACAGGTGTGATCCACTGTGCCCAGCCTTCAGTACTTTTTATTCCTTATGTGCATTTCATCTGTATTTTTATTATGTCTGAAGGTCTCCTTTAGCACTTCTCATAGTCTGTCTCTAGTGGTGATTAATTCTTGCAGCTTTTGTATGTCTAAAAATGTATTTATTTCAAGTTTCTATTTAAAAGTTGTTTCCACTGACTATAGAATTCTTGAATTTATTTTTTCTTGATAGCATTTTTTGAGTATTTGAGAAATATTCTACTTTGTTTCTCTTGAAAAATGTGATGTAATTCTTATCGTTATTACTCTCTACTTAACATGTCTTTTATTCTCTGGCTTCTTTTGAGATAGCCTCTTTATTACAGTTCAGAGAATTTGACTCCGATGTGCTTTGGTGTAGTTGTCTTCATGTCGTTTGTGTTTGGAGTTCATTGATCATCTTGGATCTGTTAGGTTTTGGTCTTTATAAAATTTGATACAAATTCAGCCATCACTTCTTCAAATGTTTTTGTCTTATCCTTTCTTATTTCTTCTGCAGTTTTCAATAAAAATTATTCCACGTCTCAGTGATTCCCCTCTTTTTCTACATTTTTTCTTTTTCTGTTTTTCATTGCATAGTTTACTAGTTATATCTTATGCAATATCTACTCTGCCAATAATTTCTATTTAGTGAATTTTTTAAAATCTCCAAGTATAGCTATTATCTCTAGAAATATGATTTGGATTTCTTGTTTATGTCATGTATCTACTTAACTTGCTTGATCTTTCCTCTAGCTTTTGGAACATCTGGCATACAGTTATAATAACTGCCTTTATACCTTTGTCTTCTAATATCTGTTTAAGTTTGGGGTTCATTTTGATTGACTGAGCTTTTGAATATAAGTCATATTTTTCTGCTTCTTTGCATACCTGTTAATTTTTTATTGGATGCCAGACATTAAGAATTTTATCTTGTTGGGTGCCAGATATTGCCATATTTCTGTAAGTCTTCTTGTGCTTTGTTCTCAGATGCAATTAGTTATTGTGGAACCACTTGATTTTTTGGATCTCGCTTTCCTGATTTGTTAGGCAGGGCCAGAGCAATCCCAAGTTTAAGCCTAATTATTTTCTTTTTCTCGGGCAAGATCCTTTGAGTATTTAACCCAGTGCCTTCAGAATTTAGCAGTTTTCCATTTCAGTTGGTGGCCACAGGCACTTTTCAGACTCTGTGTGAACACCAGCTACCGTTTATGCTAATCTTTCTATGAGGCTCTTTCTCCTGCCACAGGGAGTTTTCTTGCATGCAATGTGTTGATTAGCTCTCTTTGGAACATTTGAGAAGTACTGCCTGGAGATTTCTGGCATTCTCTCCCATGCAGGATTCTCCCCTGTTCTTCAAATTTTAGCAGACTTTGCATCCCCAGATTCCTAGCTGCATCGCTTCAGTTGAAGACTTGGGCTCTCTCTGTGTTTTTCTTCCATGACTAAAACCAGAAAATGCATCATAAGCAATAAACTGAGGCAAGCATAACAGTCACCTCATTTGTTTTCCATTTCTCAAGGGATAATTATTCTTTTTTGGCTTATACCAATGTTTTAAAAACCATTGTTTAATATATTATTTCAAATATTTTAGTTGTTTGTCAGAAAAATGCAGCACCTGTTATTCCATCCTGACAAGAAGCAGAAGTCTCAAGTTGAAGTCTATGAGATAGTACATGCTAACTTAAGACACCTTAAAAAGTTATCCTGACTCTTTCTAGGAATATCTAAGAGATGTCTCGCATGCATCCTCCACCATAATCTGTACTTCTCCACCAGGGACTTAGTCTCACATATGGCAATCCTAATCAAAATCTTAAATAAATTTTGGTAGATATGAACAAAGTGATTCAATGATTTATGCAGAAAGGCAAAAAGAAGAGCCATAAGAACTTTGAACAAACAGAACAAATCTGGACAAATAAATCCTAACAATGACAATCCTGGTGAGGTTGCCAAGCAACTGGAACTCTCATTTACTGCTGGTGAAATGCAAAATGATACAGCCACCTTGAAAACCAGTTTGTCTCACCCAGGCACTGACACCTGAATGCTGAGCGTGAGCCCATGAAGATGAACCCTTTAACTAAGGTGAAGAAGATCAAAGAGATGAATGAACGAGAGGTCCAGCTTGGGGTGGCCGATAAGGTGTCCTGGCACTTTGAGTACAAGGACAGTGCCTGGATCTTCCTGGGAGGGATTCCTTGTGAACTAACTGAAGGGGACATCATCTGTATGTTCTCACAATATAGGGAGATTGTTAACATTAATCTCGTGCGGGACAAGAAGACTGGGAAATCCGAAGGATGCTGTTTCCTCTGCTATGAAGACCAGAGGAGCACAATTCTGGCCTTTGACAATTTTAATGGGATCAAGATCAAAGGAAGAACTATCCGAGTAGATCATATGTCTAACTATAGGGCTCCTAAGGACTCAGAAGAAATGGATGTGACCAGAGAGCTCCAGGAGAAGGGCTGTGGTGTTCGTACCCCCTCACCAAGTTTGTCTGAGAGCTCTGAAGATGAAAAACCAACAAAAAAGCACAAAAACCACAAAAAGAAAAGAAAGAAAAAGAGAAAACTGATCGGGAGGTACAGGCAGAGCAACCATCCTCTTCATCACGCAGAAGCAAGACAGTAAAGGAAAAGGATGACCCTGGCCCTAAGAAGCACAGCATCAAGAACTTGGAGAGAGCTCTGAAGTCAGAGCCCAGGGAGGGGCGGAAGCTCCCCAGGACTGCCTACTCTGGTGCAGCAGAGGACCTAGAGAGGGAGCTGAAGAAGGGGAAACCCAAGCACGAGCACAAGTCCTCAAGTCGGAGGGAGACAAGAGAAGAAAAGACCAGGGATAGGGACAGAGGACGGAGTTCAGACACACATTCTAGCCGGCACAATGGGTGTTGTGAAGGGCATGGTCATAGAAGTAGAAGTAGGAACCAAGATAAATCCCATAGGCATAAAAGGCCCCAGTGTTCCCGGGAGCGGGAGTCTTCCAATCCCAGTGACTGTAGGCATTACTGAAGACTGTTCAGCTGCTCAGATTTGGAAATAATTATGTTTTTTAAATGTAGTCAAATTCAGTTGTGTTGTTACTATTTTTGCATCTAAAACTTCTGGGGCTGCATCCTTTGAACCCCTTAAGTATTAGAGTCATTGAGAGGGCTGCAGTTTCAACAGCTAGATATCCTGGATATTCTTCATACCATCTGTTGTTCTTGTATCAGCGTATGTATCTTGAATTTTGATTCATAAATATGGCTCTTGAAGCCATAGACCCCAGTTGGAAATGGAATTTTCAAGAAAGGGAAAATATCAGATGATTCTAGAATTCTAGTCTTTGTGTTAGATGTTTAGAGCCCAGCATTGTGGGACCTTTCCAGTTACTAGGTTTGGACAACTTGATATGAATGAATGGAATAGGATTTTTAAGATCAGCCAGCCCATGCCCAAACCCTACTGTTTAAAAGAATTTTTAATATCTTTTCTTTTTCATTAAAACTTTTTTGTTTGATATGCCTCTTTTCACATTTTTCCTTGTAATGTATTTATTATTAATTTGTATTGAAGTGAAATTCACATAATATAAAGTTAACCATTTTAAAGAGAACAGTTCAGTGGTATTTGGTACTGAACATTGACAGTGTTGTGTAACCGTCACCTTTGTCTACTACCAAACCATTTTTTATCCAAAATGAAACCCTGTACCAATTAAACAAGAACTCCCCATTTACTCTCTCCTCCATGTCCCTAGCAACTGCCAGTTGACTTCCTGTTTATGGGTTTGCCTATTCTGAACATTTTATATAAATGGAATTACACAACTGTGGGGAAAAAAAAGAAAACCAGTTTGTCTACTTCTTATAAATTTAAATAATTATACATTTACCATATGACCTAGCAATTTCATTCTTGGGGATGGGATTAAAATGAAAACTTACTTTTATACAGATATCGGTATGCCAGTATTTATGGTAGTTGTATTCATAATCACCAAAAACTGGAACCAAGCCACGTGTTCTTCAACAGGGGAACAGATGAGCAACCAGTGATACCTTCAGGTAATGGACTACTAATGACAACAATGACATGTTATTCAATGACAACAAAACATGTTACTGATAACTAATGACAACAATGACATGTTATTCAATGACAACAAAAAAAGAATGAACTGTTGGTATATAAAATAGAAAGGATGCATCTCAAATGCATTATGCCAAGCGAAAGTAACTAGACACAAAAAAGTAAATTATTGCATTTGTGTGATATTCTGCAAGAGCAAAACCTTAGGGACAATAAAAATAGTGGTTACAGTGATTAGGGCTTGGAGGAGAAGTTGAAAACATGAGGGTATTTGGAGGTATAATGACACTATTTTATTTCTTGACTGTAGTGATGGTTTGTGACCCTACGTTTGCCAAAATTATAAACCAAAAAAAATGACCCTAGTGTATGTAAATCAAAAAATAGAATTTAAAATTCTATATACTGAATATTGAAACACCCACCACTTTTCCATGACTCAGCTCCAAGAATGCAGGCAACTAGGCATATTCCCCAAGGCTAGAGACTGGAAAATTCTTCTCTTGAGATATAAAAAGACTGAGTGGAGGATGAGGGCAAGATTTGCATATACTGACATTTAAGAAAATTCTCCTGAAACAGCTGGGCTTCTGCTATAAAACTCACATGAATTCCTGGTAGATATGTCCTGACTGTATACACATATTTCAAATAGTGTCTTAGTACAAACTGTCATCCTATAAGTCATAGGCATTTGAGGAAAATTTTTAACATGAAAAACAAAAACCAATACAAACATAAAAAGGAATAAAATTCAGTAAAAATGAGATGATGCACAAAGTTGAAAAAAATTTAAAAACCTTTATGTTATTGAAGAGCTAAGAGAATATATTGACAATAAAAAGACACAATTAAGAAATCCTGTAATTTAAATATAGAGTAGAAAAAAATACAAAATATCAGAAGGGTTGGAAAAGAAATTGCAGAATATGTCCCAGAAACTGGAACTGAAGAAAAATAGATAGAAAACAGGAAAGAAAAATTTTAGAAAGTTATATGATTAATTTGAAATCCTGCATTCAAATAATAAGTCAAACAGAAAAAGAGAAGAAGAAAACAAAGGAGAAGAGATTTAGCCAATAAACAAATACAAAATAATTTCTTTAACTGAAATAATGAAGCCAGAAAAATAAGGAAGCACCCAACTGAAATATGTCTGTATGATTTTTAAAACACCAAAACTAGATAAATTTTAAAAATAAGATCCAAAAAGTTTCCAGAGAGAAAAGCATGGTTGCATTTAAAGAACGAAGAATCAGAATGACATTATACTTCTTGTCTAAGACATTGGAAGCCAAAAGACAGTGGAGCTGTGCCTTCATGTACTCATGGATATGGAGTCATATCCAGCTAACCTGTCTAAAATATAAAGGTAATTAAAGATGACATTTTTAGACATTCAAAGTCTCAAAAGTATTACTTGACAATCCCCATGCACTGTTTCTCAGGAAGCTGCTGAATGATGTGTTGTAAAAAATAAGAGTTAAGAAGAACACCAACAGTAAATCTTAGATGTAGGGCATCTCATACAAGAGTGGAACTAAAGGGAGTCTCAGTACGCCATCTTTGCAATAGGCCAGATCAAACCATCCAGACTGTAAGAGAAGGATGGGAAGATAAAATAAATGTCTCCAGGGGGAATCAAATTGGAAATAATAGAGTACCTGCTATGTTTTATCATGTGGAAAATGGTACCAAATATAATCACAGATTTTATAGTTCTTTGACAAGTTTGAGAAAAATTTGTGATGGTAAACATTGTTTAATACTTATCAAAAAAATGAAGCAAATGAACACCAAGGGAAACATACAGTTTCCTTCTTTTAAAAAATACAACCATAAAATAAGATTTCACTCAGCAGCAAATAATAACTTCATAGCCATAAAAATATAACACTGGGCCAGCCACAGTGACTCACAGCTGTAATCCCAGCCCCTTGAGAGGCCAAGGAGATGAATCACCTGAGGTCAGGAGTTTGTGAGACCAGCCTGACCAACAGGGAGAAACCTTATCTCTACTAAAAATACAAAAAAAGAAAAAAATTATCCAGATGTGGTGGTGCATGCCTGTAATCTAAGCTACTTAGGAGGCTGAGGCAGGAGATTCACTTTAACCTAGGAAGGGAAGGTTATGGTGAGCTCAGATTGCGCCACTGCACTCCAGCCTGGGCAACAAGAGCAAAACTCTGTCTCAAAAAACAAAGCAACAAAAAAAATGTAACACTGATTATTGATCTTATTTAAAATATATTATGTAAGCATATAGAAAGTATGAAGGAAGGAGGGCATGGAGGGATGGGATAGTCTCATAAGAGTTGCAAATACTCCTCTTTCATACCAGTTACTCAGCAATGCCTAATATGGGAAAAAATCAAAGTGAAAGTGGTATTTAAAATTGTGTGGATGATCATCAGAAGAAGTAACTAAAAGAAATGAAGAAGTTGCTTCTGAGATGTCCAACTGAGGGATTAGGGAGTGCTATTCTTTCTTATATGTTCTAAGGAAAACAAAAAACTCAATGCATGCTTTACTTTGATAAAATTATAATTTAAAAAATTTAATTGCAATTGCCTATTGTGAGATCATCAGAGTGGAAGGCTGTAGAATAATATTTTTGGAGAAACGGGAAGCTGTTTTCTGTTTTTCACATCTGCCTAGGCATAGAGCTAGCCCTGCTAGTTTCTAGGGAAGAAAAGAAGCACAGTATGATTCCTAAGTTTCAGACTTTTTCTTATAATGTCATTTTCTTTAAAAGAAGCAATGGTATAACAACTCCTATGTTTTAAAGTTTTCATTTTAACTCTATTTTCTTTTTTGTGGTCTTTTCAAATAGAATTATTTTTCTGCCAACATCAATAGTCACCTGGCACTTTAATGCCAGTGTAGTTCTCTGCCCTAGACAGCTGATAACCAGCCTATATAATAAGATTGGACCTGACATTATGAATCGACATAACTAAATGTCAGCATAGACAGGAAAATGTGGAATCAGATTTTAGCAGCATCAGCCTTTAGACTGTCCAAAAAATTCTACTCTCTGAAAAGGTCCCAGAATGATGTCTCAAAGGCTGAAGTCCTATGCCAAGGTTTGTGAGACTCCAATGGTAAAATGCTTGGTACTTGGTCATGTGGTAAATTTTATAGACTCCAGAGAGACTCCTCAAAGAACTCCAAGGCTGGTTTAAAATACCTCACAGCCCTGAGGGTGTGACTAATAAAATATAAACATGCCTCTGAAGGTCTCCAAGTACCTTGGAGACAAATTAATTCTGACTTGTGTGACATTTGTTGGCTCAGACATCTATGAATTTCTATCTTATTCAGCACTTTAAGAACACAGAAAATATGGATATTTTAGGGTAGTTTATCACAGGTGAGTCAGGTTATAAAAATTACACTAAATTTTACTTGTAAAATGTATATAGGTAATTTTTTAATAAAAACAGATAATCTATGATTTCAAAATTCACTGCGATTTGTTATATAGATAGCCTCTTATATTGTCCAAGTTTTTTTTTCTCTAAATTTCAGCTTTCTTTTTTCTGGTCTTCTGAATTAATTTTTTTTTCATTTTATTTTTTTCCCCAAAGCTATTTGGAAGACATATATTTTATTTCTAGTCTTCAAGTAGTGTCCTTAAAATTTTAACATGCTTAAATGTAAAAAAAATACAAAAATCTAACAATAATCCGTATCTTTATGTGCCTCCTGAATAATATAAGGACTTAAGATGCTTAAACACAGTCACTCATCTCAAAGATTTCACACCCTTGTTATCTAGACTTTTATAATGTTTCTGTTATTTTCTTTTTCTTTTTTTATATTATACATTAAGTTCTGGGACATATGTACAGTGTGTGCAGGTTTATTACATAGTTATACACATGCCATGGTGGTTGGTTGCACCCATCAACCTGTCATCTATATTAGCTATTTCTCCTAATGCTATCCCTCCCCTAGCCCCCCACCCCCTGACATGCCTCTCCCTGTGTCCATGTGTTCTCATTGTACAACTCCCACTTATAAGTGAGAATATGCAGTGTTTGGTTATCTGTTCCTATGTTAGTTTGCTGAGAATGATGGTTTCCAGTTTCATCCATGTCCCCACAAAGGACATGAACTCATCCTTTTTTATCGCTGCATTGTATTCCATGGTGTACATGTGCCATATTTTCTTCATTCATTCTATCATTGATGGGCATTTGGGTTGGTTCCAAGTCTTTGCTATTTTGAATAGTGCTGCAATAAACATACATGTGCATGTGTCTTTATATAGAATGAGTTATAATTTTTTGGGTATATATCCAATAATAGGATTGCTGGGTCTAATGGTATAAAGACATTTTAGGCCAATATCCCTGATGAACATCGATGTGAAAATCCTCAATAAAATACTCACAAACTGAATCCAGCAACACATCAAGAACCGGATCTACCACAATCAAGTTGGTTTCATCCCTGGGATGCAAGGCTGGTTCAACATAGGCAAATCAATAAATGTAATCCATCACATAAACAGAACCCAGTGACAAAAACCACATAATTATCTCAATAGATACAGAAAAGGATTTTGATAAAATTCAACATCATGCTAAAAACTCTCAATGAACTGTTACTGATGGAATGTATCTCAAAATAATAAGCTATTTATGACAAACCCACTGCCAATATCATACTGAACGGGGAAAAGCTGGAAGCATTCCCTTTGAAAACGGGCATAAGACAAAAATGCCCTCTCTTACCATTCCTCTTCGACATAGTACTGAAAGTTTGGCCAAGACAATTAGGGAAGAGAAAGAAGGGGTGTTTAAATAGGAAGGAAGTCAAATTGTCTGTTTGCAGATGACATGATTGTGTATTTAGAAAACCCCGTCATCTCAGCTTAAAGTCTCCTTAAGCTGATAAGCAATTTCAGCAAAGTCTAAGGTTACAAAATCAATGTGCAGAAATTATAAGCATTCTTGTACACCAATAATAGAGAGCCAAATCAGAGAGCCAAATCGTGAGTGAACTCCCACTCACAATTGCTACAAAGAGAATAAAGGACCTAAGAATAGAACTTACAAGGGACCTCAATTTCAGAACTTGTTATTGGTCTATTCAGGGATTCGACTTCTTCCTGGTTTAGGCTTGGGAGGGTGTATGTGTCTGGGAATTTGTCCATTTCTTCTAAATTTTCTAGTTTATTTGTGTAGAGGTGTTTACAGTATTCTCTTATGGTAGTTTGTATTTCTGTGGGATTAGTGGTAATATCCCCTTTATCATTTTATCAGTGTCTATTTGATTCTCCTCTCTTTTCTTCTTTATTAGTCTGGCTAGCAGTATATCTATTTTGTTAATCTTTTCAAAAAACCAGCCCTTGGATTGATTGATTTTTTTGAAGGGTTTTTCGTGTCTCTATCTCCTTCAGTTCTGCTCTGATCTTAGCTATTTCTTGTCTTCTGCTAGCTTTTGAATTTGTTTGCTTTTGCTTCTCTAGTTCTTTTCTTTATGATGTTAGGGCATTGATTTTAGATCTTTCCTGCTTTTCCCTGTGGGCATTTAGTGCTATAAATTTCCCTCTAAACACTGCTTTAGCTGTGTCTCAGAGATTCTGGTACATTGTTTCTTTATTTTCATTGGTTTCAAAGAACTTATTTCTGCCTTCATTTTGTCATTTACTCAGTAGTCATTCAGGAGCAGGTTGTTTAGTTTCCATGTAGTTGTACAGTTTTGAATGAGTTTCTTAATTCTGAGTTCTAATTTTATTACACTGTGGTATGAGAAACTGTTATGATTTCCATTCTTTTGCATTTTCTGAGGAGTGTTTTACTTCCAATTATGTGGTCAATTTTAGAATAAGTGCAATGTGGTGCTGAGAAGAATGTACATTCTGTTGATTTGGGGTGGAGAGTTCTGTAGATGTCTACCAGGTCTGCTTGGTTCAGAGCTGAGTTCATGTCCTAGATATCCTTATTAATTTTCTGTCTTGTTGATCTGTCTAATAGTGACAGTGGGATGTTAAAAAGTCTCTCGCTATTATTGTGTGGGAGTCTAAGTCTCTTTGTAGGTCTTTAAGAACTTGCTTTATAAATCTGGGTGCTCTCAACTGAGTGCATGTATATTTAAGATAGTTAGCTCTTCTTGTTGCATTGATCACTTTACCATTATGTAATGCCCTTCTTTGTCTTTTTTGATGTTGGCTTATTTAAAGTCTGTTTCATCAGTGACTAAGAATGCAAATCCTGCTTTTTTTTCTTCATTCCATTTGCTTGGTAAATATTCCCCCATCCCTTTATTTTGAGCCTATGTGAGTCTTTGCACATGAGATGGGTCTCCTGAATGCAGCACACTGATGCATCTTGACTCTTTATCCAGTTTGTCAGTTTGTGCCTTGTAATTGGGGCATTTAGCTCATTTACCTTTAAGGTTAGTATTGCTATGTGTGAATTTGATCCTGTCATTTTGATGCTAGCCAGTTATTTTGCCCATTAGTTGATGCAGTTTCATCACAGTGTCAATGATCTTCCCAATTTGGTATGTTTTTGCAGTGGCTGGTACCAGATTTTCCTTTCCATATTTAGTGCTTCCTTCAGGAGTTCTTGTAAGGCAGGCCTGGTGGGCACAAAATCTCTCAGCATTTGCTTGTCTGTAAAGGATTTTATTTCTCCTTCACTTAAGAAGCTTAGTTTGGTTGGATATGAAATTCTGGGTTGAAAGTTTCTTTAAGAATGGCTTGTAGGGTTTCTGCAGAGAGATCTGCTGTTAGTCTGATGGGTTTCCCTCTGTGGATAACCTGACCTTTCTCTCTGGCAGCCCCTAACTTTTTTTCCTTCATTTCAACCTCGATGAATCTGATGATTACATGTCTTGGGATTGCTCTTCTCAAGGAGTATCTTTGTGGCGTTGTCTATTTCCAAATTTGAATGTTGGCCTATCTTGCTAGGTTGGGGAATTCCTCCTGGATAATATCCTGAAGAGTGTTTTCTAACTTGGTTTCATTATCCTTGTCACTTTCAGATACACCAATCAAATGTAGGTTTGGTCTTTTCACATAGTTCCATATTTCTTGGAGGCTTTGTTCATTCCTTGTCATTCTTTTTTCTCTAATTTTGTCTTCAAATTTTATTTCATTAAGTTGATCTTCATTCTCTAATACCCTTTACTCCACTTGATCAATTCAGCTATTGATATTTGTGTATGCTTCACAAAGTTCTTGTGCTGTGTGTTTTAGCTCCATCAGGTCATTTATGTTCTTCTCTAAACTGGTTATTCTAGTTAGCAATTCATCTAACCTTTTTCAAGGTTATTATCTTCCTTGCATTGGGTTAGAACATGCTCCTTTAGCTTGGAGGAGTTTGTTAGTAACCACTTTCTGAAGCCTACTTCTGTCAATTTGTCAAATTCATTCTCTGTCCAGTTTTTTCTGTTCCCTTGCTGGTGAGGAGTTATAATCGTTTGGAAAAGAGGCATTCTGGTTTTTGGAATTTTCAGCTTTTTTTGCACTGAGTTTTCCTCATCTTCATGGACTTATTTAGCTTTGGTCTATGATATTGGTGACCTTCAAATGGGGTTTCTGTGTGGACATCCTTTTTGCTGATGTTGATGGTATTCC
The DNA here is from genome assembly GCF_049354715.1 of Callithrix jacchus. Taxonomy (NCBI): domain Eukaryota; kingdom Metazoa; phylum Chordata; class Mammalia; order Primates; family Cebidae; genus Callithrix; species Callithrix jacchus. The sequence continues at coordinate 24,105,425 of NC_133508.1, read as the reverse complement.
ATTCTGTTTGTTAGTTTTCATTCTAACAGTCAGGCTCCTCTGCTGCAGGTCTGCTGGTTTGCTGGAGGTCCACTCCAGACTATTTGCCTGGGTATCACCAGCAGAGGCTGTAGAACAGCAAAAATTGCTCCCTGTTTCTTCCTCTGGAAGCTTCATCCCAGAGGGGCACCCACCAGATACCAGCTGGGGCTATCCTTTATGAGTTGTCTATTGACCCTTGCTGGGAGGTATCTCTCAGTCAGGAGGCACAGGGTTCAGGAACCCACTTGAGGGGGCAGTCTGTTCCTATCAAAGCTCAAGCACTGTGCTGGAGATCTGCTACTCTCTTCAGAGCTGGCTGGCAGGAACATTTAAGTCTGCTGAAGCTGTGCCCATAGCTGCCCCTTCCCCTAGTTGCTCTGTCCCAAGGAGATTGGAGTTTTATCTATAAGCCCCTGACTGGGGCTGCTGCCTTCCTTTCAGAGATTCCTTGCCCAGAGAAGAGAAATCTAGACTGGCAGTCTGGCTACAGCTGCTTTGATGGGTTCTTCCCAGTTCAAACTTCCTGGCTGCTTTCTGAGGGGAAATACACCTAATCAAGTAATGGTGGACTCCCCTCCCCTACCAAGTTCAAGCATCGCAGGTTGACCTCAGCCTGCTGTGCTGGCAGCATAACCTTCAAGACAGTGGATGTTAGCTTGCCAGTTTCTGTGGGGGTCGGATCTACTGAGCTAAAACACTTGGCTTGCTGGCTTCAACCCCCTTTCCAGCAGAGTGAATGGTTCTGCTTGCTGGTGTTCCAGGCACCACTGGGGTATGAAAAAAACTCTTGCAGGTAACTTGGTGCCTGCCCAAACAGCTGCCCAGTTTTGTGCTTGAAACCCAGGGCCCTGGTGGTATATGCACCCGAGGGAATCTCCTGGTCTGTGGGTTGTGAAGACCATGGGAAAAGTGTAGTATCTGGGTCAAAATGCACTGTTCCTCACAGCTCAGTGTCTCACAGTTTCCTTTGGCTAGGGGAGGGAGTTCCCTGAACCTTTGAGCTCCCCAGGTGAGGAGATGCCCCACCCTGCTTTGGTTCACCTTCTGTGGGCTGCACTCACTGTCTAACCAGTCCCAGTGATATGAGCTGGGTACCTCAGTTGGAAATGCAGAAATCACCCACCTTCTGTATTGATCTCACTGGGAGCTGCAGACGGGACCTGTTCCTATTCTGTCATCTTGCCAACCTGGCATTTCTTTTATTTTCATATGTTACTTATTTATGTGGGTAAACCTGACACCCAACCAAACATAAGAATTGCTATCACCAACAATGCTATCTATGAACACCTTTCCTATTCTATCACATTATTTAGTCTCATACTCAAAGGTGACAACTACCTTGACTTTGTCATCATTTTCTCACATATATTTGTGTGCCTTAAAAAGTGTACTATGTAGATTCGTGTATTTGTAGACTTTATAAGAAGTTTCCTAGGTAGTCCTCTAGAATGATAATGCTTTCATCTGACCTTATGTCATTAAGAGTCATCCACATATTTGTGCTCCAGATAATTTTTTCACTGCTGTGTAGTAGTTCATTGCACGGCCATTTTAAAATTTACTTATCAAGTCTCCTGGCAATGAGCATCTGATTTAGGGCAGATGTGGAGATAGGCATTCAGATCTCCCCCCAAGAAAGAGCTTGTTTCAAGGAGCCAAGTTAGCAGACATCCTTTAGTGGCTGCAGGATTCCTACGGAGGTCATGGTCTCTCCCAGCTACCACCATACAACAGCTGAGCACCACAGGAGCACTTGAGTCAGGCTCTTTCTGTCCGTAGCAGGTCTCCTCTGGGGTCTTCATCAGACTTGTAGAGACTTTCTGTGAGCTGCACTGCAGTCTGAGGATCATCTTACCCAATATTTTCTTCCTCTCTCTTTTAATAGGTATCATCAGACCTGCATCACAGTCTGAAGTCTCTCCCTGTCTACTCCTGAGACCCCTTCCTTTCATCCTTCATGAGCATTTCCCCCCTTGAACTTCTGATTCAGTCATAGTGTCTCCTGCCCAGAGGACCCAAATAAATAGGGTTAGATATTTTTCTATGACAACACTACTGCTGGGAACATTCTGGTGGGCAAGATACCTGTGTGCAAGAGTGGAATTGCTGAGCTGCAGCATGTATAAGTTTAACTTTCCAAAATGCTAAATAATCTTTCAAAGTTTTTTACCAAGTTGAATATCTATCAGCAATGTATAAGGATTCTGCTAAGATACTACAACACTTGGTGTTGTCAGGTTTTTTATATTTGCCAACTGGGCATGTGGCTCATACTGTAATCCTAGCACTTTGGGAGGCCAAGATGAAAGGATCACTTGAGCCCAGGAGTTTAAGACCAGTCTGGGCAGCATAGGGAGACCTTGTTTCTACAACAAATATTTAAAAATTAGCCAGGTGTGGTGATGTGTGTCTGTGGTCCCAGCTACTCTTGAGGCTTGGGGGGAGGATTGCTTGAGCTCAGGAGGTTGAGGCTGCAGTAAGCTATGATTTTGCAACTGCATTCCAGCTTAGGTGATGAAGCAAGCCCTTGTCTCAAAAATATATGTAAATATAAAATTAAATATTTGCCAATTAATTATCATAAAATGACATCTCATTTTGATCTTGACTTACATTTCTTCTTTACTGAGCTTGAGCATGTCTTTTACGTCTATTGCCTATATGTGTTTATTTTACTGTGAAATGTCTATTCATGTTCAGATACATACATACACACACACGTATCTATCTTTTGGTCATGTGTATTGCAAATAACCTCTCTAATTTTATAGCTAATTATTTTATTTCACTTAAAATGCCATTTGATAAAATATGTTACTAATTTTAATGTGATTGAATTTATAGTCTTTTAAAATATTATTAGTACTTTGTCTAAATCACCTTTTCATACCACAATAAATATGTTCATCTATATTTCCTTCAAATATATGTTTAAGGTTTTTATTAAAAAAGAAAAACTTGATTCGAGGACTCAAGATGGCGCTGTGAGAACAAACCAGGATTGGAGCTCTTCTCGTTGAATCCGCAAACGGTGAGTCAGAGCGGCATTTCCACTGATCTTTGTTGCCCACAGAACGGGGAAACTCCCAAGTATAAAAAAGACACTGGACGCCAGGCAGTAGGTCTGCCTGGCGAAGCCGGCAGCCGGGGCGGCGGCGGCCGGCCCTACCCAGCAATCCCCACAGGGCGCGCTTGTCCGGGTGCCCTGTTGAACCGGCAACCTGAGACTTGAGAGGGCTGGTCTTGAGACTGAACGAGACTTAGACAGTAGGCCAGCCCAGGGGATTGCAGGGATTGGGATACCCAGTGGGACGAAAAAAAACGCGATTTCAAACTATCCCGAGCAGACATCCAAGACGCTCTGTGGGGGAGGGGCGTCCACCACTACCAAGGCAACCTGCCCCAACTGAGATACACGCCCACTGCTGACGCAGCCAGCCGTTGCCAAGGCAATCCGCCCCAACTGAGATACACGCCCACTGCTGACGCAGCCAGCCGTTGCCGAGGCAACCTGCCCCAACTGAGATACACGCCCACTGCTGATGCAGCCTGCCGTTGCTGAGGCAACACGCTACAACGAAGAGACTCCGCCGCAGGGCGTGGCGGAGACCACAGCAGAGCCGGCAGGAACAGCACGAATCACACAACAGCAGGGCGGAGCCTCGGCAGCCAAACAGTGGCTAGTCTGCCTTCTAGCTGGGCAGGACACCTGATTGGTCATCCAAAAATAAAGCCCAAACCCCTCAACACAGAGCATTTGAGGAAAAAAAAGGGGTTTTTAATGAGCTCTGTTGCAGCAGAATAAAACATAGCAGCCTAACAGCCCTGAATGAACAACAGAGTGCACAGCTCAGCAATTAAATCCCTATAAAGTACAAACTGTCTCCTCAAGCAGCTCCCTGACCCCTCTATATCCAAAAGACTGACATTGGGCAGGCATCATCCTGGGACAAAGAGAGCAGAAAAAGAAACTGGTAGCATCCCTCGCTGTGCCACAGCTACTAGAGGTGCACCCCAGACAAGCAGGGTCTGGAGCGGACCTCAGCAGTCGTACAGCGAAGGGGCTAGACTGGTAGAAGGAAAACCAAGCAACAGAAATACCTCATTATCAACATTCTGGGTGTCCACTCAGAGACCCAAACGAAAAGTCAGCAACTACGCAGACGACCAGCGGACAAATCCACAAAGATGGGAAGAAACCAGCACAAAAAGGAGGAAAACACCCGAAACCAGAACACATCGCCTCCTAGAAAGGACCAAAACTCCTCACCAGCAAGGGAGCAAAGCTGGACGGAGAATGACTGTGACGAAATGACGGAATTAGACTTCAGAAGATGGATAATGAGAAACTTTTGTGAGCTAAAAGATCATGTATTAAATCAATGCAAAGAAACTAAGAACCTTGAAAAAAGATTTGAAAAAAGATTCGAGGAAATGATAACAAGAATGGATACCTTAGAGAGGAATATGAATGAATTAAAGGAGCTGAAAAACACAATACGAGAACTTCGCGAAGCAAACGCAAGTTTCAATAGCCGAATTGACCAAGCAGAAGAAAGAATATCTGAAGTCGAAGACCAACTCAATGAAATAAAACGAGAAACCAAGATCAGAGAAAAAAGCGCAAAAAGGAATGAACAAAGTCTCCAAGAAATGTGGGACTATGTGAAAAGACCTAACCTACGTTTGATAGGTGTACCAGAAGGGGACGAAGAGAATGAATCCAAGCTGGAAAATACTCTTCAGGACATCATCCAGGAAAATTTCCCCCACCTAGCAAGACAAGCCAACACTCAATTGCAGGAAATACAGAGAACACCACAAAGATATTCCGCAAGAAGAGCAACCCCAAGGCACATAATCGTCAGATTCAACAGGGTTGAAATAAAGGAGAGAATACTAAGGGCAGCCAGAGAGAAAGGTCGGGTCACCCACAAAGGGAAGCCCATCAGACTCACAGCAGATCTCTCGGCAGAAACACTACAAGCCAGAAGAGAGTGGGGGCCAATATTCAACATTCTTAAAGAAAAGAACTTTCAACCCAGAATTTCATATCCAGCCAAACTGAGCTTCAGAAGTGAAGGAAGAATAAAATCCTTTGCGAACAAGCAAGTACTCAGAGATTTTGTCACCACCAGGCCTGCTTTACAAGAGCTCCTAAAAGAGGCACTACACATAGAAAGGATCAACCAGTACCAGCCATTCCAAAATCACACTGAATGCTAAAGAGCTTCAACATAATGAAGAATCTACAACAACTAACAGGCAAAACAGCCACTTAGCATCAAAATGGCAGTATCAAATTCACACATAACAATATTAACCCTAAATGTAAATGGACTAAATGCACCAATCAAAAGACACAGACTGGCAAATTGGATAAAAATCCAAAACCCATCAGTGTGCTGTATCCAGGAAACCCATCTCACATGCAAGGATACACAGAGGCTCAAAATAAAGGGATGGAGGAAGATTTACCAAGCTAATGGAAAGAAAAAAAAAGCAGGAGTTGCAATTCTCATCTCTGATAAAATAGACTTTAAAGCAACAAAGATCAAAAGAGACAAAGAAGGCCATTACATAATGGTAAAAGGATCGATACAACAAGAAGAGCTAACGATCCTAAACATATATGGACCCAACACAGGAGCACCCAGATACATAAGGCAAGTTCTTAATGACTTACAAAAGGACTTAGACTCCCACACAATAATAGTGGGAGACTTTAACACTCCACTGTCAATACTAGACAGATCAACCAGACAGAAAATCAACAAGGATATCCAGGGCTTGAACTCAGACCTGGAGCAAGCAAACCTGGTGGACATTTACAGAACTCTCCACCCCAAATCCACAGAATACACATTCTTCTCAGCACCACATCACACCTACTCTAAAATTGACCACATAATTGGAAGTAAAGCACTGCTCAACAAATGCAAAACAACAGAAATCATAACAAACAGCCTCTCAGACCATAGTGCAATCAAGTTAGAACTCAGAATTCAGAAACCGACCCAGAACCGCACAGCTTCATGGAAACTGAACAACTGGCTCTTGAATGTTGACTGGGTAAACAACGAAATGAAGGCAGAAATAAAGAAGTTCTTCAAAACCAATGAGAACAAAGACACAATGTGCCAGAACCTCTGGGACACATTTAAAGCAGTCTCTAGAGGAAAGTATATAGCAATAAGTGCCCATATGAGGAGAATGGAGAGATCCAAAATTGACACCCTATCGTCAAAATTGAAAGAGCTAGAGGAGCAAGATCAAAAAAACTCAAAACCCAGCAGAAGACAAGAAATTACTAAGATCAGAGCTGAGCTGAAGGAGATTGAGACACGAAAAACCCTTCAAAAAATCAATAAATCCAAGAGCTGGTTTTTTGAAAAGATCAACAAAATAGACAGACCACTAGCCAGATTGATTAAAAAGAAAAGAGAGAACAACCAAATAGATGCAATAAAAAATGATAAAGGGGAAATCACCACAGATTCCACAGAAATTCAAACCATCATCAGAGAATATTACAAACAACTCTATGCGCATAAACTAGTAAACCTGGAAGAAATGGATAAATTCCTGGACTCCTGTGTCCTCCCAAGCCTAAACCAGGAGGAAGCTGAAACTATGAATAGACCAATAACAAGGTCTGAAGTCGAGGCAGCAACTAAGAGCCTACCTCACAAAAAAAGCCCAGGTCCAGACGGGTTCACAGCCGAATTCTACCAGACACACAAGGAGGAGCTGGTACCATTCCTTCTAAAACTATTTCAAACAATCCAAAAACAGGGAATCCTTCCCAAATCATTTTATGAGACCAACATCATCCTGATACCAAAACCCAGCAGAGACCCAACGAGAAAAGAAAACTTCAGGCCAATATCCATGATGAACATAGATGCAAAAATCTTCAATAAAATATTGGCAAGCTGATTGCAACAGCAAATCAAAAAACTTATTCATCATGATCAAGTAGGATTCATCCCGGGGATGCAAGGCTGGTTCAACATACACAAGTCTATCAATGTAATTCACCACATAAACAGAACCAAAAACAAAAACCACATGATTATCTCAATTGATGCAGAGAAGGCATTTGACAAAATTCAACAGCCCTTTATGCTAAAAACCCTCAATAAACTCGGTATCGATGGAACATATCTCAAAGTAATAAAAGCTATTTATGACAAACCAACAGCCAATATCATACTGAATGGGCAAAAACTGGAAGCATTCCCTTTGAAATCTGGCACTAGACAAGGATGCCCTCTCTCACCACTCCTATTCAATATAGTACTGGAAGTTCTAGCCAGAGCAATCAGGCAAGAAAAAGAAATAAAGGGTATTCAAACAGGAAAGGTGGAAGCCAAATTGTCTCTATTTGCAGACGACATGATAGTATACCTAGAAGACCCCATTGCCTCAGCCCAAAAACTCCTGAAACTGATAAACAACTTCAGCAAAGTCTCAGGATATAAAATCAATGTGCAAAAATCACAAGCATTCGTCTACACCAATAACAGACTTAAAGAAAGCCAAATCAAGAGCGAACTGCCATTCGCAATTGCTACAAAAAGAATAAAATACCTTGGAATACAACTCACAAGGAACGTAAGGGACCTCTTCAAGGAGAACTACAAACCACTGCTCAACGAAATCAGAGAGGACACAAACAGATGGAGAAACATACCATGTTCATGGTTAGGAAGAATTAATATCGTGAAAATGGCTATACTGCCCAAAGTAATTTACAGAATCAACGCTATCCCCATCAAGCTACCATTGACTTTCTTCACAGAACTGGAAAAAACCACCATGAACTTCATATGGAACCAAAAGAGAGCCCGCATAGCCAAGTCAATTCTAAGCAAAAAGAACACAGCGGGGGGCATCACACTACCGGATTTCAAACTATACTACAAGGCTACAGTAATCAAAACAGCATGGTACTGGTACCAAAACAGAGATATAGACCAATGGAACAGAACAGAGGCACCGGAGGCAACACAACATACATACAACTATACAATCTTTGATAAACCTGACAAAAACAAGCAATGGGGAAAGGATTCCATGTTTAACAAATGGTGTTGGGAAAACTGGCTAGCCATGTGCAGAAAGCAGAAACTGGACCCCTTCCTGACACCTTACACTAAAATTAACTCCAGATGGATTAAAGACTTAAACATAAGACCTGGCACCATAAAAACCCTAGAAGGAAATCTAGGCAAAACTATCCAGGACATAGGAGTAGGCAAGGACTTCATGAACAAAACACCAAAAGCATTGGCAACAAAAGCCAAAATAGACAAATGGGACCTAATCAAACTCCACAGCTTCTGCACGGCAAAAGAAACAGTCACTAGAGTGGATCGGCAACCAACAGAATGGGAAAAAATTTTCGCAGTCTACCCATCTGACAAAGGGCTGATATCCAGAATTTACAAAGAACTCAAACAGATTTACAGGAAAAAAACAAAGAAGCCCATTCAAAAGTGGGCAAAGGATATGAACAGATACTTTATGAAAGAAGACATATATGAGGCCAACAGTCATATGAAAAAATGCTCATCGTCACTGGTCATCAGAGAGATGCAAATCAAAACCACATTGAGATACCATCTCACGCCAGTTAGAATGGCGATCATTAAAAAATCTGGAGACAACAGATGCTGGAGAGGATGTGGAGAAAAAGGAACACTTTTACACTGTTGGTGGGAGTGTAAATTAGTTCAACCATTGTGGAAGACAGTGTGGCGATTCCTCAAGGCCTTAGAAATAGAAATTCCATTTGACCCAGCAATCCCATTACTGGGTATATATCCAAAAGACTATAAATCGTTCTACTATAAGGACACATGTACACGAATGTTCATTGCAGCACTGTTTACAATAGCAAAGACCTGGAATCAACCAAAATGCCCATTGATAATAGACTGGATTGGAAAAATGTGGCACATATACACCATGGAATATTATGCAGCAATCAGAAATGATGAGTTCGTGTCATTTGTAGGGACATGGATGAATCTGGAGAACATCATCCTCAGCAAACTGACACAAGAACAGAAAATGAAACACCGCATATTCTCACTCATAGGTGGGTGATGAAAAATGAGAACACATGGACACAGAAAGGGGAGTACTAAACACTGGGGTCTATTGGGGGGAAAAGGGGAGGGCCAGTGGGAGGGGGAGGTGGGGAGGGATAGCCTGGGGAGAAATGCCAAATGTGGGTGAAGGGGAGAAGAAAAGCAAAGCACACTGCCATGTGTGTACCTACGCAACTGTCTTGCATGCTCTGCTCATGTACCCCAAAACCTATAATCCAATAAAAAATTAAAAAAAAAAAAAAGAAAAACTTGTTTAGGAAAGGATTCATTTTGATCTTTTTTTCCCAATAAAATAGATGATTTCTTGACTGAAATATCAAGGAGTTGCCATTGTCCAAGTCGTAACAGCCAAGCTCATGTGTGCAAAGGCAATAGCAACTATGCTATGACTTCCATTTGGTAGCTATTGTAAATGACCATTGATTACAAAAAATGTTTGTGTTAACCCTGTCTTTTATTTTCTGTATTTTGACGCTGTGATAGCTGGAGCCTCACTGACTCAAGGGGGACTGCCTCTCCCAGGATTAGGCAATTCCTAGAGATAGTAAGAACTTATTTTGTTTGAATTACAAACGCTTTTCAGTGGAAGTCGTTCTCCTGATCTTCTGGTGTTGCCATAACTAAATAACAATAAAACCTATTTTTCAAAACAATATCTTAAATCTAGACATGTTAAAATGTAAAAAAAAAAAGTAGAATGTAGTACTTAGATTAATGTGCTTAGTTAATATACAAAATTTTTGAAAGATTTAAAACACTTGCATCAATTAGAAAAACAGTTCTATAATTAATATCTTTCCAGTATTGTCCATATCTGTTTTGAATATCAAGGTTAAACTGCCCTCACAGAATGAATTTGGGAGCATTGTCTTCCCCTGCCCCCACCCCATGTATCTGGGAGAGTTAAGAAAAGATTGGGATGATTTGCTCCTTAAAAGTTTGGGGCCAGGCGCGGTGGCTCAAGCCTGTAATCCCAGCACTTTGGGAGGCCGAGGCAGGTGGATCACGAGGTCAAGAGATCGAGACCATCCTGGTCAACATGGTGAAACCCCGTCTCTACTAAAAATACAAAAAATTAGCTGGGCACCATGGCACGTGCCTGTAATCCCAGCTACTCAGGAGGCTGAGGCAGGAGAATTGCCTGAACCCAGGAGGCGGAGGTTGCAGTGAGCTGAGATTGCGCCATTGCACTCCAGCCTGGGTAACAAGAGCGAAACTCCGTCTCAAAAAAAAAAAAAAAAAAAAAAAGTTTGGTAGAGCTTCCCTGTAAAATTGATCCTGAAAACATTTTTAGCTATTACTTTATTTAATACTCAGGTACAGTAAGTTATATATTCTAATAATTTTGCTACTTCATCTGAGTTTTCAAAACATATTAGAAAAAAATGTTGACAGCATTCTTTTTTCTATCTTTGCTGCATTTGTACTTATATCTCTTTTTCATTAATAATATTTGTTATTTGTGTCTTTCTTTTTCATTAACATTCTTGGGAGATTTGTCTATTTTTACATTATTTTCAGCCAATCTATATTTGCCCTTTTTGACCTTCTCCACTGTATATTTTTCCTTGTCATTGATTTCTGTTCCTATTTTTATTGTGCCATCTTTTATCTTATTGTCCAGCTTTTTAAATTGGATATTGCATTGGTTTTCAACCTTTTCTTTCTCTAATATACACTTTTTGGATATAAATTTCCCTTGAAGTATTACTTTACATTCTACAAGTTTCACTATACAATGTTTTTATTATCATTTGGTTTTTAGTATTTTAAATTTTCATTTTGATTTATCTTTATGAATTATCTAATTTCCAAGTGCATTGAAATTTTTAAAAATTATTGTTTTATTGTCTATATTTTGATTTAATTGAGTTGTGGCCAGAGTATGCAGTCTGTATGATAACTGCTTCTTGAAATTTGTTAAGACTTGCTTTATATCCTGGTATGTAATCAACTTGTAAATGTACGTTGGAGAATAACTTATATTCTTTCATTGCAATTCATATTACCTATTAATTAAGCTTGCTAATTGTTTCATTCACATTTTCTATATTTGCTGTTATTCTTGATGTATAAATAATGAGAAAGTTATGTTGAAATTTCTCACCCTGAGGCTGTATATGTCAATTTATTCTTGTGGTTCTACTAATTTTTTTCATATTTTTTGGCCTGTTATACCAGGTGTGCCTAGAACTGTTATAATTTTTAATATATATTTACCTATCTCTCAAATAATACACTGTTTTTTTCAAATCTCCAACTGCTGCCAACCCATCCCCCAGCTTAGACTCAATTTTTGCTCAATCTTTTAACTCAATATTGTCTACTGTCAACCTCACAAATCAGACATTATCATTTTACATTACTACCATCAATATAGATTAGATCTTATATTTATTATTTATATGCCATTTTTTCCTTACAGCTCAGATCTTCTTCTGAATATTTTTCTCCCTACACTTGAAAAACACTTTTTGGAAATTCTGTAAGTGAGAATACGTTGGTGGTAAATGCTTTCGGTTTTATCATACAGAAAATACCTTCCTCATGTTTGTAAAAGATAGTTTTGCTACAGATGCAATTCTTGGGTTCTTTCGTTTTTTGTTTTCTTTTGTTGTGTTGTATTTTGAGACAGACTCATTCTGTCACCCAGGCTGGAGTGCAGTGGCATGACACAGCTCACAGCAACCACTGCCTCCTGGGTTCAAACAAGTCTCCTCCCTCAACCTCACAAGTGACCGGAATTTCAAGTGGGCACCAACAAGCTAGCTAATTTTTGTATTTGTAGTAGAGATGGGGGTCTCACCATGTTAGCTAGGCTGGTCTCAAACTCCTGGCCTCAAGTGATCCACTCACTTTGGCCTTCCAAAGTGCTGGGATTACAGGTGTGAACCAACAAGCCAGCATAATTTTTGTTTTATATTTGTCTATACTTGGAAGATTTTAATATTCTACCATCTTCAGGCTCCATCACTTCTGTTGAAACTCAGCTTTCAATGTAATCATTATTTCTTCTTGGGTAAATTGCCTTCCCCCCGCCTCCCCCCATCTTTGGCTGTTCTTAACTACTTCTTTTTATTTTCTGTGTTCTATAGTTTCACTGAGAAGATTCTAATTGTGGATTTCTTTTTATTTACCTAGATAGACATTTGTTGGTCTTTTGAATTGGAGAGATGTATTTTTCAACAATCAAGGAAAATTCTCAGGCATTTTAACCTCTCTCATTTATATTTTGACCTGTTCCTCTAATCTGGAGTCCTCATAATTCTCCCTTCAGCTGCGTTTATTTAGCTGTCTAGCCATACCATTAAGTTTTCCATTTAAATCATTACTTCTTTTATTTCTAGAAGTTGAAGTGGATATTTGTCAAATTTGCCTTACTCACATAAAAAATAATGTCTATTTTTTAAAATATATTAAGCCTAGTTGTTTTATTTATTGCCTTCTCTACTTCTTCATGGGTCCAGTTCTGTGTTCGTTATTCCTAACTCCCATTCATATTAGATTATCTTTGTATGTTCAGGTATTTTTTAAAGGGCTTACAGTTATAGAAACTCTCTTTTATGGGAGTAGGACGGCTGGATGGAGGATGCACTGCTCTAGGAAGTGTCTGTCATTACTTCTGAGGTCATATAAGACAATGTCTAACCAGGGCCTCATTTATCTTGGGATTGCATACATGACACAAATAGTGCACAGGCAAAGCCTAAACCCCTTGTCATGGCTGGTGACCTGGAAATACTGGGGGAGACTCTTTTTCACTCCCATCCAAAATGGAAGTTAATACAGTTTCTCTGCTCAGTCTTCTGGACTTATTTCCTTCTTATTCATCCTTTCTCTTATACATTAGCATGTCCGAACTCTCTTTTATGAAAAGCTCTAAGAATGAAGTTCAAAAAATTATTCTCAGATACTGCAGCAATTTCAGCAATCCCATACACACCTCAGACTGGATTTCTCACTTTGTCCTTCACAGAGTGGTCCCAGGAATTTTCTTGACTCTCCAATTATACAACTTTTTAAAAAACATATTTCTGGGCTGGGTGTGGAGGCTCACCCCTGTAATCCTAGCACTTTGGGAGACTGAGGCAGCAGATCATGAGGTCAGAATTTCAAGACCAGCCTGACCAACATGGTGATACCCCATCTTTACTAAAAATGCAAAAAAATAGCTAGGCGTGGTGGCAGGCACAGGTAATCTCAGCTACTTGGGAGGCTAAGGCAGTAGAATCATTTGAACCCAGGAGTTGGAGGTTGCAGTGACCTAAGATCACGCCACTGCACTCCAGCCTGGGCAACAGAGTGAGACTCCAACTCAAAAAGAAAAAGAAAAAGCATATTTCTAGACATGGTGACACATTCTGTAATCCCAGCACTTTGGGAGGCTGAGGCAGGCAGATCACTTAAGGTCAGGACTTTGAGACCAGCCTCGCCAACATGGTGAAACCCCGTCTCTACTAAAAATACAAAAATTGTCTGGGCATGGTGGCTGGCACCTGTAATCCCAGCTACTCGAGAGGCTGAGACAGAGGAATAGCTTGAACCTGGGAGGCAGAGGTTATAGCGTGCCAAGATCATGACACTATACTGCAACCTGGGCGACAGAGCGAGACTCCATCAAAAAGAAAGAAAGAAAAGAAAAGAAAAAGCATATTTCTCCTGGTAGTTTTAGATGACTTGTTGTAGGATTTTGACATATCTAGTCCTACATATTACTCTATATAATTTTGACACAAAATTAGAGAGTTTTACACATATGCCCCTGTAGTAGAGTGGGCAATTAAATTCAGATACCATAAACTGGTCATATTCTTCTGGCTTGCATATAATTAGCATTCATATTACTTTTGTAAGTGACTTTGGTTTAAGCTTATCATCCTAAGTCTAGCCTCTTGCAGAGCTGAACCAGCACTCTCCACCACCATTCTCAATCTGCAGGGGAGAGGCCCTGGCCTAGCTCAGATGATGTGAGGTGTCCATCCTCAGTCCAATCAGCCAGGTCCTGGGAGTGTCCTGCAGTGTGGGTGTCACAGTCTGGCTTCTGCAGATGCTGCAATTGTGTTTAGGTGCAGGGTGTTTATAAGAGATCAACACTTGCAGAAGAGAGGAAAAGGAACTAGGACTGGGTGAAGGGTGAAGTTGAACTGCCATGCAGGCCAGACAAAGACTCAGCCATCCCTCAGAGTTGTCCCCATGTGGATCTCTGTGCCCTGAATGATCTGCCACTAGATGTAGGTTGCCGTGCAAAGGGCATACCCTGAGGGAAGGGATGCACTACAGCCGAGGCAGCCCCTGAAGGAGCTGAGAGCACTCCCAGCAGCTGGAGCAACAAGCCCCCCTAAGTGAGACTCAGATGCACTTTCCTGGGCCCTCCATGTGCACCTCAGAGCACTGACCTCAGAGTGTTGTCAAGAAGAAAAAAAAAATGGGTCAGAATATGTGAGATACGGTCCATGAAAAGGACTCACTAAATGCTGTCAGCTGTCAGCCTTGGGCTGACATCCTTTCTCTCGGCTGCCATTGATGTTAATTTCACATGATCTCACCAGAAAACAGATATTTGTGAGCATTTTTTTTTTAGATAGGCTGGAGTGCAATTGCACAATCTCAGCTCACTGCAACCTCCACTTTCCAGATTCAAGCAATTCTTTTTTTTTTTTTTTTTTTTTTGAGACGGAGTTTCGCTCTTGTTACCAGGGCTGGAGTGCAATGGCGCAATCTCAGCTCACTGCAACCTCCGCCTCCTGGGTTCAGGCAATTCTCCCTCCTCAGCCTCCTGAGTAGCTAGGACTATAGGCACCTACTAGCTAATTTTTGTACTTTTCGTAGAGATAGGGTTTCATTATCGTAGCCGGGCTGGTTCTTGAACTCCAGACCCCAAGAGATCTGCCCATCTTGGTCTCCCAACGTGCTGGGATAACAGGTGTGAGCCACCATGCCCAGCCAGAAAGACAGATATTGAGTGCAGAGAAGCCATATGGTGTGGCTCATCCAAGCCCTGAACCCCATTGGCATGGGTCATCCTCTGCTCGGTCACTTCAGCATCTAGGGGAGGGTACCATGTATGCACCTGTATTTGGAGGGTGGTTGTGGTCTACACATTTTGTAGCTATATGCTGCCCATTTGCAAGTCTGGTTCATTTTTCCTCAGCCATTGCAATGAAGCAATTTTCTGCTTTTGCAGCATCAATAATTATTTAGGCAAGCCTGGAGTTCTGATGTCCAACTTAGCAGAAGAAAAGTCTGTCTTAGCTCTCAGAGAGAGACCAGTTTGCCTTCTGTATTTGTTCTCTTTAGACCTCCAGCAGATTGGATGGTTCCCACCCACACTAGGAGCAGATCTTTCCAACCTAGCCCACTGAGATTCATGCACTAATCTATGGAAAGTCCTCACAGACACAACCAAAATAATACCTGCTAGGTATTCCTTAACCCGGTCAAGTTGACACCTAAATTAAGTCCACAAGTTTACCCCTTTTCAACTTGGCACCTATATGCATCTCTTTAAACCACAATTTCCAAGTAAAGACAAAAACAAGTTAATGGTTCTGCCTGATATCATGCAACTATCCTTCGTAGAGTTGAAAGCACACTAATCTCTTCTCCAGAATATGGCTTTCATGATTTCAATAATAGTGATTTTAATCTTTCAGGACCGTGATTTTAGACATTAAAGATTTCAGATGTTAGGAATTTTTAAACTTTATGGATTTGATCTTTAGGGATTTTGCTCTTTTGAGATTTCAACATTCAGCATTATGGCATTTGGGATTGTGTCTTTTGGAATTACATGTTTTAGGATTATGATCAGCACTGGTCTACACAAGAGACCTTTTCCTCTAATTCCAGAAGCAGTGAGAAATCATCTTCTGTTCCCACAGCCCTGGTCTCAGAAACCCCTAACCTAGCTCTGGCCCTGCCTACTTAGACAAGGCCAGGCTGGGCTGTGCATGGGACAAGACACTGGCAGGTCTGAGACAGGTCCAGGCTAAACAGAAGGATGGGGACTGCTATGAACGGGGCATATCTGAGGCCCAGTCCTGAGTAAAGACCCATGGCAACCACCCTGGACAAGGTGCAGTGAGACTTGTTACTTCCCCAGAGTCAGAAGTTCAGGAAGGGAGACCAGGTCTGAAGCAAGCTCCAAGAGAAGCTTAAGTCAGTTGAACGCTTGGAGCAATTGATGCTTTAGCAGGCTTCCCTGGTCAGTCCTGCCCCTAAGCTCATCTTTTGAAATCTTAAAGGAACTAGGCCCATTAAAGTAGGATCTGATCCGCCATGAAGAGCACTGCATCCATTTCATTGGGAAGCCTTTAATGACTGGGTCACATGCCAATTTCAACACAAGAAGACCAGAGTGAAAGATGCACCAAATCCATTACAAGCTGTGTCAATAGCCTCTGCTACATCTCACTGGGTTCTTTTTGCTCTAGGGCCAAACTTTCTAGGATTATACCAAAGATACCCATGATTAAGCACTGACAGGTCATCAATATCAACTTGTAAGCCTCAGATGGAGACTTGATGGAGAATGTCACTGACCAATGTCACTCATTATGTGTTGTGAGAGTGGAAGAAAATTCCAATTGTAATTCACTCAGTGAATATGTACTGAGTTCTAGGCACCATGCTAGACTCTTGTTACAAATTTAAAAAAGATTCTGTCCCTGCCTGGGGGAAACCAAAGTGAGGAGGTGAGACTGGGTTGTCACAGAACAGAAAGCAAAAGGAATGGAAGGGCATGATGACAACGGGTGGTGAAGGGATTGAATGTCTCCCATCTCCCATGCCTTCCCACATTCTGCCTCTTCCCATCACACAAAAACACAGAGCATCAGAAAGAGTCCCTCATGCCTTTCTTGAAACTGCTTAGGTAGAAAGTAAGTTGGATACACAACAAGAATAAACTCAGTGGCTTTCTGTACAACAGAAGTCCTGTCATAGTCCAATTGGCCCAGGGAGACAAGACTAGGAAGGGGAGAGCCATGAAGCTAGGATCCTGCTGGGGCAGAACAAAAGTGGAATTCCCAGCGCTTACAATATTCAGAGCAGGAAATAGGATGCCTGAGCAGGAAATGGCAGTGGGATGAAGTTGGCCATGAACCTACTGTCAAGGAGTGTGGACCAAATTTGGTGGGTAATAGACAGCTGTTAGGAATTAACTGCTTTCAAATGTCAGTGAGACAGGAATGCAGTGTACTAATTTAAGATGAAAGATTGAAGAGATGAAGACTAAAGACACCGTCCCCATGAATTCTTCCACAGCTCCCACCCAAAGTGGCTGCCTCTGATCCCAGAACTACAGCTACTGAAAGATCCTCCCAATCAAGTGATGCTCCCTGCCTCTGTCTGGCCAAGGTGGCCATCTCAAACTCCTGAGGGGGGTTCTTGGTTGGATTTCTTGGAGGATCCCCGGTAAGGTAACCTGAGTCCCCTCAAGTTTCATCTACTTTAAGAAGTCTGCCCCTGCTGAGTACCCTCTGTTCCCTGGTGCCCCAACCTGGAAACTGAAGATTGTCTTCCCTAGCTTGTTCCTTCCACACTGGCCTCAAAATAAACTCACAGAACAAATTTACTCTTGAAGGATTTACTAGTGTCTCTATAGGGAAGAGGGGATATAAAAAATAGTAAGATGGAGTAGTTATGAGCTCAGGGAATCCCACAGTGTCCTCATAGTCAAGACACCTGAGCTGTAGTTCCTAACTACCATTCCTAATACCTGGGAACTTCAGAAAAAGCTCCCAAGTTCCCAAGAATTGATATTTCAAGTATCCCTTTTCCTCGAATTCCAGAAGCAGTGAGAAATCATCTTCTGTCCCCACAGCCCTGGTCTCAGAAACCCCTAACCTAGCTCTGGCCATGCCTACTTAGCCCATTTTCGGCTCCAGTGGGCTTTCTGCCCTCTCATTTTCCTCTCACATTTTTATTTTTCTTCTCTCTCATTTCCCACAACCCCAACTAAAGTTCTTCCCAACAAAAAGTAGTCTCTGTGACAGAGGCAGTTTCCAAGACACCCTGTAGGTGACTCCAGTATGCCAACAGTAATAAGAGGCTTACTTGATCTTTTGACCAAGAAGTCTTCACCTCAGGAAATTTCAAATAAATATCAAGCTTTTTTTGCTTTTCTGCTTTGCTCTGTTCTAAGATCATGGAACAAATCTGAATTCTGAGACCAGCCTCTTACAAAAGCAAACTGTCATGGAAGGGCAAAAGACCTTGAAAAACCTGCAAGCGTCTTTAGAAAGAAGAATGAAGATGTGACAACTTAAAATGATGGTATTATTATTTCTGCTTTGAAATAGCATACTTTGAGCCAGCATACTACCGATAAGCTCTTAAAAGCATGTTTATTGCCTAGCGGGGTAATGCCCTTATAGTGTCCTAATGTGCAGCACCACACTGCACTCAAAGGAATAGGATTCACTGTGGCTAAACGGGCTGTCAATTCTTTATCATTTGCAGAGAAAAGAATTTCCTTTGAGTTACAATTCTGGAAATAGAGCCAACTTACTCTTAATGGCTTTGTCAATTTAAATGAGATGATGTGTTTCCAAGCAGTTGAGTAAAACAAGGAACCAGTGTCACCTTTAAGTAGAGACAAGTCTACATTATTCAATAAGGGTTTGATCTTTCAGTTCTTGGATTTGGATAACCCCACTGGAACCTCATTGGGACATTCTATGTCCTAGATTAGAATTTTTAAAGTATACTTAAAAGACACTGTTACTGAAATTTCCACCTAATAAATTATTCTCACTTATAAGTATAGTGGGCATATATCTCAGACTTTACTGGGACAGTCCCAATTTAAGTTTATTTTATTCTTTCCTATAAAGGCAGCACATTCAATGTTTAACCAAATTTGATTCCATATTTTTCAATTCAGAGCTTAGAAAACATCTATTGCTGGACCACCTGTTTTGATTTTAAGTTTATAAAATGAGGGCACCATGAGCTCTCACAAGATGTTATCGTGATACTCTACTAAATTTATAATACTCAAGAATCTCAGCTAATTTAGCTTAGATTCACAAAAATCATTGGAATGTAAAAGCATTTCTAAGGCAACATAATTTATCCTTCTCTTCTAGGTAGACAGTCACATCTGAATCGTCCCAGACTAATGAGAATTCATCCTACTTCTAAAGACATTCAGAAAATTAGATCAGCAAGCCTCTTTCTTTGCACCTTTCCTTTCTGAATACAGTCAACATCTTCTATTAATAGATGAAAAAGAAAGTCAAGTTCTAGATCTGGTTGTCCATATTTGTAGTAAAGATGGTTTGCCCCGTAGTTTGCTGGAGTTGGGGTGTTAGGGTCTGAAATCTGTTTACTTTTTTCTAAACCATTCTGAAAATCCATTAACCATTAACAAATTTGTCACACCATAAAAGACCTTGCTATGTCCCTTTGCTATAATTTCTCTTTCTGGTCTCTTTCTCTATAGCCTCAAAGCTGCTGTATCACCCAAGGGCTCTCTGGAACTCTCCATACCCAGTAAATAAGCTCCCTGGTAATATTCACTTAGTCACTGAACACTTGCTCCATCATGTTGGTTAACTGAAATCCACCTCTAGTTTGAAGGACACTGCTTTCCCACAGCCCTAGCCATCGGAGACTACATATCTCCCACAATCCCATGGGAGACTGCACATAGAGATCCCAGCATTGTTCTGGGGTCAAGAGGTAGAGGTGGTATCATTTCTCTGCTTTTGTGTAAAAATGCCCACCTTTCAATGCTCATGCCATACTACTCTTTCTAGGACACTTTCTCCCTCTTCTTGAGGTTTATTTCTGAGGTCTTACCTCTTTAACTCATTAATTACACCTGGCTCCCATCCCTCTTCTCTCCCAAGTCTTGACATATTGTTCCTTGTTAATGTGGGTGGCCTCCCAGCATCTCATCACCAATGACATCCACCTCTAGCCCTTTTCAGGCATCCGTTAGCATGGCCACGTCATGGATCTTTGGGTTGTATTTGTGCCTCTGAAGTCTTCAGCTCAGATTTTTTGCTCTCTGACCTAAGTTGCTCTTCTAGGTCTTTCACGACTGTGAGTTATTATCTGAAGTAATTCCTCTCCAGCTTTCTCATTTTTTTTTGTATCCAGGACTTTTGCTGTGAATGTTCAGAGAACTCCAACCCTGGACCTATAACAATACACTTTCTCCAGTCTCATCCCCAGATACATGAGCTTCCAGAACTGCAGCTTGGCACCATTTCAAAGCTACTATCTTCAATTCCAGCTGTGCCCTCTGTCTTACCACGAGGAAAGCCTTTGACTTTTTACTGGCCAGCCCCCAGTCATTTCAGAACAACATATTCTCTCCACATCTTCTCACCATTCTCCTCTTTCATTCCCTCCACTTCAGTAGACCCACTGGTCTCTTGCTATCTGGAGAAAATTGAGTCTATCTGATATGGCTTTTCTCAAATTTTCTCCTTCCCTTTATAAATTATAACTTCTCTTGCACCCATCCTTGCCTTGTGTCCTCTAACAATCCACAGTCCTTCTCTCCACCTGTGCTCCTGACCTTATCCTTTCTGTCAATTTCAGGGACCTGAGCCCTCAGCCATCTTCAATTACTCTTTATTCCCCAGAGACAAAGTCTATATTTCCTATCATGACTTATTCCAATGTCATTTCTTTTCACTGTTATCCACTCCTCTATGCTCTAGAACTGCATGGACCAATTTGGTATCCACTAGCCGTGTGTGGCTTTTTAACTTAAATTTATAAAAATTAAATAAAAATTCAGTAACTAGTTGTACTAGTCACTTTGAATTTTTTTTAATTTATTTTAATTATTACGGGTACATAACAGTTGTACATATTTATGGGGTGCATGTGACATTTTGATACAGTCATATAATGTGTAATAATCACATCAGAGTAATTAGGGTATCCATGACTTCTAACAATCATGATTTCTTTGTATAAGAAACATTCTAATTTTACTCTATTTTTGAATAAAAAAGTAAATTATTGTTGATTGTAGTTCCCTGTTGTGCTACCAAATACTAGATCTTATTTATTCTAACTATATTTTTATACTAATTAACCATCCCACTTTGCCTCTCCCTCTCTGCTACCCTTTCCAGCCTCTGGTAATCATCATTCTATTATCTATCTCCATAAATTCAATCATTTTAATTTTCGGTTTGCACATGAGTGAGAACATACGATATTTATCTTTCTGTGCCTGGCTTATTTCACTTAATATAATGACCTCTGGGTCCCTCTGTAGTAGTCTGTTCTCACGCGGCTATAAAGAACTGTCTGGGACTAGGTAATTTACAAAGGAAAGAGGTTTAATTGACTCATAGTTCTGCATGGCTTGGGAAGCCTCAGGAAACTTATAATCATGGTGGAAGGGGAAGCAGGCACATCTTACATGGTGGCAGATGAGAGACAGCGTGTGTGAGAGTGCAGGAAAAACTACCACTTATAAAACCATCAGATCTCCTAAGAACTTATTTACTATCACAAGAACAGCATGGAGGGAACTGCCCCTGTAATCTAATCACTTCCTGCCAGGTCTATCACTAAACACCTGGGAATTACAATTCAAGATGAGATTTGGGTGGGGACACAAAGCCAAACCACACCACCATCCATGTTGTTACAAATGACAAGATCTTATTCTTTTTTGTGGCTGAATAATATTCCATTGTGTATATGTATCATATTTTCTTTATCCATTTAACCATTTTTTTTCTTTTTTTATGTGAGACAGGGTCTTTATATGCTATTACCCAGGCTGGAGTGCAGTGGCATGAACTTGGTTCACTGCAGCCTTGACCTTCTGAGCTCAAGCTGCCCTCCCACCTCAGTCTCCAGAGTAACTGGGGCTACAAGTGCACACCACCACAACTGGCTACATTTTTAATTTTTTATGAAGATGGGGTCTTGTCATGTTGCCCAGGCTGGTCTCAAATTCATGGGTTAAAGCCATGCTCCTACCTTGGCCTCCCAAAGTGCTGGGATTATAGTATGAGCCACTTCACTCAGCCAATTTAGCCATTTTTAAAGTGCCCTATTGCCACATGTGGCGAGTGTCTACATGCACAGACATAAAGCATTTCCATCATTGAGGAAAGTTCTTTTTTTTTTTTGAGACGGAGTTTTACTCTTGTTACCCAGGCTGGAGTGCAATGGCGTGATCTCGGCTCACCGCAACCTCCGCCTCCTGGGTTCAGGCAATTCTCCTGCCTCAGCCTCCTGAGTAGCTGGGATTACAGGCACATGCCACCATACCCAGCTAATTTTTTGTATTTTTAGTAGAGATGGGGTTTCACCATGTTGACCAGGTTGGTCCCGATATCTCGACCTCATGATCCACCCACCTCGGCCTCCCAAAGTGCTGGGATTACAGGCTTGAGCCACCGCGCCCAGCCTTGAGGAAAGTTCTTATGGACAGCAGCACTGCTTCCCTTACTGAAAATCTTGCTCCTCCCTAAAAAAGGGCCAACATTTCTTGTGTCTTGAGATCACTGGACAATGAGATGTCATGCCTCTCCCTAGATCATAGCATTCAGTCTGGCCTCATATGTGTGTCATTATGTAGGAATCCACTTCCTGAAGCAACTTTTGGTATTGTTGCAAACAAACACTAAAGTTCTTAACATCAATATTTACCTTTAGATGGTAATTAGTGTGCACTTCAAGTGGTAATTGGTGTACTGTTAAGATACCCATGTATTTTCCTCTCCAGTAAAGGACTAGGATGATGTACAAATAGGAGCATCTCTACCTTCAAGGAGGACCTTTTGATCCCGTCATCCCAGTCTTTCCAACTCTCCATATAACCAAAAATTAAATGATCATCATAGGTAAAGCAGTCAGCTTACCTTCAAGCTTATTACAGATTCTCCTTAGAATATCATTTTTAATTATTTAAAAGAATTTACAACATACTTCCTAATTACCTTTGTTGAAACATTTTAGCACATCCAGGTAATGAAACTGCCATGCAACAGACAGAATACTTGGATTTCCAATGACAACATGATGGTAGGAAAAGTTCAACAGATGTTGCAATGAGAAAGAGTTAAAAAGTGATTTTTTGTTTCAATTCTCAATATCCTCTTAGATAAGGTCTTTGCTATATGGTTTGACTATTTCATTTAAGGTGAATTCTTAGAAGATCAGAATAGCAACACTGAAATATAAATATAAAGCACATTCCAAACCCAAATATCAAGGTTGTAGTCATTGCTGATCATTTTGAACACACTCTGTAAATATCAGCACTGGGGTGGGAGATGAGAGACTCAGCTCTGCCCTCAGCTGGCTATGACCTAGCAATCAGCTTTATTCGGCTCTTGGGCCTCAGTCTCACTATGTGTAAAGAAACAGAATTGCAGCAGATTCTCTTCAAGCCCCCTCTCCATTCTCAAAGCAATGATGTTGCTGAGTTGCAGGTGGGAAAGAACATTCTTAAATACCATCAATATTTGCTTAATTGTATGTAAGGAGCCAAAGTAAACCCAACAATGTGTTCTCCCTGCAAGATAGCCGCCACTTAATTCTTTGTGCCTGGAAATTCTCAGGTCTTCATCACTTGCAATTGGAGAAATACACATGGGTGTAATGAATCTATAAGAAAAATTGGTAGAGATGGGAAGTGGAGGATGTAGGAAGGGAAGGTTGTAGGAGAAGAGAAGTCACAGGCTAGTGCAACCTCATTAAGACCAGTGGCCATCCCCTACTGTCTTCAAATAAGAGATGCCTCCTTTTATCAGCACGTGCTTTCCTTCCTTCACCTTGGTTTGTCATTTGTACAAACTGTTGTATTCAGGCACCTTTCCAGCATAAAATGGTCTTAAAAGATTACAACTATGCAAACATTATTTGTAAATGCAATTTCAAGAATATTTAGTTGTTTTAATGCCTCTTCCAAGAGTATATGCAAAAGCTTGGATATTCTCAAAAGTTACATTTTGGATGTTTGAGGCAAGAAGGGTGGATGTGAAATGCTATTTTGGTTTACTTTTATTTTCAGTATTATGGTGATAAATGAATGGAGAAAAGGACACACTCAGGTGGAGGTTTCTTCTGCAATATGAAACTTCTAATTATTTTAAATGTGTGACTTGGTCAACTTAAAACCAGGCCACCTCAAAGTAAAATAAAAAGAAATGAAAGTTGATGATGCAATGGTTCAGTGATAAAAACTTTAAAGTTATTATGAGTATAAAAACCTTTCTAATCTAAGTAGTTGCAACTTCTGCAATATGTATGTGTGTTCATGTGTTCGGTTGAAATACCATGGTACAGATTATTTTCTTTGAAGGCAAAAATAAATGTTAATTTTAATGTGATTTATGGATAGGTGCATTCTTTAAAGAGCTAGACATTCATTGAAGGAATAATTATACAAACTTCACCCATCAACACCACACACTTCAGTTTTCTCTTCTCTAAATAAAAATAAAGAAAACTGTTTTGCTCTAAGAAGATTCTGAGTTAACACCCTAAAGCAAATCTAGCTTTCTAAGCAAATTGGTGAATCTACACACTTAGGTGGCCTCTATATTTTACTAGCCTCTGTGAGGATTCCAAGACCCAAACAGGAAAAGATGGCATGTCTACCTTTTTAAGTTACCACATGCACAGAGATATCACAAAGCAAAATGTATAAACTACTAGATATCTATTAATACTGCCTTGATTTAGATAAATTAAGCTGCATACTACAGCAGTTTGAAAGAATAAGATGATCTGGTAGGAATAAATAAACATATTATTAAATTTAAAAATGGGCAGTTGTATACTAATACTCTTCTTGGTAAATATAGCAATATATTACTATTATATAGTATACATACATGTATACGTGTGTTTGTGTGTGTGTGCGTGTGTGTGTACATATGTGTGTATGTTTCACTGGAGGGGGAAGTAAGAATAAGGGAAAGTCTCATTTCCTATGTATTTTTATGATATAATTTTTTCTATGTCCATGTATTATTTTTATTATCAGGGTAAATATTAAATGTTTTTAAATAAACATCATCTGGGACACGGCAGCCTGACCTACAGGACTCATTTCTTCCCTTTCCTACTTTCCCACTGAGGCAAGGTGACTCTACAGGAGGATCAACTCCGTGACTCTGCTGTAAGCCAGGGCACAATGGCAGCATATACACGAGGACTGGGGCATTCTCTGGAAGGTGCGTCTGTGTGTGTGTGTGTGTGTGTGTGTGTGTGTGTGTGTGTGTGTGTGTATGAAAGCAGCAGGGGGTGTGGTGAGAAGTGGGTGATGAACCTATCTGCCAATTCACCATTGTCTTCTCTGGAGGGAGAGCCTGACAATAAAGCCAGTGTAATCAACTGAATGTCTGTGTCTTCCCAATATTCATATATTCAAATTCTGACCCCAATGGGATGGTATTAAAAGGCTGGTCCTTTGGGAGGTGAATTGGGCATGGGGGTGGAGCCCTCATGAATGGGATTAGGGCCCTTATAAATAAAAGGGACCCCAAAGAACTTTCTCACTCTCTATCTGCCACATGAGAATACAATGAGAAGTTGACAGTTTGCAACCAAAGAGAGCCTTCACCAGCACTCAACGATGCTGGCACCCTGACCTTAGACATCTAACTATGAGAAATACATTTCTTGAATTAAAGCCACCCGGTCTATGGTATTTTGTCATGGCTGCCCAAACTAAGACAGCCAGCCACAAAATCATCAAGTATTTCTCCCTTTCCCTTCACTTCCACAACCTCATTAACGTGGGATAGGACAAACCCAGAAAAGATAAAGTCAAGTCCTGAATCTCAGTCTCAGGATGGAACTCAGAGAAAATGTTTCAATTCAAGCTTAATTTACAAAATGTTAGTTTATCAAACAAAATGTCATGAGGCGTTCTATGTATTCACAAGGTATGCAGATAGAGCAGGAAAAACTACTGACGTTACTATTCAATGTGACAGAGATTTCCATCTAAACCATTTTGGGATGCCAGGGATCATGTGTGAGCAAAAGTGAAATTCCTGAGCTGTGTTCTCTTTTTTATCCCTAAGCTAACAATAAGAGTGATAAAAGCAGATCACTTACACCTTTGCTCAACCTGCTGCCTGGATCTGAAACGAGGAACCAGGGCAGCCTGGGAGTTCAGAGAAGGAAAGGGTTAAGGGACTCAGAGAAGTTCTATCCACTGCCCAGTACCCAGGTATTTAAATATTTTCACATCGGGCATGGTAAGACCTTTGCATGTCAGCTGACTCTCAGATCCATGAGTGGACATTCTGCAGTTGGAGTTCATGAAATTTGCCCATGACCTGTTTATACCTAGTCTGTTATATGGAACTCATAGAAATAATCTCATTCTGGCTATGGATTTCCCCTCTCTGCCCAGGTGCTTCTGCTGTAATCACCATCCATGTGGTTATACTGAATGTTCTTTGTCATTGTATTTTATTCAATATTCCTTCTAGCCAAGGAACTCACTTTATATTAAAAATAAATGAGGCAATGGGCTCACTGTTATAAGATTTATGGATCTTAGCATGTGTTCCAATACCTTATACAATGCTGGATGATCCACTGAAGACTCACTTATGCATCTGCTGAAAGATAACACTCAGTGATATTGGGGCAGTCCTACATGATGGTGCCAACTCCTTGAAGACTAAATAGGAACATCTGGGAATCAAAGAAATAAAGTAGGAGTGGCTTCTTTTATGATTATATGTAAGTTTTCACTTGAAAACATTTTGCTCCCCATTCCCATGTAGTTGACCTCTGCTGGCTTAAGCATCTTATTTTCCAACGCAGGGCCACTTCCAGGTAAGACACAACAATGGTTTCACTGAACTAAAAGTTGAGTTGGCCACCTGGCCACTTTGGAGTTTTCATGTTACTGAATTGATAGACAAAGAAGAGGTTTACTGCTCTAGCTTGGGGGATGAACCTTGATTATCAAGCAGAAATAGAGTTACTAGGGCATATCAAGGACAGGAAGGAGTATTTATAATTCAGAGAATTCCCTGGGGTGTCTCCTAGAATTTCTAGGTCCAATAGAAAAGATGAATGGAAAACCCATAGCAACCCAATACAGGCAAAACCAGGAAGGACACAGGCACTTAGAAAGAAGGCTTGGGTCAGTCTAATAGACACAGAACTCTTACCACTGTGTTGCTAACTAAGAGCAAATTGATCCATACAATTGGTAGTGAACAAAGGAAATTATAAATACCGACTGTGTTTTTATGACCTGCTGCAGGACTGAGGACTATCATAATATCTGTACATATTTTTCTCCTTGCTTTGTAAAAATAATATATGTATTAACCAATTTTATGTTTTCTCTTCTCTCTTCATTCTGTTTTTGTGAGGTGGTTGTTAACTGTCATTTAATTTTGGGTTATAGAATAGTAAGATAGGTTTATTATCAAACTAGGGAAAAGAATGATCATCATCAGGGATGGATTCGGCTTTTGACAGGATTTGGTTCTTTTCTTTGGGAAGAGGGGGAGTGTATTTTATTTGTATGAGGCAGAATTGCATAATGTTGGTAGAAATACACTGTTGCCATTGTAGGTGTCTGGAAGACTTCCTATGCATAAAACTTGCTTATGAATACTGAGTAGTGAAAAGTTTAGACTGTGAGAGATAACTGGTTTGATTGTCTCAACTCCTAGTTCATTCCATTTTGCTATGTGAAGATACTAGAAAGCTAAAAACTATATTTCACAGACTCTTGCTGTTAGGATTCTGGATGTAAACTTAGTTCTGCCAATTAGATGCATTTTGCATGAGCTTTTTTAAAGGCAGAAGGGAGGAATGCACCATCTCTCTGCAACTGTATGGACCCACAAGAAAGCTCTAATGGGGGAGAAGGTTTGCAGTGAGCAAACTTTATAATCCACTGTCTAGTCACCAGTCCCATGGATATGGATGGTGGCCCCAGCTCTGGTAGCATTGGCAGCAGTAACCGCCTAATCTTGGAGTCAGATCAACAGTGGTTAAAACTGAAGTCCAAGTTCCAACAGAATAAAACCTGTCTTGCACACCTCTAGCACTTATAATTATTTTATTAACAACTTATGTCTATATTGAATCCTTTTATGTTTAGAAAACCTAGAGTACTTTTTATTTCCTAGATTCAAGCCCAGCTGACACATAACTCTAGAGAAACACTTGTATATGTACTCAATGGAACACTGTAATAACTCCAAAACAACAATTTCTCACCTGTCTAGCAATAGGAGAATGACTGAATACATTACAATATGTTCGCACTTTGGGACGCCACAGTTCAAGCAAATAAAGTAAATCTATGCATACTGACATGAAAAAGAATAACTCCAAGGCATATTGATCAGTTTTTAAGAAAGGATGTATGTAATAATTTAATCCATGATAAACCATTTATTATAAATATTGCATTTACCAATAAAATTGGGTATATTAAACAATCCTTCTACATATTTACTGGTTATTATGCTATGCAAATCTGATATACCTAATTTTTTACAATTAGAATATATTCCTGTATTGCTTGATGATTAAAAAGAAATACTTTAGTAAGAATTTATTATGGTTTTGAAGAGTAAAACAATTATATACATTTTTAAATGAAAGTGTATAATATTTAAAAAAAATAACCTGGAGCTACTTAAGTAAAATCTAGAAGAGACTGGAGAAAGAGGGATGTAAAACACGATAATTTTTTAGCTTCTTTGGGAAGGAGAAGGAGACAGCATGGGGTGAGTAAGTAGATATTATTTTGTTCTTCAGAATGGCAGAGAAATATGAGTTCAAATATTTCATTAAAGATAACAGGTAAAGAATGGAAATTTGAAATGTAACTTTCAAATCACTAGAAGAAAAATTTCAAAGAAAACTTTGATAAGACAGCAAGGGAACAAAAGAAGCTAGAATACTGCATTTCATCTACTTTTAAGAGAAATAAAAGAAACTAGAATACATAGTAAAGAGATAATTTTCCAGGAAAATGCAGACTCAAGGGCATAACAGATTTGCATAGCATAGTAACCAAGAAAAAAGCCAAAAATGTTAAAAAATCATGATGAAAAGAAAAAAAAAGACAATAGATCCTCATGGTTTAGGAGCAATGTCTCTCTATTCATTGAAGGTTTAATTAAAGCCAATGCTATCTGTGCAATTATAGTAGACAGAAAAACTGGAATGCTCTCCTGTTAGTTTTATGAGGTTACCAGCACCTTAAAGTTAAAAATGAACAAGAACATCATAATAGATGTGAATAAAGACCAATAGTTTATAAATATAGTTATAAAATCCTACTAAAACATTATCACATTAAATCTAGTGCTATATAAATGCCAAAGATGAATTACTTCCAAGAATTCATGAACGAGTAAATTTTAAGCAATCTATGTATTTACTCAACTGTTTAAGAAAAGTCATATAAACATCTTATAATTGCCACAATGATATTTGACATAATTCAATATCCAATTTATAGGGAAAAAATATTCTTAGCAAACTAAAAAATAAAAGGTTATTTTCATACTGTGATAAAGATTATCTATTAAAAATAAATAGTAAATATCAGAGCTAATAGGAAAACATGACTGGCATTCCCACTAAAGCCTGGATTAAGACAAGAACATCAGCTTTTAAAACTAATTACCATGATCTGATCATTATACATTATGTATTAAAACATGACTATACCCCATAAATATGTACAATTATTACATATCAATTAAAAATTAGATTTTAAAAAACTACACATTATTCTGAAATTACTAGAAATAAGAAAAGAAATAAGGCACAAACTTGCAAAATCAAGAGATAAAACTAAAATTATTTGCAGATACGTGATTTAGTGCTAAGAAAAATACAAGAGCAAGAACTAAAAATATAATAGAACTAATGAAAGGTCAGAGTAGGCTGAGTGCCAAAGGTACAAAACAAACCTATAAAAGTCAATAGGTTTTTCACATGACAGCAAAAACAAACAAAAAGCCTCAAATGGAAAAAAAAGACCCATTTGCAATAATAAAAATATTATAAAATACCTAAGAGTGAAATGTACAAAACTTGTGTGGAAGAAACAACACTGAAGAATATCTTTTAAAATCTTGACTAAATAGAGATATATTAGATATTACTGGAATGGAAAATTTAATCTTGAAAATATTAAATTATCTCTCAAATTAGTCATAAATTAACTTTAAGCACTTAATTGCTTCCTGCTTTAAAAATTATTTTGAAGCAACCACATATAGGAAAGTTGACGTATAATCAAAGACCAGTTTTTGTGTGAATTATTTGAGAGTCAATTGCTTCCTGTTTCCCCATCATCTAAAAATTTAGTGGATATTTCTTCAGAGAAGGACAGTCTACATACTGGCAATATAATTATGATCAGGAAATTCACATGGATATGTTACTACCATCTAATCATCAAACCACACATTCAAGTTTCACCAATTGTCTCAATAATATTTTATAGCTGCTGCGTGTGGTGGCTCACACTTGTAACCCCAAAACTTTGGGAGGCTAAGGCAGGCAGATCACTGGAACCCAGGAGTTTGAGACCAGCCCAGGGCAATGTGGGAAACCCTGTCTCTACAAAAAATACAATAATAAGCCAGGTGTGGTGACACATGCCTGTAGTCCCAGCTACTTAGGAGGCTAAGGCAGGAGGATCATTTGAGCCTTGGAGGTAGAGGTTGCAGTGAGCTGAGATTGCACCACTGCACTCCAGCCTGGGCAACAGAATGAGGCCCTGAATCAAAAAACAAAATTACAACAAAAATATTCAGCTCGGAATGCATGGTATTTCATTATAATATCTCCTTAGTCTCCTTCAATTTTTAACGGTTCCTTAGTTTTCCCATGACTTCATGATCTTGATCCTTTTGAAGACTATTGGCCAGTTGTTTTATCCAGTGTTCCTTAACACTGGGCTTGTCTGATGCTTCCTTAGGATCAAATTTAAGCAATGCATCTTTGGCAGGAATATAATAGACCTGATGCCATGTTATTCTGACTTTGTCCACTTGGGGTATCCCTGCCTTGTGGAAAATCTCCAGGCCCTACTCAAGCTTCAACATGCAATACAAGCAATAGCTCTGCAATGGTTCCCTCTTCCCGCTATTTGGGATCTGACACTCCACTCCAGACTTCCCCTCCATGTAAACATGTCCTTAGCCTGCTCTGTCTCTGATGTGCCCTGGCAGGAGTCCATAAATGGAATGCAATCTCAACCATAACTCCAAACAAAATCTTTTTAGAACTGGAAAAAAGAAAAATGCTAAAAATTCTACTTGAAGAACAACTTGAGATCTACCAAAATATGTTTGAAAAAAAGAAGACTAAAAAGACTTTATCATATATTGCACCATATTGTAAAACCACAGAAATTAAAACAGTTTGCATCTGACTCAGGAATTGACAAATCCATGAAATAAAAAACAGCATAAAGAAGCAGATTGAAGAAGATCATGGCATTTGTAGTCAGCACAGAAATAATAAGTTAGCTAAACATTATTTAACCAACTTATTTAATTAATTTGAAGAAAAGCATTAATGAGCATTCTGTATTATAATTCACACAAAAGTTTTGAGTGTAAAAAACTAAAATCATAAAGTAATTTTGATTCATAATATTAAAATTCTGGGCTGGGAAATACCTTTCTGGATATAGCAAAAGGAAAACAAAAAGATCAAAAAATTAGAATATCCATAAATATTCCGTAACAAAACAAAGATAGTTCCAGTTCCCCACATTGCTTTATATGTATAATGAAGACTCTGGAAAGATGATTTTGAAGATCATTTCAAGCTCTAAAATGATATTCTCCATGTTTTATGCATAGGATTTTATTTAAATTGGATCCACATCTGTGTCATATCTGTCATGTAAGTTTTAAAAAGGCAAAAACCACAATTACTTTTACACCAACCTAATATTTAAAAGCAAGATTTCTATTTCATTTATTTCATGTGCCTTTTACATAGTTATACAAGCTGTGATCACTGTTGTGGGTTGAACTGTGTCCTCCAAAAAGCTTTGTTGAAGTCCTAAGTCTAGTATTTAAGTGTTTGGGTTTTTATTTTTTATTTTTTTCAGATTTTGGAATATTTGCATATATATAATAATATATTTTGGGAATGAAACCCAAGTCTTAATAAAAAATTCATTTATGTTTCAGGCACACCTTATACACATAGGCTGTAGGTAATGTCATGCAATATTTTAAATAATTTTGTCCATGAAACAAAATTTGTGTGCATCGAATCATTAGAAAGCAAAACTGTTACTGTTTCAGTCACCCAAGGTAGACAATCTGTCATTGTCATCACCAACATCCTGACTGTTAATTTGTATGTCACAGATAAGCAATCATTTTCTTACCCTCATTCACACATAACAGTGAAAAACATGACACACTATTAATGCGGTAAACAAATGAAGTGTTCAAGGTAGCAGCACAGTAGCATCATCAGAATACCTGCATCAGCTGTTTGACAACAGCAACAGACTTTTAGTCTCCACCTATGACGCTGTTGTGATTAAAACGTTACTGTACACTGTATTTTTTCTTTTTTTTCTTAAAACAAAAATAACACAAGAAATTGAGGAACCAGGAAGTGGGTCATCTAGGAATGAGGAGGCATTATACTGAGTGGCTTTTAAAAATATTTCCTCCAGAGTCATCTGCCTCCTTGACAAGGGTTTTTGTCTTAGAAACTGCTCTTTGATTTTATAAACTGGTGTGATTTCTTGTCCTGTTATGAATACATGCTGCTCTAGTCCTTTAATAAGCCCATTATACATTTTCACCCTGTCGTCTATAGGCACTTTTCCTACAGTGTTAACATCATCTTCATCATCACTATTGTCACTATCACCCTGATTCGAAACTATTTTGGCTATTTCACCATTGTTCAATAAATGATCACCTGGAGCCTCATTATGGATGTTAATAACTTCTTCAACATCCACTTCTCCCAGCTTAATAACAGACTCTGAAGGTATATGTTTTCATCTGTAAGGGGCTATATCCTCATTTTTCCTCACCTAGCATAAATCATCATCTTGCTCATCATCATCACTTAACACAGTTGCAGGACAGAGCTTGTTCCAGGTGTGCATAACTGTGTCTTTAATCATTGTGTTCCAAGTATGGGCAACAACATACATGGCATCTTTCATGCCAAGCTTCTTTTGAAAGCTTCCTACCATCCACGCCTCTGTTCACTACTGCTAGCATGCTTCTCAAAAAGGTGTTTTAACATTTACTCCTCATTGATCTAAGAACACCCTTGTCACATGGCTGAATTAATAAAGTCACATTTGGGGAAGAGTACATGGATAAACATTATTTTTGATGAGAATCTCAGCTGAAGGATGAGCAGAACAGTTGTCAAGAAATAAGAAAATCTTGCAGTTACCCTCTGGTCTAGCTTTCCTGCGGTGAGCATGCATCACTGGCACACTCTGACTGGTGAAACCAATCAGAAAAGATGTCCCTGGTGACCCTTGCCTTTTGTTAGTATAATAATGTACTGGTAAGAAAGTCACTAATTCACTGTTTGAAAGGAGAAAGGACACAAGCAGTTTTCTATTACAGCAAATTTACACTCATGTGTGCTTGCTGCATTAGCACATTCTAGCACAGTTATTCTGTCCTTGGTATCCTTAATTCTGTAAGGACAGTTTCATTGCCTGTAGTCAGTGTCTTTCTGGGGTAATAACACAAAAACAGTGATGTTTCATCAGCATTATAGACTTGTTCTGGCATCAGATTTTTATCAATGGATTTCTGATCAATGGATTTCTCTGCTGCTTTGTGACAAACAGATGCTCTATCACCACGAATCTTTACCAATTTAATGCTGTGTCTTCTCTTAAATTTCTGCTACCAGCCTGTTGAATATTTATAGTTTCCTTCAATTTTCAGTTGATGATAGATCTTTGCTTGTTTTATGATCAGCATACCATTAAGTGGTGTGCATTCGCTGCGATGTTGATGGATCCTCCTTTTCAATACACAATCAAAATCTTTCTGTTACCTTAGGTCATTTATGGTCATCTTTTTCCCTTGGGAGCACTGAATATAATGTGTGTCATGTGCCTGCATTTTAACTGCACCTTGTCACACAAAGTCAAGTGCACAATGTAATTTTCCACTTGTGGTGTCACGTCAGCACTCAAAAAGTTTCAAATTTTGGAGCATTTTGGATTCCGCATTTTCAGATTACGGACATTCAACCTGTACTGTGAATATGACATTTTTGAAACTAGAGTCTTTGCAGATGTAATCAAGTGAAGAGTTTATACTAAATCAGGGTGGGCTGGACATCGATGACTGCTGTCCTTCTAAGGAGAGAGTGATCTGAACACACAGAGACACAGGGAGAAGGCTATGTGAAGGTGGAGGCAGATGCTGGACTGATGAAGCCACAAGTCAAGGATTGCTGGGAGTTAGCAGCTGAGAAGAGGGGCAAGGAAGGATTCTTCCCTGGAGCCTTCAGGGGGAGAATCGTTCTGATGACACCTCAATTTCAGACTTCTAGCCTCCAAAACTATAAGACTATACATTTTGGTTGTTTTAAGCCACACAGTTTTCGGTACTTTGTTATGGCAGGTGTGAGAAACTAATACTATCACCTAAGTAGTGTTATTTCATTTCTACAGGTAGTTTGACAGAGAACCATGACTTAGAACACTTACGTTTACTCATTAGTATTTTAAGTGATGAAACTCAACCATTGCCTATTCCCAAGTACATTCTCTGCAATTCTCAAATATTAAAAGTATTGGTTCCCTTCCTTTTTATTAGAAATAAGACTCATCAGCCTTGAAGCACCACTATTTTCCAACTGTGTGCCTCATCCTTTAGAAAGCATCTCACTCAGTGCCTGTAATCAGTCCTCCTTCTCAAACTCAGTAAAAGCCAATCCCAGCCTAATGCCAGCATCTCCTGTTTTCTCCAGGTTCAACTGCTCTCCTAGAAATGTGACCCTGAAGTAGTTTTCTCACTTTTCCAGGTGAAATGCTACCTGTGAGATATGTTATAACCTCCAAGGTTTGCTGTGTCTGAACATACTCATTTGAATTATAATCTGCTTTAAATAAAGCTGTAATATTTTTAGATGCAATCATTAAAGCTGAGAAAGAATTGGTATTTCTGTTCAAGAGATTATATATTCACATGCTTTTTGTAAGTCTGACATCATGTCATTAGAACTATCTTTTCCCTAATTCTTCTTCTATGTGTTATTATTTTAAATGCAGTTCTATTTTACTATTTCTTTTCATTCCCTATTCCACTTGCCAGTGATTCTTCTAAAAATACATCACATTTTACTACAATTTTCCACAACAGAAAGAATATCGCTTTACCCCACAATGGATTCACTCCCAGACAAATAGATTACTATTAATTTTATGTCATCCTTAGTGAACTAAAACTCTTACTATTAAACTTTATTAATTATGTATTATGGTAAAGTAGCTACTAACAAAGGTATTTTAAATGAGTATTTATATGCAGAGATTTATTATAATTACCTAAGCCTACATAAAGGAACAAGAAGAGTTTCACTCACAAATTACAAAATGACAGTCCATGAGCTTAAGTGGACTTACTAATGTGCTCTGTTAGGCATGCAGAATGGTTTTATTTTTATTTATTTATTTGAGACAGAGTCTTTCTCTTTTGCCCAGGCTGGTGTGCAGTGGTATGATCTCACCTCACCGCAACCTTCATCCTTTGTGTTCAAGTGATTCTCCTGCCTCAGCCTCCTTAGTAGCTGGGACTACAGGTGTATGCCACCATGCCTCAGTAATTTCTTTTTTTTTTTTTTTAGTAATTTCTGTATTTTTAGTAGACATGGGGTTTCACCATGTTGGCCAGGCTGGTCTTGAACGTCTTACCTCAAGTGATCCACCCACCTTAGCCTCCCAAAGTGCTGGGATTACAGGCATAAGTCATGGTGCCCAGCCACAGAATGGTTTTAAAAGAGATATGGAATAGTTTCAACATTTAAAAGCTAGATTTTACCAAAATAAATTCTTATTTCTGTCTTTTGGGAAAAATTCAGAAAAGACTATTCTGGGCCCACATTCCTGCATGGTAGCAGTTGGCTAGAGCTGGGTAAGAGCAGCACCCTTTGGAATGAGGCATGTGCTCTCCCATTCACCACAGTCCCATCACTCGCTACTGTCTGGCCCAGGACACCTCATCTACTTATGTTACCTGTCTGATTTCTACAGGCGCTGGAGTTGGAGACCATTAGTATAGTGCACTATAAAGTCATTTCATTTTACTTCCCTCTCTGTAAAGTATCTTTGCATATTTTTGCTTAGTCCATTACAATACTCTTACAAGGAAGGAAGAAAAAGAGACAGAATGAAATCGAGAGGCAAGGAGAGAGTTCAGATTGCAGACTATTCTTAGAAACCATCTTAATGCATTGTGTGGCAGTACCAAAGAGGAAGAGATTGATGGAACTAGAATTCTCCAGCCTCCTCCCAACAGAGTGGTCAAGTAATTTTCGTCAGGTAACATAGCTAGCTGCATAGACCTGCTTGTGATTAAATGTAAGATTTTCTATCTTCTGCAATGTGATGGACTAGGGAGACTAAACCACCCTCCTACTGAAAACAACCAAAATTGTGCGGTAAGAGAATGACTATAATAGTCATAGCAGCTAATGGGTATGTAGCAGTTATTTTGGGCTAGGTACACAGGTCTTACAATCTATGGGATGTATACAGACAGGTAAAGAAGTCTAGTCATAGAGCATTCAAGTAATACAACACCATGGCTGAAACCATCTTAATGCACTGTGTGGCAGTATCCAAGAGGAAGAGATTGATGGAACTCCAATTCTCCATGATGGTTTGAGTTTACAATTAGACTTAGAAGACCCAAATAGCCTTTAATCAAATACTCCGTTTACTTAGTGTTATAGAAGGATACCAGATACATCAGGTGAAGCATCGTTGTTTCACTGACTGACCCAGCATGAGGCCAGATACACAATTCTCCCACCCACTTACCCAAATGCAAAGCTGCAGAGACAACAGGCAAGGTGTGTGGGTCACCTTGACACACAGAAGCCACAGCCTTCATATGTAACCAATCTTTTAAACTCCTCTAGTTATGAGGACTCATGTGCTCTGTGCCAGCTAACACCTCCCATGTTGCAAGTGTTGACTGTCACACAACAAACAGATAGACACTACCTTCCCTGCTTATCTGAGTTCCACTGGTTTCTGCAGGTCTGCATCAACCCAAGCCTGATACAACTCTTTACTCACAAGTAACTTGTCCAAACGCCAAGGTGCTAAACCCTGGCCATTGCTGCTTCCATTTTGAAGGCCATACAAGGTCAAGGAGTAAGAGACCGAACCCAGAACCTGCCTAAGGTAAAAAGAGAGACTAATAGGAGCCCTTACTGGAAGCCAGGACCCTAGAGAGATACACAAGCAGGGTAAAGGCAGAGTGGATATAAACTTGCCCTGCAGAAAGGAACGGAAAAGAAACCTGGTGGTATCAACCTTGGTCCTGAGTGAAAAGAGAAAAAATGTCTTATAATTCCTAACTGCAAGCCCACCAATAAAGGCTGGTAGCTCTCATTCACACTACTGGACAGCAATAGTGTGTCAGGATGGCTGTGACTCAAGGTAGTGTCCTAAGGTCCTTGTATTGTGCAGGAGAAAGGTAAAGATAATGACTTATTTCATTCATTCATTCAGAAAGGGTCTCACTCTGTCGCCCAGGCTGGAGTGTAGTGGCGTAATCTCAGCTCACCACAACCTCTGTCTCCCAAGGTTCAAGCAATTCTCCTGCCACCATGCTTGGCTAATTTTTGTATTTTTACTAGAGATGGGGTTTCACCATGTTAGACAGAGTGGTCTCAAACTCCTGACCTCAGGTAATCTGTCTGCCTTAGCCTCCCAAAATGCTGGAATTGTAGGCATAAGCCACTGCACCCAGCTGATAATGACTAATTTTAGACTTTATTAAATATAGTACATTTCTAGAATAACCATAAGTAGACCATTTAATTTTCACAGTAGTATTCCAGAGGAAGGCAAGAGAAAAAAAAGAAAAACCAAGAGTTTTACAAATAGAAAATACAAAACAAAATGGCAGGTATAAGCCCAAATGTATCAACAGTTATGATAAAAAATGAACTGCACTCTACGCTTAGACACAAAGATTAATGGGCTAGATTAACAAAAATCCAGTAACATTATATGTGTAAGAACACTCTAAAAAAGAACCACTCAAATTTTTTTTTAATTGCATTTTAGGTTTTGGGGTACATGCGCAGAACATGCAAGATAGTTGCATAGGTACACACATGGCAGTGTGTTCTGCTGCCTTCCTCCCCTTCACCCACATTTGGCATTTCTCCCCAGGCTAGCCCTCCCCAGCTCCCCCACCACTGTCCCTCCCCTATTCCCCCCAATAGACCCCAGTGCATAATACTCCCCTCCCTGTGTCCTTGTGTTCTCATTTTTCATCACCTGTCTATGAGTGAGAATATGCGGTATTTCATTTTCTGTTCTTGTGTCAGTTTGCTGAGAATGATGTTCTCCAGATTCAACCATGTCCCTACAAAGGACACGAACTCATCATTTTTGATTGCTGCATAATATTCCATGGTGTATATGTGC
The DNA here is from genome assembly GCF_049354715.1 of Callithrix jacchus. Taxonomy (NCBI): domain Eukaryota; kingdom Metazoa; phylum Chordata; class Mammalia; order Primates; family Cebidae; genus Callithrix; species Callithrix jacchus. Next base: position 24,066,641 of record NC_133508.1, on the reverse strand, counting down.
AACATTTTCCCAATCCAGACTATCATTGATGGGCATTTGGGTTGGTTCCAGGTCTTTGTTATTGTAAACAGTGCTGCAATGAACATTCATGTGCATGTGTCCTTATAGTAGGACAATTTATAGTCCTTTGGATATATACCCAGTAGTGGGATTGCTGGGTCACATGGAATTTCTATGTCTAAGGCCTTAGGAATCACCACACTGTCTTCCACAATGGTTGAACTAATTTACACTCCCACCAGCAGTGTAAAAGTGTTCCTATTTCTCTACATCCTCTCCAGCATCTGTTGTCCCCAGATTTTTTAATGATCGCCATTCTAACTGGCGTGAGATGGTATCTCAATGTGGTTTTGATTTGCATCTCTCTAATGACCAGTGATGATGAGCATTTTTTCATATGTTTGTTGGCCTCATGTATGTCTTCTTTTGTAAAGTGTCTGTTCATATCCTTTGACCATTTTTGAATGGGCTTGTTTTTTTCCTGTAAATCTGTTTGAGTTCTTTGTAAATTCTGGATATCAGCCCTTTGTCAGATGAGTAAACTACAAAAAATTTTTCCCATTCTGTTGGTTGCCGATTCACTCTAACGACTGTTTCTTTTGCTGTGCAGAAGCTGTGGAGTTTGATTAGGTCCCATTTGTCTATTTTGGCTTTTGTTGCCAATGCTTTTGGTGTTTTGGTCATGAATTCCTTGCCTACTCCTATGTCCTGGATGGTTTTGCCTAGATTTTCTTCTAGGGTTTTTATGGTGCCAGGTCTTATGTTTAAGTCTTTAATCCATCTGGAGTTACTTTTAGTGTAAGGTGTCAGGAAGGGGTCCAGTTTCTGCTTTCTGCACATGGCTAGCCAGTTTTCCCAACACCATTTATTAAACAGGGAATCCTTTCCCCATTGCTTGTTTTTGTCAGGTTTATCAAAGATTGTATGGTTGTAGATATGTTATGTTGCCTCCGATGCCTCTGTTCTGTTCCATTGGTCTATATCTCTGTTTTGGTACCAGTACCATGCTGTTTTGATTACCGTAGGCTTGTAGTATAGTTTGAAGTCTGGTAGTGTGATGCCTCCCACTGTGTTCTTTTTGCTTAGACTTGGCTTGGCTATGTGGGCTCTCTTTTGGTTCCATATGAAGTTCATGGTGGTTTTTTCCAGTTCTGTGAAGAAGGTCATTGGTAGCTTGATGGGGATACCGTTGAACCACTCAAATTTTTAAAAGGGAATTGTATACCAGGCAAATAACCAAAGAAAAACTGGTATTCATTCCTTTCTTTCTCCCTTCCTCTCTTCTTTCTATTGTTTTTGTCTTTAAGGAAGTTGCCCCACTGAGAGTGAAGGGGGAGAAAATCAAATGCAGTAAAATTCTGACAATTTGGGGATCTGGGTGAAGGAGATATTAGAGCATTTGTATTCCTTATAAAGCTTTTTTGCAAGCTTGAAAGTATTCTACTCTAAAACAGAGGCGAGAGTGGATATAATTACTACATTCATATAAAAAAGAAGTGTTTAACATAGAAAACATTACTAGAGTTGTATAAAGTTCCTTACTAAATATGAGGAAGAAATGATTAAATTCAACAGAACAGAACCTCAAAATGAAGAGAAAATTGATAGAACTATAAGTTGACAGATCCCCCCCACCTTGTAGTGACACCTTTTAAATCTCTTTCTGTCATTTATGGATCTGGCAAAGAAAAACATCCAGAAAGGATAAAATATTAAAGCAATACAATTAAGAAGCTTAATCTAATGAACGTAAAGTATTACCTGCACTAACTAGATAATACATGTTAATTTCAAGCACAGAAAAAAACACAAATTAAAAAGCACCAGTCACATATTGGGACATAAATTTTCAATACATTTCAGAGAATACATATCACACAGACCACATTCTCTGACTAAAATGCAATTAAATTAGAATTAAAAGCAAAAAGATAGGAAAACTAGAAATTAGAAAAATCCCAATTCAAAACAATTTACCACTCAAATAAGTACAATACAATAAATGTACAAATATTTAGAACTGAATGATGGCAGGTGGGTGCAGTGGCTCATGGCTGTAATCCCAACACTTTGGGAGGCTAAGGTGGGGAGATCACTTAAGGTCAAGAGTTCAAGACCACCCTGGCCAACATGGCAAAACCCCATCTCTACTAAAAATGCAAAAAGTTAGCCAGGTATGGTGACATGCATCTGTAGTCCCAGATACTCAGAGGTTGAGGCAGGAAGACTGCTTCAACTCAGGAAGTAGAGGTTGCAGTGAGCCAAGATCATGCCACTGCACTCTAACCTGGGTGAAAGAGGGAGACTCTGTCTCAAGTAAAGAAAAGAATTAAAAAACTGAATGATAATAATCTAATGATTCTCATCACTTAGTTGAGGAAACCATGGAACAAATCCAACCAACCATTACTCCTTTTATTTTATTTCCATATTTTTTGAGGTGCAGGTGGTTTTGATTACATGGATAAGTTATTTAGTGGCAATTTCTGAGATTTTGGTGTACCCTTCACTTGAGCAGTGTACACTGTACCCAATATCAAGCCACCATTACTTTTACTTATTAAATTTCCACTTGTCAACTTTTCAAATTTTCTTCTGCTTTCAATTTTTTCTGTTATTGATTTCTTATTTCATTTCCTCAAAGTCAGAGAATAGACTGTATGATTTTATGCCTTCTAAGTCTCCTAAGGTATGTTTTATATCCTGATATATCCTTTATCCTGGAAAATGTTCCCTCTGCATTTGAAACAAATGTATATTTTGATGATTCAGGGTGGAGTATTCTATAGATGTCTGCCATATCGCCTTGGCTCAAGTCTTCTATTTCCTTCTTAATCTACTGCCAAGTTGTTCTGCCCATTATTAAAAGTGAGGTCTCCAACTATTATATATATATATTGTCTGTTTCTCCCTTCAATGCACCTAGTTTTTGTTTAACGTTTTTTGTGCTCTGTTGTCAGATACATATATGTTTTCAATTCTTGTATCTTCCTGATGAATCGACTCCTTTATTATTAAAAACTCGTCCTCTTCATCTCTAGCAACAATCTGTCTATGTTAGAACTGCTCTAGCTCTCCTTTGGTTACTGTTTGCATAGCATAGCTTTTTTTCTTCCTTTTATCTGTAAACTATTTGTTTCTTTCAATAAAAATCATTTTTCTTTGTAGACTGCATATCCTTGGATTATATGTTTTAAATCTATTCTGCCAATCTCTACCTTTTGATTGAAGTATTTCATTTATAGTCGGGTAATTACTGATAAAGTATAATTTATGTCTGCTCTTTTATCTTTTTAGTCTATATTTTTAAATATATCTTTTCTTTTTTTGTACCTCCATTACTGTCTTTTGTTTTAAATTTACATTTTCTAGTATGACATTTTAATTCCCTGTTGTTTATTTTACTGTATATTTTCAGTTATTTTCTTAGGGTTACTCTGGGGATTACAATTAACATTTTAACTTAAAAAGTAATCTAGTTCTTAGAAAAAAGAAAATTCTGACACACTATTGGTGGGAATATAAATTCGTTCAGCCATTAGGGTACATGAGATAGAAAATCCTTAAAAAATAAAAAATAGCGTCTCTAGAGGAAAGTATATAGCAATAAGTGCCCATATGAGGAGAATGGAGAGATCCAAAATTGACACCCTATCGTCAAAATTGAAAGAGCTAGAGGAGCAAGATCAACAAAACTCAAAACCCAGCAGAAGACAAGAAATAACTAAGATCAGAGCTGAGCTGAAGGAGATTGAGACACGAAAAACCCTTCAAAAAATCAATAAATCCAAGAGCTGGTTTTTTGAAAAGATCAACAAAATAGACAGACCACTAGCCAGATTGATTAAAAAGAAAAGAGAGAACAACCAAATAGATGCAATAAAAAATGATAAAGGGGAAATCACCACAGATTCCACAGAAATTCAAACCATCATCAGAGAATATTACAAACAACTCTATGTGCATAAACTAGTAAACCTGGAAGAAATGGATAAATTCCTGGACTCCTGTGTCCTCCCAAGCCTAAACCAGGAGGAAGCTGAAACTATGAATAGACCAATAACAAGGTCTGAAGTTGAGGCAGCAATTAAGAGCCTACCACACAAAAAAAGCCCAGGTCCAGACGGGTTCACAGCTGAATTCTACCAGACACACAAGGAGGAGCTGGTACCATTCCTTCTAAAACTATTTCAAACAATCCAAAAACAGGGAATCCTTCCCAAATCATTTTATGAGACCAACATCATCCTGATACCAAAACCCGGCAGAGACCCAACGAGAAAAGAAAACTTCAGGCCAATATCCATGATGAACATAGATGCAAAAATCTTCAATAAAATATTGGCAAGCCAATTGCAACAGCAAATCAAAAAACTTATTCATCATGATCAAGCAGGATTCATCCCAGGGATGCAAGGCTGGTTCAACATACGCAAGTCTATCAACGTAATTCACCACATAAACAGAACCAAAAACAAAAACCACATGATTATCTCAATTGACACAGAGAAGGCATTTGACAAAATTCAACAGCCCTTTATGCTAAAAACCCTCAATAAACTCGGTATCGATGGAACGTATCTCAAAGTAATAAAAGCTATTCATGACAAACCAACAGCCAATATCATACTGAATGGGCAAAAACTGGAAGCATTCCCTTTAAAATCTGGCACTAGACAAGGATGCCCTCTCTCACCACTCCTATTCAATATAGTACTGGAAGTTCTAGCCAGAGCAATCAGGCAAGAAAAAGAAATAAAGGGTATTCAAATAGGAAAGGTAGAAGCCAAATTGTCTCTATTTGCAGACGACATGATAGTATACCTAGAAGACCCCATTGCCTCAGCCCAAAAACTCCTGAAACTGATAAACAACTTCAGCAAAGTCTCAGGATATAAAATCAATGTGCAAAAATCACAAGCATTCGTCTACACCAATAACAGACTTAAAGAAAGCCAAATCAAGAGCGAACTGCCATTCGCAATTGCTACAAAAAGAATAAAATACCTTGGAATACAACTCACAAGGAACGTAAGGGACCTCTTCAAGGAGAACTACAAACCACTGCTCAACGAAATCAGAGAGGACACAAACAGATGGAGAAACATTCCATGTTCATGGTTAGGAAGAATTAACATCGTGAAAATGGCTATACTGCCCAAAGTAATTTACAGAATCAATGCTATCCCCATCAAGCTACCATTGACTTTCTTCACAGAACTGGAAAAAACCACCATGAACTTCATATGGAACCAAAAGAGAGCCCGCATAGCCAAGTCAATTCTAAGCAAAAAGAACACAGCGGGGGGCATCACACTACCGGATTTCAAACTATACTACAAGGCTATAGTAATCAAAACAGCATGGTACTGGTACCAAAACAGAGATATAGACCAATGGAACAGAACAGAGGCACCGGAGGCAACACAACATACATACAACTATACAATCTTTGATAAACCTGACAAAAACAAGCAATGGGGCAAGGATTCCATGTTTAACAAATGGTGTTGGGAAAACTGGCTAGCCATGTGCAGAAAGCAGAAACTGGACCCCTTCCTGACACCTTACACTAAAAGTAACTCCAGATGGATTAAAGACTTAAACATAAGACCTGGCACCATAAAAACCCTAGAAGGAAATCTAGGCAAAACTATCCAGGACATAGGAGTAGGCAAGGACTTCATGAACAAAACACCAAAAGCATTGGCAACAAAAGCCAAAATAGACAAATGGGACCTAATCAAACTCCACAGCTTCTGCACGGCAAAAGAAACAGTCACTAGAGTGGATCGGCAACCAACAGAATGGGAAAAAATTTTTGCAGTCTACCCATCTGACAAAGGGCTGATATCCAGAATTTACAAAGAACTCAAACAGATTTACAGGAAAAAAACAAACAAGCCCATTCAAAAGTGGGCAAAGGATATGAACAGATACTTTAAAAAAGAAGACATATATGAGGCCAACAATCATATGAAAAAATGCTCATCGTCACTGGTCATCAGAGAGATGCAAATCAAAACCACATTGAGATACCATCTCACGCCAGTTAGAATGGCGATCATTAAAAAATCTGGAGACAACAGATGCTGGAGAGGATGTGGAGGAAAAGGAACACTTTTACACTGTTGGTGGGAGTGTAAATTAGTTCGACCATTGTGGAAGACAGTGTGGCGATTCCTCAAGGCCTTAGAAATAGAAATTCCATTTGACCCAGCAATCCCATTACTGGGTATATATCCAAAGGACTATAAATCGTTCTACTATAAGGACACATGTACACGAATGTTCATTGCAGCACTGTTTACAATAGCAAAGACCTGGAATCAACCAAAATGCCCATTGATAATAGACTGGATTGGAAAAATGTGGCACATATACACCATGGAATATTATGCAGCAATCAGAAATGATGAGTTTGTGTCGTTTGTAGGGACATGGATGAATCTGGAAAACATCATCCTCAGCAAACTGACACAAGAACAGAAAATGAAACACCGCATATTCTCACTCATAGGTGGGTGATGAAAAATGAGAACACATGGACACAGAAAGGGGAGTACTAAACAGTGGGGTCTATTGGGGGGAAAAGGGGAGGGCCAGTGGGAGGGAGAGGTGGGGAGGGCTAGCCTGGGGAGAAATGCCAAATGTGGGTGAAGGGGAGAAGAAAAGCAAAGCACACTGCCATGTGTGTACCTACGCAACTGTCTTGCATGCTCTTCTCATGTACCCCAAAACCTATAATCCAATAAAAAATTTAAAAAAATAAAATAAAATAAAATAAAAAATAGCACTCATTACTGTGATTTAGCAATGTTTCTATGGTGTATGTATATTTCAAAAGGAAATAAAACTAATATGTTGGAGAGACATCAGCACTCCCATATTTATTGCAGTAAACGCCCATGTTTATTCAGAATGGCCAAGATATGACAGCAGCCTGAATGTTCATCAGCAGATGAATTAATTTTAAAAATGTGGTATATATAGACAAATGTGATACTATTCAACCATAAAAAAGAGTGAAATCCTGTCATTTGCGACAACATGGATGAAGCAGAGGACATTATGTTAAGGGAAATAAGCGAGGCACAGAAAGACAAACACCACCTGATCTCATTCATATGTGGAATTTAAGAAAAGTTGATCCCATAGAAGTTGAGAGTATAGTAGTGATTACCAGAGGATATAGATTGGAAGGAGCAGGAAAGGATGCAGAGATGTTGGTCGACAGGTATAAAATTAGTTAGATATGAGGAATAAGTTCTGATGTTCTATTGCACAGTAGGACTATAGTAAATAATGTATTATATATTTCAAAATTGCTAGAAAAGAGGATTTTGAATGTTCATATCACAAAGAAATGATCAATGTTTAAGGTGATGAGTATGTTCATTATCCTGATTCAATTATTACAGAATATATACATGTATCAAAACATTGCATAGTATCCATAAGTATGTACAATTATGTCAGTCACAATAAAAAACTTCAAAAAATGTACTTCTGATTAATACCAACTTAATTTTCAAAATACAAAAAAACTTTTCTTCTGTATATCTCTATTTCCTCCCCTTCTTTTGTGCTACTATTGTCAAACAAATTACATTTTTATACATCATAAGTTCTTGAATATCTTCATAATTATTGCTTTATATAGTTGTCTTTTAAAATTATATAAGTGTAGAGAAGAGGTACAAACAAAAGTACATTGATATTCATTGGGTTCAGTGGCTCATGCCTTTAATTTCAGCACTTTGGGAGGCTGAGGCAAGCAGATTACTTGAAGCCAGGAGTTTGATACCAGCCTGGCCAATGTGACAAAACCCTGTTTCTACTAAAAATACAAAAAAATATCTGGGCATGGTGTTGCTTGCATGTAGTTTTAGCTACTTGGGAGGCTGAGGCATGAGAATTGCTTGAACCCAGTAGGTGGAGGTTGGAATGTGCTGAGTCCATGCCACTGCACTCCAGTGTGGGTGACAGAGCAAGACTATGTCTCAAAAAAAAAAAAAAAGTACATTGATAAGTACATTGATATTGCCTTTTATATTTACATATTTAGCTACCTTTATTGGTATTATTCATATGGATTTGAGTTTGTCTAGTGTTTTTTTAATTTCATGCTGAGTTTGCATTTTTTGAGGGCAGGTATAGTAGGGATGAATTCTCTCATTTGTATCTAAAACATCTCAATTTCTGCATACTTTTTGAAGGATGGTGTTTCATGATATAAATTTCTTGGTGGACAATTTTTTTCTTTTAGCACTTGTCATTCTACTGCCATCTGGTTTCCATGATTTATGATAAAAAGTCAACTATTAATGTTATTGGGGATCGTATGTGCTGAGTCAAGTTTCTCTTGCTGCTTTTAAGATTATCTGTCTTTGACTTTCAACCCTCAAGTGCTTAGGTTTTGGCCTCAGAGTTTGTCCAGCTTGGAATTTGTTAAGCCTCTTATATATACGGATGAACGTTTTTCATTAAATTTGGAAGTTTCCTGCCATTATTTGGTAAAATATTCTTTCTGCTTTCTTGGTCTTTATCCTCTCCTGAAACACTGATTGTGAATTATGCATATGTTAGTATTCTAGTGATTCCAGTTGAATTCTGAAACTTTTTTACTTTATTTTTTAATTTTCTGTTCCTCAGACTAGAAAATTTCAAGTGACTTCTTTTTAAGTTCACTGTTTTGCCAGCTCAAATTTTCTGCTGAAATACTTTAATATCTTCTTACGTTTCGACTTGACAACTTCTATTTTATAATTTTTATCTTTTTATTACACTTTATCTTCAGCAAAAGGCTGACAAGGCAATTATCTTTTTATTGATATGATATAATTGGCGACACATCATTCTCATTCTTTTCTTGAATTCTTTAAACAGTATTTTATTAACTCTTTGAACATGTTTATAATAACTGATTTAAAGTCTTTGTATAGATGTTTAACATCTGGGCTTCCTCAGTGACAGTTTTTATTGGTTGTTTTTCTTTCCCTGTATATAAACCATACTTTTCTATTTTTGTTTTATAATTTTCGCTGAAAATTAGACATTTCAAATGATAACATGTAGCAATCCTGGAAATCAAATCACGGCTCATTCTGTATGAGTTTGTCATTGTTGCAGATTATTGCTGTTGTTCTTCATGTTTGTTTAGCAACTTTCTGGATAAATTCTGTAAAGGCTGTATTCTTTTTCGTGTGCAGCCCTGAAGTCTCTGCTGAGTATGCTAATGATTGAACAGAGATTTCTTAAATTCCTTGAACCAACAAGCCTCCCAGCCTTTGCCAAGGAACTCTGGGTGTGTAGTACAATGTGCCTTTTACACTGCATCAATATAAAAATCTGCCTTAGACTTCACTTTCTACTTGCACAGAGCTTCAAAGTAAACCCAAAGTGAGAGATGAAAGTCTTCCTGTATCTTTCCTGAGTTTGCACACAGCCCTTCACTGGCATATAGTCTTCTAGGTTCCCAGGAATAGGCAAGAGCTTTTCAAGGTGCCATGTAGGTAACTTATTCCCATGTTTTGGTTTTTTTCTTTTACATCTTTTGATCAGCCTCCTGCGTGTCCCAACTTGTATCCCCACCTTGTCTGACATTACCTTGTTGTGATATGAAACAATCTTGACACTGTTTTTGATAAACACCCTGAGGATAAGCAAAAGTAAGATCTGACTTAGGTCAAATAGAGACAGATCCTCAAAGCTGAGCTTTTCTCAGGAACAGCCACATAGGTCAGAGATCAAATAGTAACAATTTTCTGGGGCTGGAGCTTTTGGAGCAGATCCAAACCTGTCCTTTCCTTTTCCTTAGTAGCTGTGAGGCTGCTGGTTTTTACAGTTACCATGGTTACAAGACTGTTAGTTTTCATAGCTTCTGTGGAGCAGGTGGGAAGAGGACAAAACAAGTTAAAATGTCCCAAAACTCACTGTTTTTACTGATATTACATTGTTTTTCTTGAATAAATATGCCATCAGATTGTTGTAAACCTTTGGTTAATTTTCAGAGCTTTGAAATAGTTTATTTTTCTCCACTTTTGTTAACGTTCTTACTGCTTTTACGTAGAAATGGATTTTTTTGGGAGGTTCTTACTCTGCCATCCCAGATGTGCTTCTGCCATTTATTTTTAATTGGCTTTCCACCTTATTGATTTACAGCAGTTTCTATTTAACATTTTGATTGATTCTTGATACAAATCATTGGTTACATATATGCTTTGTGAGTATCTTCTCCCAGTTTGTGTCTTGCTTTTCACTCTGTGAGAATCTAATCTCGTATTTCATTGCTCAGTTGAATAGTTTTGTCATGAAGAGAAGGATTAAACACTTGTGTTCACCTGCCAGGTAGTCAAGAATATCTACTGACTTCAGTAGAAAGGGCTATGAAGTGGGAATTCATGATCATTATCATGAATTTTGCTTATACTGTCATGCAGTATAAGCAAAATTCCTTATATCATGTTATTCTACCTGTATGTTTTGTGACTTGATGATTTTCAATTATTGTTGTTTTAAAAGCTATGCTGTATTCAATAGTAACAGAGATACTATGTTTTGCTGGAGATATATATAATTTCCAATTGTTTATGCTAAGAAACAATGCTAGAATATCTTTGCATATCTGTTTCTAGATTTATTGTAAATATTTCTGAAGATTTGAATCTGAGAAATGAAATGCATGACCCAAACAACATAAACTTTCTATTATTTCTATAGAGTGGCCAATTGCCTTCCAAAAAGGCTATGTCAAGCTATATTTTCATGTGGAGTTTAAAGAAATGTGTCTTCCTGCATCTTCACCAAAAAATTGAGATAAACATTCTAATTTTGAGAGTTGAATGGCAAAAGTCTATTTAAAGGCTCTAGTTTGTATTTCTTTGATCACTTGTGAGATTGGTAATCTTTTCATTTGTCCATTTTTATCTTCTTTTCCATGAATTGTTTATATCCTTCAGCTATTTTATCTTGCTGATTTGTCTTTGCTTGTTAAAGATATTGTAAGCTAGACACAGTGACTCACGCCTGTAATACCTGTACTTTGGGAAGTTGAGATGGGAGAATCACTTGAAGCAAGGAGTTCAAGGTTACAGATAGCTATGATTGTGCCACTGTATCCCAGCCTCGGCAACAGAATGAGATTCTGTCTCTAAATAATTTAAAATATTTTTCTCAACCATATTGTTCATATTTTAATTCTTTTATATTAATTTTAAAAGTGATTTATATATTTCTAGAATTTTTGTCTTGTTAAAAAAGGCCTATTACAACTTGAAGTCATAAAAATGCTTTCCTATATTTCCTTCTAATAATTTTATAATTTTGCTTTGTAATGTTGTTTTCTCATTTTTATAGAGTGACAAATTACCCTCCCAAGGGTTTTAGTCTTTTCTTAAATCCCTCTTTTATAAACATATAAGAGCTTTACAGTGACTCTAGTGCTCTATAAGAGTTTCTCTGTTTTTTCAAATGTGTGGGAAATTGTCTGGTAATCATTTGCTAAGTTGTCCACTCTTTATCTCAGATTTCAAAGGCTGCTTGTGACAAAACTAACTCCCTGAGGTTGCAAGACTCTGCCTCGGGTCTCCTTCAGTCTCACTGACCACTATGTCTATTTCTGAGCTGCTGCCTTGCTGTTTTATTTACTATAGCTTTATGGTATGTTTTCCTACCTGGCCAAGAAGCCCCAACCCTTGTTTTGCTCTTTTTCATAAATGTATTTGTTACTATTGTGCGTGTGCCTCTTTCATGTGATCTTTAGAATAAACTTCAGGATTCTAACAAAAATTCTGTTAGATGAGATTTTGATTAGTGTTGTATTTAATTTATCAGTAACTTTAAGACAGATTTAGTGTTCTAATAATGTTAGATATTCCCATCCAAGACACACACACACACACACACACACACACACACACACACTTTATGTTCTATAGGTATTTTTTAGTTTTATTAATACAGTTACATTTCTTCCTTTTTTTTTTTTGAAGGAGTCCCTCTCTGTCACCCAGGCTGGAGTACAGTGGCATGATCTCAGCTCACTGCAACCTCTGCTTCCCAGGTTCAAGCAATTCTCATGCCTCCTGAGTATCTGAGATTATAGGCACTCATCATCATGCCCAGCTAATTTTTGCATTTTTAGTAGAAACGAGGTCTCACCATGTTGGCCAGGCTGGTCTCGAACTCCTAACCTCACATGATCTGCTTGCCTTAGCCTCCCAAAGTGCTGGGATTATAGGCATGAGCCATCACACCCAGCCTAGTTCTAACATTTCTTATTATGTCTTTTAGGGATGAGTTGCTAATTGCAAATGGCATTATCTTATTCATTACATTCTCTAACTGAAAATCATAGATGCCATCAATATTGTATGTCCTTTTCCCAACCACATTCATTAATTTTCTTTTAAGTCACAACAGTTTTCCAGATTAATTACCTGATTATTTTTCTTGAATTATTTGAACCTCCATAAAACATTACATGCTAACAGTGATAGTGGTAATCTTTGTCTTTTTACCAATTATAGTGGAGATAGCTCTTAACTGTTTCATCCTCAAGTTTATTGTGGGATTTAAGGGAGTTCTCTTCTACTTTTAGTTTATAAACAATGTTTTAAATGATTGTCCCCATTGAAGATTGAATTGGCCTTTTTTCATTTGCTAATGTATTAAATTTGATTAATAGGAATTGTAATGTTGAACCACCTTTTTGTTCATGAAATGAAACCTATTTTTTTGTCATGTATTTTTAATATACCACTGGATTTGATTTATTAATATTTAATTTGTATACTTGCATTTATATTCTCAAATTGGATTATAATTTTTCCTTGAGTGTCATTCTTGTCCTCAGGGATATGCTAGCTGTATAGAATAAACAAAGAAGGCTCTACTTTTCTGATATTCTTCAACAGTTTATGATAATAATTATCTTGATATTCTTCAACAGTTTATAATAATAATTATCTGCTCTTATAAGTTTTATAGAACTCATTCATAAACTGGTCCTGTTTTCTGTGGGAGAAGGTGTTGATAGTTAACTACTTTCCATCATCTACTACAGTTAATGATTTAAACAAATTCTATAACTCTTTCTAAGTTATGTTTTAAGACTATCATTCCTTTCATCTGGATTTTTTCTTTGAGTGCCTCCAAGGAGAAAGATAGATCAAAAAAGAAACAAACAAACCTAAGTGTTTCAAACAAATAAGCTGAAGAGTATTTCTTAGGATTAAAGATAACATTGTTTCTTTCTCCTTCATAATAGAAATAATCTCAGTTCAGATGAATACTCAAACTAATTTCTCTATTAAGAAATAGAGAGCAGTACCAGCCAGTTTCAAATGTGTCTTGTTTAATACTAAATTGTGTTTAAATTGCCATAAGCCCATTTATACTGATTATACAGTTTCTTAAATTTTAGATTAAAAAAATAATTCAACAATAAAACAAACAAAAAATAAAAGGTGTTTGAACTTAGGTGCATGTCTTGAGTTTCCTGATAAAATGACGATCACTGCTTTAGAGATGTGGACATGTCAGTATCATGAGATCCAAAAACATGCAGTTAATATAACATATTCTAGAGCCCACAGTGTCATCAGAAAGAACCTGTGTTGACTGTGGTTGTTTCCACAGCGACCCCTGTAATGTCCATCCACTCTCTCCCTGTTGCGTGGATGAACACCAACTAAACCAATCAAGCGAATCTTGTCTACTTTGCTGCTGAAATTTGTTCCGGTCACCCGAACCTAAGCAAATCATCCCACTGCATCTTTCTGTAACCTTTATGAGGTTGCACTGTTGGAATTCTGCTCTGGTTTTGAATTACTATATTCTTGTCCCTGTACCTTCAGAGTTCCAGATAACTTTTTTTTTTTAGACAGGGTCTCACTCTATCACCCAGGCTGGAGTGCAGTGGCATTATCTCGGCTCACTACAACCTCTACCTCGCTGGCTCAAGCAATTATCGTGCCTCAGCCTCCAAGTAGCTGAGATTATAGGTGTACACCATCATGCCCAGCTAATTTTGTGTATTGTTAACAGAGACAGGGTTATGCCATGTTGCCCAGGCTGGTCTTGAACTCCTGAGCTCAGTCAATCCACCTGCCTCAGCCTCCCAAAATACTAGGATTGCAGGTGTCAGCCAACATGCCCAGCACAAACAAGTTTTTAGTAGCCCCATCAGTGGACGACAGCATGGGGTTTTACAAGAATCTCTTCTACTTTGGGAAGGGACATGACAAAGACACTAATCTCCTGTTTTATTAGTTTTCACACCACTATAAAGAACTGCCTGAGACTGGGTAATTTATTAACAAAAAGAAAAAAAGGCTTAATTGACTCACAGTTTTGCATGGCCAGGGAGGTCTCAGGAAACTTACAATCATCGTGGAAGGGTAAGCAAACACTTCCTTTTTCACAAGCCAGCAGGAGAGAGAGAACATGCAGGGGAAATGTCAGACACTTATAAAAACATCGAATCTTGTTAGAATTCACTATTATAAGAACAGCATAAGGGCAACCATCCCATAATCCAATCATTTCCCTCCCTAAATACATGGGGATTACAAGGATTACAATTCAAGATGAGACTTGGGTGGGGAAACAGAGCCAAGCCATATCACCTGTGCTCAGGCACAGGCTTTAGAAGCAACAGCTCAAGTTAAAGAATAGGAGCATCTGGTTTCTAGATAAGATAGAAACTTTAATCTGTGTTTTTAGAGATGGGATTCAGGGATTCTAAATGATGCTCAAATTATATCCAAGATAAAGTGCATTTTCCTGGAAGAGGGTCTATTGCTTTTGTTAAATTCTCCAAGACACAAGGAATTAAAAGGCTTAAGAACTTTGGTATTATAGCCCACCATCCTTGAATTCAGGGAAAACTGCACAGACGGTGATCAAAGGCTCACAAGAATCAGGAGAGCAGAGGCAGGTTTGTACTGCTGGTAAGAGATGGGTTGTAAAGAAGTCTCAGCAGGTCTGGCAGTGGTCCTCAGTCTTGGCTATGCTTCAGAACTTCCTGGAGAATTTACAAAAACTGTGTGCTGAGAAAAATGCCTAGATGAGTTGAATGAGACCCACATTGGTATCTGGGTTGGTGGTGGTTTTGTTTGTTTGGGGTGTGTGTGTGTGTGTGTGACTTAAGGACTGTCATCAAGAGAACCTTAACTAAATTCACCCAGAGAGCCTGTTTCCCACCTTCAGTTCTGCAGTTCCAGAATAGATCAGCTCATAACTCCTCAAGACAAACATTCTCTTCCCTCCAAGTAGATAGGGTAAGACAATTTTTCTCTCTAAAAAAATTACTTTGGAGAGTAATTACTTGGGGTAGAATTAAAATTCAGTGTTTACTCACAGACATCAATGTTGTACCTGCTCTGGATTTGTGGGATAACATTACAAGCATGCTTGAGAAAAGTCTTGAATGATGTTTACTAAGCACTGGGATGTTTCCTGCTGAATAAACATCCTCATCAACATGTTGAGGCCTAACTAATATTTTGAATACCCGGGACGTTTTCCTATTCCCCAAGAGTTTCTTTTTCTTTTGTCTTGTTAATTTTTTCTTGTTTATTTTTCTAATTTTATCCCAAACTTTTTGCCACTTCATTCCATCCCCTTACTTCTTGTCATAACCCCTTCTATTATAACTGTCTCTACAAATTACTCATATAAGCAAATTATTTCAGGAAGAATTCATTTAGAAAAGCATTTATTTTTAAGATTGCCATTCTCTTTGCAGCCTATTAAAAATTATTGTAATTAAGAGTAGGCATTATTTAATTTTGATTAGCGATCTAAAAAGCAATCTGCAGAAATGCAAAATATCCAAAATCAGGACACAGTCTGAAATGTAAGTCATGTTAGCAATATACAATGGTAAAATATTTAAAAGAGGTTTATTATCTTGCTATTTTTAGCCTTTATCTTAATTATTTAAAAACCTATTTTTCAAAGCATTAAATAATCCTTCTTGCAGACTCTTCTTTGGTTTCAAACCTAAATAGGCCTTAACTCCTCTTGCAGATAACAAAAGCTTGAAATTAACTGCTCCCATTTCCACACTCATTCCAACTTTCCTTCTGGCTTCCCAGTATATATCTTAAGTTCCTGATCTTTTTGCCAAACTCTGCCAACTAGATTCTACATTTGTTTTATTTTTATTTTTAACTATCCTTTTCCCAGGGTATAAGGATTATTTTTTTAAAGGAAGAAATATCAAACAAGACAAGCTTTATGGTGGAAAGTGTATCAAACACTGGAATTTAGTACAGGAATTTGTCTGCCAGTTACTGATGGCCAGTTTAAGAACTCAATGACAGTCAAGTGGCTTATGTGACAGGTCTAGAAAGCCCAAGAACCCTCATTTCCAGAGTGAGTTTTTAGTCTTGAGGCTCTGGATGCTTGAGGAACTACAGCAGCCCTCTCTCAGAGCTGTCCTCACCACCATGGAAATAGATCAGCAGAAAATCACAGATTTAGGAGCAAAGAACCCTGGTGCTCCTAATCCCCTCTCTGCCACTTAATGCTTTGTGATCTCCATACAGGTCACAATTTCTGTGAAGCTCAGTTTCTCATCTGCAAAATGTGATTCCTCATATCTAATCCTAAGGCTGTTATAAAAGATTAAGGTCATGCACATATGATCTATGGCTAGCAAGTGGCATTCAATAAACAGAAGTGATCACATTCCCGGAGTCTATGTCACAGAATTTTCTTTCAGCAAATAAAAACTGACTCAAATACCTTTGAGAACACTTTTTTAATGTAATTACATTTCCTAATATTTTATAAATCAATAATTGATATTTATTGAATATCTCCATGATACCACCGTTGCCTGGGTCCTTAATCCAAGTTCTTCCAAGTATTCACGGTGTGACATTAGCAAATCACTTAATTCTTTGTGCCTTTTCCACATCTGTAAAATTGGTGTAATAATAGTACCTACATCACAGGGACTGAAGACAGAGTAGTGAACAAGACAGACCCAGACTTGCTGGCCATGAGTTTCATGTAATAAAACCAAGAGGCATACTTCCTTTCTCTTTAATTGTTTCAGAAATAATCATAATAAGCCCCATGAGTCCAAAATATCACAAAGTAAATTACTCCTTTTAGACAATAAAAGGCCAGATGTACTCAACGCTAACTATAGTAATCATTTATATATTAATTAAATTAATCTTTACAATAATCCTATGATGTAGGGACATTTGAGAAATGGGATCTCACTATCTTGCCCAATCTGGTCTCAAACTCCAGGCCTCAAGTGATCCTTCTGCCTCAGCCTCTCAAAATGCTGGAATTACAGGCATGAACCTCTGTGCCTGGTCTATGGATACTATTATTACTGTTGTTTTACATATAAGGAAAACAAAGCATCAGGAGTTAAGTGATTTGCTCTCTGCATACTGCGAAAACATGCAGAGTTTG
Organism: Callithrix jacchus; assembly: GCF_049354715.1. Taxonomy (NCBI): domain Eukaryota; kingdom Metazoa; phylum Chordata; class Mammalia; order Primates; family Cebidae; genus Callithrix; species Callithrix jacchus. Next base: position 24,049,196 of record NC_133508.1, on the reverse strand, counting down.
GACTATGGACCCAGTCATGTGGCTGCAGAGCCCTCCCTCTTAGCCTTTGTTCTGCATGGCAGGTGGAGTGATGCCAGGAGGCAGACTCATCTTCTTGGCCTTCAGATCATGTAGGATGTGAAGGTATGCTTTGCCAGATGCCCCAGACACAGTTGGGACAAATGTCCCTGGGTTCTTGGAGAAAGAGGACTGAGACAAAGAATTGCTATCAATTAAGATCTAAAACTCTCCAACAAGGTGGAAAAGGTAGGAAGATGATTCGTCTTCTACTCCTTGCAAAAGGTTTCATGTGTAAAAAGGACTCACTCTGAGATGTACCAGTTTGTTCCAAAAGCTTATATTACCTTCCTTGGGAGAGGGGTTTTATTAACAAAGTGTAGGCTAAATGAATGTTTTTTTACTGGGGATATTACAAAAAGGGTTGGGCACAGTACTCACACCTGTAGTCCTAGCACTTTGGGAAGCCAAGGTAGGAGGATCACTTGGCCCTAGGAATATAAGACCAGTCTGGGCAACATAGGGAGACCCCATCTCTTAAAAAAAAAAAAATTGAAAAAGTTAGCCAGGCATGGTGGTGCACCTCTGTAGTCTCAACTGCTCAGGAGGCTGAGGCAGGAGGATCACTTGAGTCAAGGAGGTCAAGGCTGCAGTGAATTACAATCACACCACTGAACTCCAGCCTAAGTGACAGAGAGAACCCCTGTCTTCAAATAGATATATATTTCATATACATATGAAAATAGCAGGGGCTCTTCACTGTGAATTTAATACATAAATTTTTTCTCTGCATTTGAGGAATTGGGGGTTTGGATGGAAAGATCATACAAGAAAGAATACATGATCTCTATCCAAGGAACCTAGCAACAACCCCAAGAAGAATGGCTGTGAAGAGAGGACCACCACCCACACTTTGGGCCACACAAGGTCCCTGTCTTGACTGTCACACCCATGGCCACCTCCATACAGATGGCACCCATTCTATAATGTAATACTGCTGCCCTGGCCATCGATGGCTGATCCCCAACAACACAAAGCTTTCAAGGCTGATCAGCAGTTCCCCTGGGGGCCTGGCAGAAGGCTTTGCCAGGAAGAAAGCTCCACATGAAAGAGCAATTGATAAGCCCAATGGGATTCCCTTTCTTAGAGAGTTTGTACATGGCACATACATAGGAAATTAAAGTAGGCAATGCAAAAGTGAAAACAAAGACACACAGAGAAACCAGAACATAGAGAGGAGTTAGCTATTAGCTACAAGTGCAGATAAAAAAGACAGACTGTGGCTGAGATGCCCTAACCAAGGAGCACCCAAGCTATGATCTCCAAGGTGGGGTTCACAAAATGATCCCTTGTGGGATTAGAAGAAAATATCATAACTCCTATTTACATTGACTTTTTTTAATCAAATTGCTTTTATATTATTTGTGTACATTTAATGTGTGTGTGCGTGTGCGCGCACGCGTGTGTGTGTGTGTGTGTGTGTGTGAAGGAGCATGCTCAATGTTTTTCGCTGTTGGAAGACAGGACCAAAACCCATTTGGAGGCATCTGCAGAAATGCATAGAAAGCAGTAGGCCCTCATTTGTGCAGAGCCAGCCACTACAATGGTGTTGCATCCTGAAAATGTTCCTGGCCATCTCGGGGCTCAGGGTTGGAGCTGCTAAGAAAGTGCTGTGCCCTCTTCCCTCCCTACATGCACTTAATGTTAAAGCCCCACTAACGAGATGTCCAAATATGTTTCTGGAAATAGCCCAACCAATGCAGTTGAAAAAATAAAATTCTTTTATTTTTTTTTTTTTCTTTGAGACAATGTCTTACTCTGTCACCCAGGCTGTGGTGCAGTGGCACCATCTCAGCTCACTGCAACCTCTACCTCCTGGGTTTGAGGGATTCTCCTGCCTCAGCCTCCCAAGTAGCTGGGATTACAAGCATGTGCCATCATGCTCAGCTAATTTTTATATTTGTATTAAAGATGGGGTTTTGCCATGTTAGCCAGGCTGGTCTCAAAACCCTGACCTCAGGTGATCCACCTGCCTCAGCCTTCCAAAGTGCTAGGATTACAGGCATGAGCCACCATGCCTGGCCCTGGTGACCAATTCTGATCTATCCTGTCACAAGGGCAACAGCGAAGTAATTTGAGAGACTAAGGAAAGGGGAGATAGGACACAAATCTCAAAGGAAAACCCGAATGCCCACAGGGAGACTGTGTGTGCTGTACTCGAACCCTATCAGGGAAAGAAGGAGTTTGGAATTGAAGCTAGCATTCCATTGACCTGCATTAAAAACTTCATTGTTTCTGTGCTTCACTGTCTTTTGAGTATTCGCCTCTGAAGTGGTCGAGTATTTTAAATGTGAACTTCTAGGGAGTTACACGGTTCAGCTCCCTGGGGACTGTTTATCTTAAACATTTAGGAAACAAAGAAATTTCAATGAGACATCTCTAAAACGAATCAAACTTTCATAGATTTTCATTAAATTTCCTAGCTATTATATCAGTCTAGTAACTGGAATTTTTTTTTCAACAGAGTAAAGCTGTAATAAAGAAATGACAAGAAATCCTCTAAGAAACAAAAGTAGGGAAATTTCCAAGCCAAAATATTGAAAGAATTTTAATGATTTTATTCAACATCACTGGGCAAAAATAAAATAACTGCAAATATAAACTAATGAATGGCATTTTACTTCTATTATCCTCTAGATTCCATGATTATTACTGCTGCTGGTCGAATTCATTAGCATGGAAGAATAGATCAATGGATGATTAGCCATCCTTTCCATATGCGTTTCCATGTGAAAACTTAGCTATGTTTCCTCATAACATTTTTTCTTGCAAAAGAAAAAAATATTGTTGCAAATAACTTTAGCAGTATTCTTTGGCCTATGGAGAACATCTGTCTGTAGATTCCACTTCTCTCAACTATAAAAAATGCCTTGAGATTATATTGCTATTAATATTACAGGATTCAGGATACCTTTGCTCCAAAACTCTCATCCAAACTCAAAAGGTTTGGTCAGTTTGCTGCCAAATACCTCTCCACTGTTTATGTGTCCCATCCCATTCAACAAGGCTATGTTTGTTCTAGGCACAATTCTTGGCCTTTGTGACAAACACAAAACAAAATTAATCATGGTCTCTGGGCTGAAGGAGCTTGCACTCTAGCAGGGAAGATACAACATTCACCTAAATGACTGTAACACAAGATCAAATGTACTATAGGCTGCAAACACATGTACTATAGGCTGCATAAATAAAATGTGGATGTTGGAAAAGGCGTGCTCACTTCCAGTGGGGGCATCTGGAGATTTACAGGTAGTAAAGGATAGGTCTGATTTAGGTAGCCAAAGAGGGTGGAGAAGGGAAGTGGAAAGAAGAGGGGAACAGAAAAAAGTGGGGACGTAGGAGGAGACTTAAAAGAATCACACCTTTCAAGACTGGGAATGGAAAAACGTGGAGTCCAGTTAGGGAACACTGACTGATGCTACAGATCACTCTAAAGGAATCAGAGACAAGTAAAGGACTGAGTCACACAGAGAGATGGGCTGGTTGGTTAAAAGGCTCTGATTAAACTAAGCTTCTTTTGCCTGATGCCTATTTTCTTCTTCCAGCTTTGTTTGACCCCACGCCACTGTAGTGCACTCAAAAGATGCTGGTTTTGTCTGTTTACCTGACTCTCTTCTTGGTCATGGAGCAGGTCCCGGAGGGCAGGGCTGGTGTCATTTTCCTCTTTGTAGTCACAAAACCTGACATACTTCTTGGCACAGGGATGTCTGTAGAATGAATGAATGCCATGCTTTTGGAACCAATCTCTGTATAGTAGGTTGTCTGTTTGTGGTCAAGATTTTGCCACTGGTGATAATGTCTAAGTGATTAACTGAGGAGTATAAACAGGACAGCTACTCAGCAACTGGGTCAGAGTCTACCTCAGCTCCTTCCTCAGTCTGACCACTGTGTGCAGGTGCTTACCTGACCAACATGTATTACCCTGCCTTGTAAAATAATCATAAGAGTAGAGTCACCTTTTGGTAGGCACAGGGGATTTGTTCCAGTACCCCCCAAGACTCCACAATCTGTAGGTGCTCAAGTCCCTGATATAAAATGACTTTGTTTTTGCATATAACCCTTGCACATCCTCCTGTATAATTTAAATCATCTCTAGATTGCTTATAATACCTAATCCAATGTAAGTGCTTTGTAAATAGTGGTTAAATTGTATTGCTTAGTGAATAATGATAAGGGGGGAAAAGTCTGTACTTGTTCAATACAGATGCAACCATGCTTTTTTTCTTCTATCAAATATTTTTGATCAGCAGCTGGTTGAACCCACTAATGCAGAACCCAAGGAGGGCTGACAGTCTTCAGCTGTGAGGGTTGCTGTGGGAATTAAATGAACTAATGTACACTATACCCTTAGCACATTACCTGGCATGTAGTAAGTGCTTCATTTGTATAAGTTCTATTATTATTTAACATTAAATACAGGTTGTCAATGACACCTGGGAGGCTGCTCAAGATCTCAGCATGACACTGACTTCATGTTCAAAGCACAGGGCTGAGTAATAATTCTTTGCTTTATTTTGGAACCTAAGATCGTACCAACAGGATTCCCTTTCTGGTGGGCATATTTTTAATTTTTTTTTTGTTTGGGCATAGCAGGCATACAGGAGAATGCAAAAACACTCAAATATGCAGTGCGATGTATAATTATATAACAAATATGCTTAAAATATTGTTATCTCCTCTGAAGCTCCCCTTATCTCTCTAGTGGAAATTCTCTCTCTCTCTCTGTCTCTCTCTCTCTCTCTCTCTCTCTCCAGGAAACTGCCACCCTGATTCTTACAGCAGTCCTATTCTAGTTCTCTCAGATTTTCTTTATAGTTGTATCACCTCTAAGGTATGATTTCTTCTGGTTTTCGATTTTATATCAATGAAAAATATACTGTACACATTCTTTTGTGCCTTGCTTTTTTTTTTTTTGATCTATATTGTGTTTGTAAAATTCTTCCAAAAAAAAAGACTCTGGTTTATCCTTTTTTATTGTAAGAATTTCAATGTGCTAATATGTGCTAACGTATGTAAAATTTATTCATTCACTTAATGTTGATGGCCACTTTAGCTGAAGAATATTTGGTTCACTTCTCATTTAGAAATCACATCAAAATTCTGCTTGAAACATTCTTATAGATATCTTTGGGTAGAAAAATATTTCCTTTCTCTAAGGATATAACCAATAGAGAGATTGTTATATCGTAAGATATGAGTAGCTCCAATTTTATTAGATAATGCAAACTGTTTTCCAAACTGAATATACTAATTTCTATGCCTACCAGCAGTATATGAGAGAGCTCATTACTCCGTGTCCCAGCTAACATGTGTTATGGACATTTTTTTTTTTTTTTTTTTTTGCCAATCAGGGATCTCAATATAATTTTGCTTGTATTTCCTGATTATTAATGATGTTGACCATCTTTGCATATTCTTATTGGTTGTTTGGATTTTCTTTTTGTGAAGTGCTTGTTCAAGGGTTTTGTTCATTTTTCAGTTGGGTTATCTTTTTCTAATTGGTCTATGGATACAAGACTTCATTAATCATATGTTGCAAATATCTCTTTCTGTGGCTTGTATTTTCACAGTCTTTCTGGTGTCTTTTTATGAGTTTACTTAAGTTCAATGTAGTTACAATCCTTTGTTTTTATATATTTTGAAACCCTGCCCAATTTCATAAAGATAGTTACAATCACGAACATAACTTTTTTTTTCTTTTCACATTTAACCCACTTGCAGGAAGAGGTTGAGTTTTATACTTTTCTAGGTTTGCTCAAGCCAGTTCTGAGGCTATTTTTGGGACAATTCATTGATAATTGAGTACAAGGACATATGAAAACATGCTTCTCATAGATAAGATTTTATGAACAAAAATCATTGGATACAATTCTTAGTCATCATTCTGGTTTTTAAATATATATACATGTATATGTATATAATATTTATATTATATTTATATACGTTATTTATAGAGAAAGAGTGTGTGTATTTGTTAAGAATCCAACTGACCAAGAACTCTAAAAAGCAGCATAATAGTACTGTTGACCCAAGATTCTTCAAGCCTGACACTAGATTTCAAAGTGATGCTGTTTAAGTGTGCCAATCCGCCTAGCTCTTGAATTCCTCAGAAAATGCATGCTGCATTATAGTTGATTTTCAAGAGAGATATCTGTGCAAGATATCTGAGCAGCCATTAAATGCAGCTTTGGAATAATTGGCCTTCCTCCATTGTTCAGTTCATAATAGCTGCAATAGCTCATACTGCTAAAATAGATCCAATTATGTAGAACAATATTAAAGAAACAGCAAGCACTTCCTCAGCTAGCATACCTGGCCTAAAAAGTAAGCAAGGAAATTTTTTCTTTTCATCTATTACCATGCATAAATTAAAGTTCCAATAAAATACATAAACCCAGAAATAAAAATACAGCAAAAAGCTCTCACTTAGCACAGGTTTACATAATACTAAAAACTACAAAAGTTAAAATACAATGGGAGAATGTAAGGCTATAAAAATGTAGGTTTGATTGGTCTTATTAATCCTAGAACTTTGGCACAATATTTATCACCATATAAATTTATATTTCAGAAAAAAGTGTAGTACATATTTATATACATATACCTAATACAAATGCATACAATTTTTAATAAAAACCCATGAACAAATCAAATTAGTACATTTGATGTGTATTTCATCTCCTATAAAATACATATTATCTGGGATAAAGGCTGATTAAAATGTAGTAAATGTTAGCATTAACACATTTTGTAAATTAATTATTTCGAAGTAAGGCAAGCAAGTTTCTTTTTCCCATTTGCTCAATTTTAGAATTGAGGACTTCAGGGACTTCAAACCCTTTGAGGACTTCTAAGGGTTTTGACCACTGGTGGTGACAGGGAAACACATGGGTGATACAGTGAGTCCCTTTTTTATCCTCTATTTCCCTGCAGAAAGTAGAAAGAAAGGTCAGGTCTGCACATAGATGTGAAAATAGAGTCTTGAGCTCAAAAGGCTAAAGTAAGAGTCCTCACATCTCATGAGGTCTGAAACTAAAACTTCCTGGGGCCTTTTTTTTCAGGGAAGAAGCTAGTAACTGTCCCCTTACAGGAATGTAAAAAGGATGAATTAAGCTAATGTGGGTAAAAGTGATCATTTCTTCTCCCTTTATAGGCCTTTCAAAGTTTTGTCAAATAGGGGAAGCAGCTACTTTCACAAAGCCAGCAACCACTTGGCAGGTTTAAGTTGAAAATTAACATACCAGTATATATTCTACAAAGTTAAGAGTGGTTGTCAAATAGAGGATTCCTTGAGTTAATTACACGCGACATCTTCAACAAGCATGCACAAATGGCAATTTGTAGTCAATTGTAATCTCAGATCAAACTATTTTAGCATCAAAATATGACTTATTATGAATTAATCTTCTCAGTTGGGGTTTTCTTCCTTGTAGAAATATTTGCTTATGAGTTATCTGATCACTCATATGCTCTAACAATCAAAGAGTACTTTTTGCAACTACCAATACAAAATAGGCTAGCTTGTTCCATAAAAGGTATTGTTTTAGTCATGAAGCTCATAATATGGGGAAAATTATAATATAAATTATGTTGTCAAGTCATATTTTTCATGTCATTACTCTTTGTTTTATGTAATAACAGAAACAAAATGAAACTAATAGTTTTGGAGGGCAGTTCTCATGGGAGTTCGGAATTCTGGTTTGTATCACTTCTGAGTGTACCAGTTTTTGTTTACTGGAAAATGGAAAACCACCTGACTACTTTGAGAGGATATGATGAAGAAAGAGTGGGAGAGGGGAACATTATACACTGGGGCTTTTCAGGGGGGACAAGAAGAGGGATGGCATTAGGAGAAATACTTAATGTAGATGACAGGGTGATGGGTACAGCAAACCACCATGGCACATGTATACCTATGTAACAAACCTGCACATTCTACACATGTATCCCAGAACTTAGTTGTAATTTCTTTTAAAAAGTAAAATTTTTTAAAAAAGAGAAAGTTGGAATAGGAGGAGAGAAGTATAACGAACAAAAGCATTAACGTCAAGCTGACTTGGGTTTGAATTCCAGCTCTCTACTCACCAGTTCAACGATGGTGTTGAATTTAAACTGTGCAGACCTTAATTTTTTCATCTGTAAGAAGGAGTTAATATCTGAATCATAGGATTATTACGAAGATTAGGTAGAACAATCGGTGTCTTAACACAATTTCTCACATATAGGACGTGATTAACAATGTGCATCTCTTTTTCTCTTCTAAACCCTCTCCCTTTCCATATAAATATAGACACCATGCCCAGATTATTTTAACTCTTTGCCAGATACTGTCCTAAATATTTTACAAATAGTAACTTATTTCTCATAACAACCTGTGAAAAGTGCTGTTTTAATCTCTCCTGATAGATGAAGAAACTGAGGCATGAAGAGTTAGCAACTTGCCCAATGGACACAGCAGGTAAATGGTGGGCTGGGTTCAAGCTCTGGGCATCCACGTAAGTCTTATGTCTGCTTTCATAGCAACAAAAGAAAAAGCTCAGGCTGAGTGCAGTGGCTCACACCTGTAATCCCAACACTTTGAGAGGCCACAGAAGAAAGATTGTTTGAGGCCAGGGGTTCAAGACTTCAGTGAGCTAGCCTGGCAACATAGCAATATCCTGTCTCTAGAAAAAAATTATTTTAATTATCCGGGCATGGTTACTTATACCTACAGTCTCAGCTTCTAGGGAGGCTGATGTAACAAGATCACCTGAGCCTAGGAGCTCAAGGCTGCAGTGAGCTATGATTGTACCACTGCACTCTACCCTGCGCAACAAAATGAGATTCTGTCTCCATTTTAACAAGTTTAATAGCATTCTTTGTTGTCAGAATTTCATTACCAATGGTGAAATATAAAAGATATCAAAGGGATATTCATAAACAAAAATATTATTTAAAATAATATTAAATGTGCCAGAAAATCATGCACCTTAGGAAATAAATGAGGCCACAGGAGAAGATGAAGTATGGAGATGAGAGGAGGGGACATCGTGGTAACGGAAGGGTGAGTCTGTGTCAGGGCAGCAGAGAAAAAATGCCAAGGCCAAGTTGGGACATCATTTACCAGACTCTTCACCATCAAAACTCTACTTCCCAACCTTCCAGGCAAGCATAGTGTGGTCACAGCCATGCTTGCCCAGCTTGTAGAAAGCGGCACCATTGCTACCGGCTGCCAACCATTACTGCTTCTCCTGAGTCATGAAGATGTCTTCAAGAGCTATGTTCCCAGAGTTTCATTAACTGACTTACACTGTATTGGGAAAACAAAACTGGGGAGTTTTGCAGTGCACGCTCTGCTGAGTGTCCTGATCCCCCTTCAGGACTAGGGGCTTTCCCCCAGTTGTTTTATAATTTGGCTGCCAGAAGGCACTTGGCTATCAATCACTTTCAGGAACTGCCTCAGCTGAAGAGCCACAATGCACATGGTCATGCCCCTTCCCAGGGCAGACCAACCCAATGACTGGTCCACACAGATGTCTAAAGACACAGCCCTCTGGCTAACTGGGACAATGCTGAAGGACTATCCCAGCATCAGAGCTTCCCACGGGGTCGGCTGAGGCCTTTGCCAAGGCAGCATCTCAGCCCAGCTTCTCCACTGCCCAACCTGCTGCTTTTCCTTCCATAGGTGTCAATTCCAAGTTCATTAATAAGCATCCTACAAATTAATTTCCATCTCAGAGTCAGCTCTCCAGGAAACTCAATTTACAACCAATTCCCATTATATGTTTGTGTGTGTGTGTGTGTGTGTGTGTGTGTGTGTGTGTGTATTGATTTGCCTAGTAATTCCAAGTCACAGTAATTTTCACTTCAGCAGATTTCTAGTCTTTCCCTGCTACACAGGCTGAGTGCCATGGTGGCAACTGATTAACTTGGCCATGCAGAAATGACAGCAGAAGCAGGCTTAGACTCAGGTCACACTTTGTAGCCCTCACTGATAATAGTATTTAATGGGTCTCTCATAAGACTTCTCCCTTGAAAGCACAAACATGGCTCCATAGTCAAGACTCTATCTGGGCTGGAGATTTCCCTGAAAGCTAAAAACTTCTTAAAATATTTTCACTGCAAAGAAAACTAGTATTATTTCCTGAACTATTATAAGAAAAGACTTAGAAAGAAATTCATCTTTTCTTTCAAATGCATTGGCTTTGTTTGGTTTTCTTTTAGATGGCAAAGTGCAACATACTTTACAAGCGTATCTTTAAAAGACGGCTGATCAAATTTCAGGCCTGCACATTTCTTGAGTTCAGTGATGAAACAGTGTGCTATTTTAAGAGGTGATTAAAAACAGAGTTTTTTTTAGACCCAAAGTTTAATCAAGATTTTCTCTTTGTCAATTGTTCTCTGACAAGCAAATTCATTTCCAAGTACATTAGGCTGAATGAGATTCCAAGAGGCCCATGAATATCCTCTTCCAGACTCCATCTCAACAAAGGGGACAGTGTACTCTTCCAGATCAAAGGGCCTTCTTCAGAGGTTACCCATCACAAGCCTGCTGGTAACACTGGAAGTTTGGGCAGGGTCTTCTAAGGAGGCTGGCGAGAGGCCACACCCCAGAATTTAAGCGTAAGAAATCCTAATCTGCTTCCCACCTCTAAAGAGGTAAAAGACACAGGATCTCCTTTTAGATGCAAATTGTTGATCTGTAGACAACAGAGCTTCCTAAACTCTGTCTTGTCACCTTTCCCATTTGGAAACTTATAAACAAAAGCACTTATGAAAACTGACCAGCGTGCCTTTTTTGGAGCAGGCTTGGCTGACATGAAAGGGCCCTGAATTAATTGGAATAGCTCCTAAGAATGACATAACAGGGTGTGGAAAAGCTACAAGGACATGAAATGCTCCAAGGACACAAAATGCTATTCTTTTAAAACAAACGTAATGCAATAGGCTGCAACATAAACAAATTGCTTTCTTGTTCAATAGGTCTAAAGAGATCAGCTCACACAAACTGAACTTAAGACTGATTCTAGGATGCTGTAAGGTAGCATTTTCCCATTTTTTTAGAAAAAATTATATACTGGCCTGGGTGTGGTAGCTCATGCCTGTAATCTCAGCACTTTGGGAGGCTGAGGTGGATGGATCACATAAGGTCAGGAGTTTCAGACCAGCCTGGCCAACATGGTGAAACCCCATTTACTGAAAATAAAATAATAAAATAAAATAAATAGGTAGGTTTGGTGGCAGGCACCTACAATCTCAGCTACTCAGGAGGCTGACACAGGAGAATTGCTTGAACCTGGGAGGCAGAGGTTGCAGTAAGCCGATATCGGGCCACTGCATTTCAGCATGAGCTGTAGAACCAGACTTTGTCTCAAAAAAAAAAAAAAAAAAAAAAGTGCATACTGTAGATTTACTCTGGAAAAACAAAAACAAAAAACTTTGATGTGCCAAATTTTGCAAAAAAATAAATAAGAGGGTGATTATTCAGTTTTTACCAGGCTCCTGCATTTGGTGAGGGAAGGGATGGAGGCCACAAGATTTTCTTCTCTGGCTGCTGAGAGTGCCATCAAGAAGGGGGAATGGGAGAGCTGGTGCACATTATTGTGCCAGGCTGTTGGGAGGTAGCCTAGGGCTAACCATGTGCATATCTGCACAACCTGCCTAAACATAGCAGAGATACTCCACAATTTCATTTCATAGGCTTGACCCCGCAATAACCCTGACTATAGGGATTCAAATTTTCAGGACTGCTTTGGTAGAAGACTCCACATCAGAAAAGCTTCCACTTGTCTCTTTCTTTCCATTTTAACTGTCCAGCATTTCCCAAAGGGTAGTCTGTTAAAAGGTACCCTCAATAGAATTTTCCATGGTCAAGTACATTTGAAAAACGATGGGTTTAAGGAAAGCAAAGATCTCTTGTGGCAGAGGGCTTCAGATCCTGTAACACACAAACATGCGCTTTCACTCTTCTAGTGAGAACAGACATGGTCTCCCAGAGTCATTTCACCATTTAACTTCTGTATTGAGGCTAACAACTTGTGGGGTTAATGTCCCAAGGAATATATTTTGGGGTAATCTTATCATTTTGGGAAATATTATTTTAAAAATCTTGGCCAGGTACAGTGGTTCACACTTGCAATCCCAGCATTTTGGGAGGCTGCAGCAGGTGGATTATTTGTGTCTAGGAGTTCAAGTCCAGCCTGGGCAACATGACAAAACCCCGTCTCTTTAAAAAGAAAATTAAGAAAGAAGAAAGAAACATGACAAAACCCCATCTCTTAAAAAAAGAAAAAAGGAAAAAGAAAGAAAATTTATAATTGCTTTCTAAATTGCTCATTTTGTACCCATATTTTAAAATTCTTGGCTTATACATTTATATATGTATTCTTTTATTTGATAGCATTGTGGGAAATATTAAAGAATTCAATTCATTTACTGTGAATGCTTACTCTTAACCCTGCTTTTTGAAAAATATAATTTTGGGGTTTCTGGAAATTTCAATACAAGGTTTCAAATAGATAATAGGCAGTATTCACCCAGTGTTAAAGCTTTGACTCAGCACCCCTTTAGACAGCAAATAAGTTAGTTCTTAGGAACATGCCATCACAGTGATGGAAAGGAATGCCCACATCGCTCGCTCGCTTGAAGCCAGAGCATACTCTATTTGATGAAGCCTCTTGTGATCTTCAGCCTCTGATCATGCCTATCAATCCCAGCAGCCAACTTTGATGCCCTGCTGAAGGAAGAGCTAAGCTGCTTTTACTTGAAAGGGATCAGAAACAATTAAAAAATCGAATGAGGTACTATGGATATGGGAGGAAGGCATGCTCGAAGAAGTGAAATACCAGGAACATGCATTAATCACCCTACGGAGCTGACAAGACTGTCCCTGAATCCACAAGATAAAACAGAAATATAATCTTAAACAAGAAAACAGCCAGAGTCTAGAAATTACTTGGCTAATCTCTGTGCTGGAGTTACAGGTGCAAGCCACCACACCTGGCACAAATGGAATTTTAATTCAAGAATCAACAAGAACATTTTTTTTCCAAGGAGGACTCAAGTTTTTCGTTGCCAAATTGTGCTGTCCTCATAAGGGCTGAAAATTGTTGTTAGGGTTTCCTAAGAGACTGAAAATATAGAGATGAGCAGCAAATAGCATAACAGCATATTTGTGATAGCTTGTCCCTGAATTGCAAATTGTATAATGAAAATTGTTCATGCAGGCATCAGTGTGAAAAGCTCAGCCTAAGATATCAGGTAAAGGATCTTAGACTGGGTGCAATAGCTTATGCCTGTAAACCTAACACTTTGGGAGACCAACACAGGAGGACTGCTTGAAGCCAGGAGTTCAAGATCAGCTTATATAACAAACAAAGCACCCCCGCCCTATCCCTACAAAAGATTTGTTAAAATTAGCCAGATGTGGTGGCATGCACCTGTAGTCTCATTTACTCAAGAGGCTGAGATAAAGAATCAGAGGAGCCCAGGAGTTCAAAGTTGCAGTGGGCTGTGATCACCACTGCACTTTAGCCTGGGCGATAGAGCAAGACCCTGTCTCTTATAAAAGGATCTTGGCTCTGGACACCCAAAGAGAGATGGCAGAGAGATAAATTCTGAGCAGTGCATACAGGTCACGTTGTCTGTTTCTGTGCTCTCCCATCCTCACAAATGAGGCATTACAATCCGACCCTTGCCTAGAGCACATTTAACTACAAGAGAAATCTGCTTAGTTCCTGCTGCCATAGAGCTTCTTGTGTGTTTTTTTTACCCTTAAGGCAGATGGGGTATTGAATTGGAAAAAAAAAAAAAAAGAGATTACATGCTTCACACTAAATTCCAATTTTTGTCCTCAGGGCCCCTCTTTCTGTATGAAAGCATAAGGGTTGCGTTGGGTTTGAGTGAGGATCACTTTCCTGCAGTGGAACGTTTAATACCTAGCTGTTTGCGTATTTCACCATCTACTTGTTGGACAATATATTTCTGTGACTATAAAGTAGTCTGTCCCTTGGGGACACCAGTTGTTTCCAGATGGGAAGATTTGACCATCATTTCAGCAGGGAACTGAAAGAAATGTCATTTTCTTGTGGTCTGTTTAACAATGTGACATCTTGTTTTGCATTGGCCTTCAGCTCCAAACCATCCCACCCTCCTTAAAATCATTCACTCTTGAAGATATTGCCTTAGACCTTTTTCTTTACTTTGTCATATCGGTTGTGGATAATGATGCTGGAATGTGGTCAAATTCCTTCTAGGAATAATATCGTGGTTTTTGACAATTGAAAAGGTTTCAGTCCTAACCCAAAGATCCTATACAATGAAGTAGCAGCTCTCTGCAAAGCTGACTTGCCCCTGCAGGAAGACCATTCCTCTCTGGAAAGCGGCTACTCTGGTTTAATCAGGAATAAGCCTGATGATAGAAGAATAGAACTGAAGTTGACACATTCTCATTAGAGTGGCTGAAACAAAAGCACATATGGATCTTTCCGAATCATTGAACACACACTGCTTGATAAATTATATTCTCATTTTCAGAGGCTGTGCCTCAGAATACTTTAGCAGGTAATAGCTGTCCAAGCCCTGCGTGACTACTTTTCACCATCCATAAATGGATTCGATGGGCCCCTGGGAAGGGATCAGGAAAAGTTAACTTTAAGCTACTCACAAGTTTGTCTTTGACCAGGCTTAGCTAAGTGAATCCCAGCCCTTCACCTCAAGACACCTGGGAACTTTTTCAGAGCTACTTAGTTCTCCACCAATGAATAGGAATTCAACTGTCATGGTAAGAGTTGGAAACTGGCATTAATCTCTTTCTAAAAATGATGCATCTTTGACTCTATTCTCTGTGAGCTGTTGGAGATGACATTATTCTCCCTTGGCATTTGAATTGGGCAAGGAAAGGTGGAAAGGACCTTCCACCTGAGAGATGACAGGTGGAAGGTCAGATTCAGAAAGGCCATCTCCACCAGTGAATACCTCTGTGCTGTGTGACAGAAGCTCAAGGTCGTTTGTAGCTCTTTCCAAATCTCAGAAAGAGTCTGGGTCTATCACTCAGTCTTAGTTGCTACAAGAGAAACCCATTTTGAAGGACTGAAGCAGAAAAAGCAGATGCTAAAAGCACATTGAGTAACTCCCTAAATTGACTAGCAAGACCAGAGAAAATCAGGCCTAGAAATATGTGTGAGCTCCTCAGTTGCTACCACTACCTCTCTCCCCAGCTCTGCACACAAGCCTGGCCACTGGAACCACTGCCCTTGGGCACCACCAGGCACCTCGGAAACTGAGGCCGCCCTGCTGCTCAGCGTCTCTCACTTCTAAATCTAAGATCCAGGAACAACACGTGACTGGCCAAGCAAAGTCGTGTTCTCACACTTTGCTGGTGGAGATGGGGGTGGGGACAAGTACCTGGCCTTTTTCTATTTGCTTCTTTTGAAAACGAAGCAGGTGAGTTCAGATGCTCAACAAAATCAGTGCCTCCCGCCCCACCCCGACCCCCACCACCCCCACCAAAAAATAAAAGGGATGAAAGAAGGAAGGGAGGAGAAATCTGGTTAAATGTTCATCACAGAAACTCTCAACAATTCTGGCAAAATGGAGCACAGACCATTTTCCATGTAAAAGAAGACACTGCCCTATTTCTATTCCCTGCAACCCTCTCAAATGCTCCTTTGCCCTTTCTAGGCAAAAACACGGTTTTAAAAAACCTACTGATAATTCTGCCACAGAGCTAAGCCTACTCCTCTAACTCCCCAGGAAATAACTGCCCTGAAACCTTAGCCAGCTTTCTCTGCCATAATGAACTTTTATGTGGCCTTTTTCTGAACTAAAGGTCATTTTAAAATTAAAAAAAAAAAAAAAAACCTGAACTGTTCAAAAGTTAAGCTATTTGTGATTTTTGAAGAGCAATAATAAAGCAACCTCAATTTTTTGTCCACGTGAAGAAATGTTCTCATTTTTGTGAACAGACCTTATTTTGAAAGTTACTACCTGGGTAATCTTGTACAGATTGTATAATCTCACAGAGCCTTGGGGCCATGAAGTCCGTTAATGTGATTGGCACCCAATAAGCACTCACAGAATGGTAGTTACTACCATTATTTCTTCACAATGTCCTCTCTCGGAGAGGTAGAAAGAGGTTAGTGAAAAATGCATGGGTTTAGTTGAAAAATAAATATTGTCCAGTTGAATTTGTGCCTAAAGAATATTTCTATTACCCCAGACACTTTTTCTGAATGGTTTCCTGTCTCCATCTCAAATATTTCCCTATGCAAAGGAGGTTCAAGGGGTTTATGAGAATATACACTATTTACTATTTATTTGTCATATAAATAATGGGAATTTGAAAATTCAAGTCAATGAATTAGGAGTTATTAATTCCTATTATACTTTATATTAATTCCTATTGTACTATAATAATTATCAATTTAATAGCATTCATTACTTCAAGGTTCTGTGTTACTAGGCCACTCACAAATCACTGCAGTTCCCCAACATAGCATACTTGGATCTGCAGGATTTTACATATGAAAGCCCACCAGAACCTATCAAATAGACAATACCACATTGCAATCATGCAGCTCTGCAGCAGAGAGCAAATTAAAGTGCATCCCCAACCTCATTAAAAAGTCTATTTCTAGGCCGGGTGCGGTGACTCACTCCTGTAATCCCAGCACTTTGGGAGGCTAAGGCAGGTGGATCACGAGGTCAAGAGATCGAGACCATCCTGGTCAACATGGTGAAACCCCACCTCTACTAAAAATACAAAAATTAGCTGGGCATGGTGGCACATGCCTGTAATCCCAGCTACTCAGGAGGCTGAGGCAGGAGAATTGCCTGAACCCAGGAGGCAGAGGTTGCGGTGAGCCGCGATCACGCCATTGCACTCCAGCCTGGGTAACGAGAGCGAAACTCCGTCTCAAAAAAAAAAAAAAAAAAAAAGTCTATTTCTAAAGCACTGATGAATCTACATTTGTTAAAAAAAAAAATGGAGTGAAGGAAAGTGCATATCAATTTAAAAAAGAGGATTGTGTAAGCACATTGGGAAAAACAGAATGCAAAGAACATTGTTTAAAAAAAATGGGATTTTAAAACATGAAATTGATGTCAAACTAGGGATAAGAAGTAATATAGAAAGCAGGGCTGTATTTGAAGTGGGTATGAGTCAAGAAGCTTCAAGTCTGTTAGCCATTGTCAATACATCTGTTGTCAGTAACCACATAATTAGAAGCTGTTTATTTGGAGGAAAGTTGATAGCACACTTTAGATTGCAGGTATTAAACTGGTGCCACCTGAGCACACTGCCCAATCTTAGCATTACTAGATAGCAAGTGCAACCAGGTACTGTATGCCTAGGATAGGATGTACCACCTGTGAGTCATCTTGTCTTAAAAGTTCAACCTAAACCTGATCAATTTTCTGTACCAAAATTTCAGTTACAGGAGATATGGAAGAGAGAATAACAAGTTAGTTGACACCATGAGGAACCAATTGGTCAAGTTCGGAATGTGACACTTTCTATAGAAACAACCCAGTTTCTCTTATAAACTAATGGCATAAATAATAGGGGAGAATGGTGTGTAGTTATAAGAATAAAAAGACCTAACATATTAATTAAATACAGTATGTGAACCTGGTGTAAAAACTGACTAAA
Source organism: Callithrix jacchus (assembly GCF_049354715.1). Taxonomy (NCBI): domain Eukaryota; kingdom Metazoa; phylum Chordata; class Mammalia; order Primates; family Cebidae; genus Callithrix; species Callithrix jacchus. The sequence continues at coordinate 24,031,510 of NC_133508.1, read as the reverse complement.
AAAACAAAACAAAACAAAAAAACACCAAGTATAACAAGAGGTTTTTGAGATAATCTTGGAAATTCTAATGTAGTCAGGGTTTAAATGAAACTAAAGAAATTATTGTTGATTTTATTACCTGTGACAATGGCATGGTGAGTTGTGTTTCTTTAAGAAATAATGGAAAATAGACGTTATTTGTTAGAAATGCATACTAAAGTGTTAGGTGTAAAATAACACAGACTAAGATTTGCTTTAAAGTACAGCAGCAAGAAAAAAAGGGTAGAGAAAAAGAAGCATGATTAGCAAAATGTTGATCCTTGCCAAAGTCAGATAAATATAGGTTAATGTACTATGCTATTTTTGACTATTTGAAAATTTCTATTTTTAAACCTGTATAATTCCCTCATGATAAAAGTACTCATTACATTCTGGAGACTTTACTAGAAAATGCAGTGGCCCCAGAAAAAATAGACTGGTTTCGTTACAAATGTGCTATGATAAATTGGCAGCAATGATTTAATCAGATGCTATGTGGAAAGATATATCCTTGAAAGGCGGATATTTCCAATACTATTTGTCCCAGTATTATCCCTGAACACCAGTGAAACATCAGATTCGGCTCTAGCACTCAGTTTAACATGTTAAATGCTCAAAAGCATTTGAAATGCTAAGAAGAAAAAGTAATTTCTGTCAAAAGATAGGAATACCTGCATCAGCCAGGCAGAGCTCATGCAAAGGAAAAGATCTGGACACGTTTCCAAATGACTTCTTCATAGTAAGGACACAGAATGGTCAAGTCCAGGATACTGGGGGACCATGTCTTCCACAAGGAGCATTACTTCATGTTGCAAACCAGCCCCAGTATGCTGCCAGCAACAAAGGATGTCGCATTTCACACAGCTAAGTGGAGGCTACTTTGGACAAAGATAAAATGATGTGTTGACATTTCCAAAAAGTCAGTGAACACAGGAATAAGATGTATGTATGCCTTTAGTGATCTCAGTGGCTGCTTTACGTACACAGTGGTGTCATTGTTGGCGATGACCTAAATAAATGCTCCCAAGGTCGTTTTTAGTATCTTTAGGGCTACTATTGATTAATCAGTTCAACAACGTAAGCCCCCTGTTTTTGGTTAAATTTTGTTTTTAATTTTATACATTTAGGGAGTACAGTGTAGATTGTGTTACATGGGTGTACTCTGCAGTGGTGCAGTCTAGGCTTTCAGTGTAACCGTCACCCAAAGAGTGTACATTGTACCTAACAGGTAATTTCTCATCCCTCATCCCACCCCTGTTTTCCCACCCTTGTGAGTCTCCAATGTCTATTTTTCCAATCTCTATGTCCATGTGTATTATTTACCTCCCACTTATAGGCGAGAGCATGCAGAATTTGACTTCCTGTTTGAGTTATTTCACTTAAGATAATGCCCAACCAAAGAGCTCTATTTTAGGCATAGTTATAATAATTCTCATATCATTATAAGCCAATATTAGGACCTTCTATAACTGGAAGTCCAGAGTTGGCAGACCTTAAATTTTAGCACAGAGAAAGCAAATGCCACCATCCACAATGCAAGCCACATTAGAAAATTCAAGTTATCAAAGAGTGACTTGGTATCACTTAGAATGTCTAACCTAATATCTTGTACCTATTGCGGATACAATGATTATTTTTAGAATGAAGAAATTTTTAATTTTTCATTAGGAATTTTGTTCTTAGTGGCACATCCCAGTCTTATTCCTAGTTCCCCTGGCAGATACCAATCACCCTAAATTTTGTCTCAGTCAGCCAAGCAATCCTATAAAACGTACGGGGGGCATAATCATCTTTTTGATTGCCAAGATCTCCCAAGTATTAGACTCAAGTACTATCCAAGTTCAGAGAGATTTGGAAACAATGAAGGATTAAGCACATATTCATGTAAGGAACTTACAATGCCTCTCCCCCAAAAATCTGAAAAGCATCACACCTTGTCAAATTGTAACAGTATTGGTCTTGGATTTAAATTGTTACCCTACAATGAAACATTTCAAAACCACATCTTCATTAAACTGTCGTGGGGATTTATTGGGGACATCTGTCACTTGGAAATTTTCCCTTAATAAAATTTACTGTAAACAAGTTACAAAGGTTATTGCTTCAGGACATCTGGCATATAAAAATGGCCCCTTTGGAAAGAACTGGATGTTAAAGTGTTTTTGCTATACCTGTGCTTTATACAAGTTTTGCTAGAGTGAAAGAAGTTTTCTCTCTATTGAAACAAAGTCAGCTATATCCAGCTCATGGGTCGCAAATGATTCACTGGAGAACAAATTATGCCTCTGAAAAGCAGCTGAATATTCTGACACAGCTTTCACAGGACAACCAACAACCTCATTTGAAGTGAATTCCTTAGTCTGTTCCAATAAGAATAATTGTATTGGAGCTGTGCTCCCTGCTCTAAAGAGGGCAAACCCATTTACTGCTACAGAAAAGTCTCTTGGATGGATCTAACCTCTTTGCTTTGTGGGTTCCGATGCTGCTGAGTAAGCCAGTGATATTTCGAGTTGCTGCCAGTTTGGACACAGTTGGGCAGAACTCTGTAGAGTGCTTTTTTCTTCAACAACTCAATCATGACTGCATAAACAGCATCAGTATCAGAGACGTGGAGCAGTAACTCGGCTTGACAGCACTGAACTAATGAACATCCATCACTGGATTGTTCACACATCTTTCACAATTGAATATCTGACTTTAAAAGGAACTGTCATACAGTCGTTAGCATTTCAGTAGCATTCATCTGCAGCAATCTGTAGTGTTTATCTGTAGTTTAAATGCAAAAAGAAAAGAAAAATTAATCTTTCATGCAAGGCTGCTTCTGGAACAAAATTAATAATGGCTGCACTGTGCAGAATGATTCTCTCAGGTTGCATAGGCTAAATTGGACTAATTTATTTTTTTGCAGTAATGGCTTAAAAAATTGCAGAAGAAACACGCAGAAAAAAACACTGTGAATATGATACCACTATACGACCTATTTACCAATCTCTTTTAGAGAGCGCCCACCAAGATTATTCTTGGCTCAATGATGTGTTTGCTTTCCCTCATAAATCTAACACTCTTTTTTCGGATTCATCTATTTTCATTTTTGGTGAATTCTAATTGGCTCCCACTGAAGCTTGGCAACCTCCAAACTGATCATATGCCAGTTTAATTGACTCTAGGGATATTTAACAAATTGTTCACTATTTCACTGTGCACTGAAGAATAGCTGTAACTATTCTTTTTTCCTGTCATAACCATTGGGGACATTATGACAGCCCTGTACATGTTTTATTTTGTGGCATAATTTTCTGTGCTGGGAAAATAACAAGGCTTCACCACCTCCATCTCCCCTACTATTGAAACTATGATGAGTCCAAAGATTGACTCAAGCTAATAAATGAAAAATAATAATTGCAGACGGCAGCATTCAGTATTGTAAAGACACCCGCCGTAAAGATACCTGTCAATTTGTAGAGCAATTTGTAACTCAATTCCTTATAATGCTGGACACCTACAAAGATGTACTGCAGTGAAATCATTGTGTGATAATTCATTCCATCCTTCCAACATGAGCTTTTAATCAGCTAAGAAAATGTAATCGACCTATTCATCAGGTGTGTTTAATGAATGAGTTTTAAATAACACAGGATCACAGAAAACATCTTTGAAATCTTTGAATACAAGCTTTGTTTCTTTAAAAACAAATCCATTAGAGAAAAAAATGCACTTCATCACATTGTTTATAGACTACAAAGATTTGACTTCCTGGTAATAATTTATAAAGCAATGAAATGAAAATATGCAAATTTTCAAGAAGCATTCAACATAAGAGGCTTTTCTTGTTTAGAAAAGTTGTCTCTCTAATCCCTTCAATTCACCGAGTTAACACTGAGCATCAAAAGCTACTCCGTGTTGTGGAGTAAAATTGTGAGTTATAGCTCTGAATTTGGGCAAACACACAAGCTGGAGGGCTACATGGGGGAGCCGCATGCAACCATCAGCAGAGCCCTCTCCTTAAGTGAGAATATGCCATAGTCAGAGACGGGGAGATATTTCTTCTGCTGACATATGGGCAATAAAGAGTACTATGACCATGACATTGTGAAGGACTCCAAATGCCAAATGGCAGAAGGTGCATAGAGTTGTTACAAATTTCATAATCGAATCTGCCTTCCTCGAATGAGAGTTTAGGATTATAAAGCTACTTGGCCATCCAGTTGGCATGAAAGCGCATTGCTGTAACCATTGTTTCCCTTCTGGACTTCTTTTTTTCTTTGGCAGCACTTGTGTTTTAGCTACTTTCCAGCTACAGACCACAGTTCTACCATTCACTGTGTTCATTCTGCTGGAGACCTGGCTGGACCCAGCATCCCAGGCTTGCTGGAACACATCAATTTCGGAGCCAGCTGCTCTAACATTTGGCAACATTAGGATCCATGGACTAGCCCCTAGAATATCTGCAGTTGCTCTACCCACATTAGTGCCTGTAAAAATAAGTTACTGAGCACCAACTATATGCCTAGCACTATTTTAGAAACTTATGATGCATTAAGGAACAGACAGACAAGGATCCTGAAGGTGTCTGACTTCGAGTCAAAATCCTGTATGTGCTCTTTCAAGACAGACCTTAGCCAATCACAAAGACTTCACCTGATAGGTCTCATAAGGACTGAGGGGGGAGGAGTGGCCCTCCCTTCCCTAGAGTTGGTACATAGCCAAAGCACTGCATCCTCTGAAGGAAACTGTACTCAGGTGCATGCCCCTGGCTGGACATGCTCTTACAGATACCCATTTTCCTAGCCTAGGTGACTCCAGTTGGAGGCCTGCTTACCTATCAGGAAGAAGGTGGGAGGGCTTGGCTGAGACACTGTTCAGACACCTCTGCTAAGACCTCCTTATGGGCATGGAGCAAGAGCAGAGGCTTAAAACTAAAGACACTTTTCTCCACTGTGACTCAGTTCTCAGTACTTTTTCCCACTTCTAACCCTTCCCTGCCTCCTCCAATACCTCACTCCATAAAACAGCAGGAGCCTTTTGTTCAGCAAGTGTCCCTTCAGCAATGAGACAATTTTCTTGTGAGAAGCATTCCTAGAGAAAAAAAAAGTGGAACAATGGGAAACCAGCACCTTCTTTCTCTTATTGGTCTCTTGCTTGTACTGTTGCAATAAGTAAAGGTCTTATTGTGTGGGTAACCCCCCATATAGGTACCGAGGAAGGAGAGCTAAGCAGAATCCTGGCACAATTAAGGCCCAAAGAATAACTGTTTATAGTGCCACTACTCAGTTATTTCCCTTTATATAATCATCTATATATAATCATATATTAGTTCATAGTAAGAGTGCCTAAGGAATATCTTAACACTCAGTTATTTCCCTATATATATATATAACTATATCTTAGTTCACAGTTGAAGAAATGTCTAGAGCAGACACAGTACAGAGCATGATTTATGGGAAAAACAGTTATACCAGGATAAGAGTCCATGACCCAGATGGCAGTGTTCAGTATTGTAAAGATACCCGCCATATGGCAGGCTTGGGGCAAGAGCCACTCCTGCTGATAAAGGAGTTGTAGGATCTTGCTCCAGTTCTTGTGGAAGGCTGCCTTCAGACCGGCAATCTCTTGAGCATCTGAGGGCTCAAAACCCCTCTGGATAATCGCACCTTGGTGACTGTGAACTTTACCAGCTCTTGTTACTGTGCTCACCCCAAAACCTTTCTCCTATAGAACTCATTGGTAGCTGCCAGCAGGTGGTGGTAGACCCTGACAGCTCTGTCACTGCCGTGGGACATAAGCATCTTCCTATAAATCTTCTTAGAAGTAGCATTCCCAAAGATAGAGGTATTGCACACTGCACCCTCTTCACTGCACATGGCCCACCTCCATACCTCAGTGACATTACTGCACATGGCCCACTTCCTTGCCTCAATGACCTAATGGGAATGGAGCCCTCGCTGTGCACTGTCTACCTCCCAGCCTACGTGACCTAAGGGGGGTGGACCCCTTGTTTTATTGCTCACTATCCTTAAAGATGACTTCACTTACTACCCTGCCCCCTAACCTATACACAATAAATACAGATGCTTCAGGACATTCGAGGCCTCGCCTGTCTCTGTTTATAGTTGGCATGGCCACCCTGAGCCCAGCTGCGCACATCTGCGCACATCTCTTTATTTCTCAGATCCTGCACCTCAGCACAGTATAAGGGACACCCCAGAACCCTATGGGGCCCTTAGTCCTACATTATTGTTTGGTCCATTGTCCAAATTAATCACCTTGACATCTAGCAGTTTTCAAATAGGTACCTGCCCTTGAGAAGCTTACATTCTAGATTACACTCTGACTTGGGTTAAGTATTAAAGATTGTTCAAAAGTAAACATTAAAAAGGTAGCATGTAAATTTGTTATTAGTAATTAGAAACACAACTTAGGTTTTAATTTCAGAACCAGTAGTCAGGAAGGGTGCAAAACACAAAATGCCCAAGGTTACAGGATCAGGTAAGCATTTTCTGAAAAGTCTTAGTAGCCATGAGACATTATTACAGGGCATACATCTGGGAGTGATGGGTTCTCTTGCAAAGAGAGGAAGCTGGTTATGTGATTAGTGTTGGTTTGATTCAGTTTGCTGGTTTTTGCCTGCCCACATTTTTTCTTCCTGAAACTGCCCTTCTCCATCAGTGGGTACCAGACTTAGGTAAACTCAAGGTTAAGGGCACAGTCTTACAGACTGCTACATCTACCCAAAACTCTTGACACCAACTGCAAGGAAAATATCAAGCTTCAAAGTCTAAGGAAACAGTCCTCACAAGCCTGGCCTCAATGCAGGCACCAATTGTGAATTTTAGGGTCCCCTACCACCTTCACTTCAGACCAACTGGCAAACTCAGGGGTTCCTATGATCACCCTTAGGGTTGATAATCTGCTAGGACAACTCAAAGAACCCAGGCAAACACTATACTTATGATTACAGTTTCATTATAGCAAGAGAAAACAAATTAGAAGCAGAAGCACATAGGAAGAGTCCTAGGAGGATTTCAAATATAAAGTTTTCATCATCATCAAGGATTTCTTACTATCCCATTATCAAAATGTAATAAAACACTTTCAGTACTGCTAACCAGGAAAACTCACCCAAACTTCAGTGTCCAGAGTGATTATTGTGGTTTTCTTACATAATCATGACTTAATCATCACCACATAGTTGAACTCAATTTCCAGTGCCCCCTTTTTGTCTCTCTGAAGGTCAGGGTGATATTCCATGGGCCAAAGGCTCAGTTTTGTAATCACACAGTTAGTCTTCCTGGGATGGCCATCCCACCACCTTGAGTCACCTCATTAGCATAAACCATCAGGTTTAGGTCTGAGGGTCCACCATGAATAGCAAAGACACTCCCATCACTCTGGAGGTTCTTAAGCTTTAGGGGTTTCCTCCCAGGAGCTAGGACAAACATCTGCAATCTCTCAGGATCAAGTTAATGTTTTATTATTCAATAGGGTTTCCAATCATCACCTGACTTAAGTTGGTCAATTGGAACATAACATTCAATGTTTGCTCCAAGGCTGAGTACCTCACGAGCTCGACCATGAGATGTCCACCAAGGCTCTGCCACCAGAGCTATCAAGTAAACTTTCCTTTTTACATTTGTGCTGTGACTTTGAGAAAACTGTGTGTGTGTGTGTGTGTTTGAGACAGAGAGAGAGAGACCTTACATCTCTTGAGTCTCTGAATTTAGCCATGTGAACAGGAAGTCTCCTTCTAGACTTTTCAGTTACAAGAGCTGATAGATTCCTTTTTTTGGAGAGGGTTGTTAATCTAGCTTGTCCAGTTTCTGTCACTTGCAATCAAAAGAGCCTTTCAAATACCTACAGGACTCTTGTGAGTACAGAAATGGAGCTGAAGGATAGATACAAACAACCTTCAACAGCACGATGTGGCTCACGACCTTTCTTGCCTTCTAAAAGTTTTCTAACGTACCGCACAGCTTGTTTTCACTGTAAGTCAGTCAAGGAATTAAAACGATGTGTACTCTACAAGAAAGTCATGACACTGATTAATTGATAACTTGGTACTTTAAAAATAAACCAGGAAAAAATATTTGTGATTGCGGTTTAAATCCCTACGCACCTCCGCAACCATTCACTCAAAGCAAAAGGAGTAATCCTATCAGTAAGCTTTATTCATAGGAACATTGAATAAGCTGGATAGAATGTTCCTGTCTTTAAAAACCAGCTTTAGAATTGTAGTTCTAACCCTTCAAGTGGGACCGCCCCTTGTTATAAACATGTGTGATATATTTAATATCACATCCATGTTTATAAAAATACCTTAGTGTTAAAGTACTAACATTTACAAATGATTTTTTAAATAAGTTGTCATCATTTCACATTATCTATATTATAACTTGCTCTGGCTCACATGCATTCTGATCAAATTTCTTGAGAGAGAAGTGCATGGTAGCCCAGGCAGGGAGTTGGGGTTGGGCAAAAGCCACAGCAGAAATTACTAATGCCTCAGCCCACAGGGTGTTTTACTTATATAAACATCACCTGTCACAGGTAGTAACTCAGAATAGAAATCACATGGAACTGTCTGGGTAGAGGAAATAAATCTGTAGAGACCTTGGTAGAATATCCTCTTTCATAAATGCCATAATAGCAGAAACCATCTCTCCTATTTGCTTTTTGCTGTGTTTCTGCAAAGACAGTGTCAGAAACATGTGCATGCAGTCTGGAAGAAGAGAGATTTTTGAAAAAATTGTTTTCAATAATCTGATGATTCCCATGCTTTTAGTTTTGAGACAAGCACTATTATTACCACTAACCATATTTAAAGTTGGTCTATGACTAAATCTGGGCTGCTTTGTTTATTAAGGAATACAATCAAGTTTATATATTTATCACTTGATAGTTCATTCTCACAGAAGCAATGTAGTATATGCATAAAAGCTGCCTTCTCTTGGCATGAACACTATCATAACGGTTCTAAGGTCAACATCTAAAAATTTTAAGTTTTAGGTGGCAGGTGTCTGAAATAAGTTTCTTTACTCAACAAAAATAAGCCTTTTGAAGTCTTCTGGCCTAGTTTTAAAGCATTTTCCTCTCAGACTTAAAGGTCCTATTATGCCTCGAAATGTTCCAACACATAGCTGTATTCTATTAGCCTCCTCAGATCCCCTCCAATATCCTTGCCTCTCAGCACACTCTGCTATGACTAAGTGAGAACTGAACACTTGTTCTGGATGTATTGGGCTCCCCCGATGGGCAGTCACCCACAGTTTCTGACGTCTCCTACCATTTGAGACTTGGCTGAAGCACCAGACTTGTAGGGCACAGATAATGCAACCCAGAAATATGGGGAGTTTAAATTCCCACCAGTCCTGTGCTTTCAAGAATTGATCCAAAAAAGAGGCTTGGAGGAAAAAAGAGAATTTGGATTCTAAAAGCAATGCCCCAGGCTGGGTCTCTGAGAGACACTTACCTGATTTGGAAGGGAGAAGGAAGGCAGTGACCATTTTGAGATATAGAAGGTAGAAGTAAGACAGTGGCCATTTTGTAACTGACTTCTGTTGCTGAAGGGGTCATTCACCACATTAGTCAGAAGCAGTGGGTGGGCCTGCAATTGATCTACCTTCCCAGTTTGTCTCCAGCTTGTCTGACTCCTGGGCCAGGTGTACATGCTTAGCTCTGTGAGGAAGAGCTTCAGTTTGCACCTGACCACCCTCTTCATAAGAGTAAGAGGCAACAAAAATGGCTGCGGCTTCAGTCCACCCTCAAGGGCTCACAGCCTGCTCGTGATCTTCCCTTTCAGATCGCCTGCCCAGTGGACTTGAAGCTCCAGCATTAGCTGGAGACAGCTTTTTGAAGACGATTTTACCAACTCCCACAACTGCATAAGCCAATTCCCTGTGACAAATCCCTGTATAGAATCTTTCTATTGGTTCTGCTTCTCTGGTTAAACCATAACTGATACACCTGAGCTAACCTTTACTAATAAGAAACAACTGACACAACAACAGAAAATGAAATACCGCATGTTCTCACTCATAGGCAGGTGTTGAACAATGAGAACACATGGACACAGAGAGGCGAGCACTACACACTGGGGTCTATTGGGGGGAATAGGGGAGGGACAGTGGGGGGTGGGGAGTTGTGGAGAGATAGCATGGGGAGAAATGCCAGATATAGGTGAAGGGGAGGAAGGCGGCAAATCACACTGCCACATGTGTACCTATGCAGGTATCTTGCATGTTATCTTCACATGTACCCCCAAACCTAAAATGCAATAAAAAAATAAAAAAAATAAATAAATTTTAAAAAGAAGAAACAAGAGAAGGCAGAGGGGGAGACATGAATCCCTCCTCTTTCCCCTTGCCCACAGACTGCTCCAATGCATAGTGCCTCACTGCAGCCCAGACAGGGAAGTGCCGAGTGGGCACACCTGGGTGTGGCCTGGGCAGCTTCTTACTCACCATGAAGAGGTAGGAGCATGACCATGCATCTTGCACTGATTTTCATCTTTCCTTTCTTCTCATCCTTGCTTCTCTAGGTCTAAACATACCATATAAAGCATGAACATTTCTTTAGTTCTCCCTCAGAATATTTTCTGTGCTAAGAAAATTGGAACAGCACATGACAGGTGCACTAAAATCTTAGACTTCACCATTATACAACTCGTCCATGTAACCAAAAAACACTTGTACCCCAAAAGCTATTGAAATACAAAAAATATATAATTGGAATATGAATGTGGTTCTACAAAGCAGACCTGCAGGACAGAATTTAGGGGTCACATTGCCCATTCATCTGAACCACCTCCTTTTACCTTTTAGCCTGCTCTTTTTCCAATTGAGATTTAATGCTGATCTCTTTTCAGATTCTCCATATTTTTCACAAGAGAACTCATCTATTTTTGTGGCTTTAAAGAGTATTCTTTTGCTGATGATTCCAAAGTCTTATCTGTAGCCCAGTCATTTCTCCTGGGCTGCAGATTTACGTATCCAACTGTCTTCAGAAGCAAACACTTCAAGCACAACACATCCTGGCCTATATTCATCTCTACCCACACCCAGTCATTCCTGGTATTCCCTATCTCAGCAGAACCTAGAGTCATTCTTGATTCCCCATCACTTTCACCTTTCACATTCATTTAGACATCAAGTCCTAGCTGTTCTTCCTCATAAATATATCTCAAAACACCATTTTTCTCCATCCTAACTGCTACTACCTTGATTAATCCTATTAACTCACCATCCATTCTTGCCCAAAATAATACCATGGCCCCTTAATTTGCTTTATTTTTTCTGATTTTTCTGCTCTCAAATCCTTTCTCTGTGCTACAGCCAGAGTTTCTGAACTGCAAACCTAATCTTTATGAGGTTTAAAACCAATCAGTCTCTCCCATTGCTTTTAGGATAGAAGCCAGTCTCCTTAACAGGTCTAATCAGATCCTGATCTGGTCCTGCTTAGCTCACAGCCATTATCATCTTCACCTTCGATTACAGCCCTAATAAAACTCTTTCAGTGCCTTAAAGGTACCTTGCACTCTCTCCTCTGGGTCTTCACACAGGAAGTTCCCTTTACCAGAAAACCTTTGCTACCTTTCCCAGCTCCATCCTTCAAGTCTCAAGTTTGGCATCACTTTCTCCCAGAAGCCCTCTGGAGTCTCCTAGAGCAGAGATGAGGTGATTCATTGCTTCTTGCTCTTTTTATTCTGTTACACTTATCACACATTACTGTAATAGCTTGTTTAATTGTTGTTCCCCCCTCTAGACTGTATAACTTGTTTGTCTCGCTTACTGCTGCATGCCTAATACAGAATACATGGTCTGGAATGTAGGAGACATTCCATACATATTTGATGAATAAATGACCATTATTGTAAAGAGACAGAATGGTTCCCAGGCAGGGATAATTTCTCCATGATATTAAATGTATAGACATGTCTAAAAATAGAATGCATCAATCATTAAAGCAGCTATACAGTTTGGAAACAAAAGACAAGGTGAGTTGAGGTAAATGCTACAGTGCTTATCAAAGCATGCTCAGAAATGAAGGAATAATCACTAATGGACTTTAAACAGTATGGTCCCATTAGTAAGAATATCCCATTTATGAAATAGACATATCCAGCTCTTTCAGCCAGAGGTCATTAACTTCCCATTTTCTAATTCCATAGCCATGTAGTAATTTTGCAATTATTATTTGGTTTCCCATGTAAGTCTGTTTACAGGGAGAATAATATGCAAATCTGGAGTATATCAGGTCTCTGTGATGATAATTTCTCATGGGGAATTAACAAACTGCCTGCGGATTATGGTGTACGCTCATTATGAACCAACAATAAATGGATCTCATCCACTATTTGTTCTCTGGACACTTCAACCACTCTTATTTTGCTTCTTAGGTTCAGTGGCCACAGGTTGTGGAAGCAAGCCCTGGATGCCCACAACAAAGAGTAGAAGGAGTGTGACCTTGGCAGAGACCATGCCCAATAATTGCCAAGACCCGTCAATTCTTTTTAGCCCTCAGTGGCTTTCTAGCTAGTTCAAGATTCTTTGCCAAAGAACCATAACTCACATGCAGGAGGCTTCTATAACATCAGTCTCTGGTAGATGGAGAGAGTTATCTTAGAATTTACTCACCAACTTGAGTGATATCTAAGGTATACTGACCAAAATAACAGAAATAAATGGTTTCTAAAAGCATTCAAAAAAAGTGGCCAAGTCAATCAAAGTCACTAAAAATATAGACTCTTGGATCTGATGCTACAGAGTAAAGCTTTAGGTATATTTTAAAAATCACAGTAATTTCAAGCCAGCAGTAGTGTGTTAAAAATATCACAGCAATAGAGAACCTGGAGCTGTGGTTCACACCTCTAATCCCAGTGCTTTAGGAGGCCAAGAAAGGAGGATCACTGAGGCCAGGAGTTCGAGACCAGCCTGGGCAACATAGCAAGACCTCATCTCTATAAAAAGAAGGAAGAAATAAAATTTTTAAAAATTATGGCAATGGGAGTTTATACCTAAAGAGAATAGATGGCTTTCCTTTGTTGGTAGAATAAAAAAGCAGCAGGAAACTCCAAGGGCCTCTTATTCATTCACTATGTATGGTGAATGATAGTTTGACAAGTAGAAAAACAGTTTAAAAGGTTTCTATATATTTAAGAAAACACCTGATGATGATTTATAATTTCAATTTTTGTAAAATGAAAGAAATTACCAGCATCAATTTAGTAAAGTACTAATGCAAGTAACAAGTAAAAATTGTACAATTGATATAGGCACCTTGTAGAAATATATGTTATACCTCATGTACACTCCAGCAGCATATAAAATGGGAAGCAATTAATGCTCTGTTTCATACAGGAAAGTACAACTCCTCATTTAGATCTTTGTCCTTTACAACCAAAAAGGACACAAGATAATTGGAAACAGTCTTGGAACTGTGCTACTTATGAATTTTTCTGAGAGTGGGTGTTAGTCTGTGGCCTTGTTTCTGGTCTCATATCAGAGAAGAGAGTCCAGTTTAAATTAATGCAAAGTACAAGCATGTTTAGCATATACCTTTCATTTCCCCAGTGACTTAAGCAAAACATGAGTTTTCTTTAATTAAAATATGCATAGGGAATGCTAATGAAAATTTTGGTAAAGCTATAATACTTTTTGAAAACAAAGGTAATCACACACTGAAGAAGAAAAAAGAGAAGGAGAAGGAAAGAAAGAAGAAAAGGAGACCTAATCAAAAAGAGAAGTTAAAATGACTTTCATCAATTTCTTGTCATTTAGCATACTGACAACTTAGTAGCTTACCTTTTTACGAAGAGAAGACAGTGGAAGTAAAGATGCTTTACCTGTTAATAAAAACATAAGTGAAGATTGTGTTACAGGAATTCACCTGTAAGAAAGCAAACAAAATGTGTCAGCATTTAATTAATATGTGAGTCGTGAGGTGGACGCTCACTTTGTTAATGTAAGTGAGGTGAACAAGATTGCAAATCTCATTTATTTTCTTTTGTAATATATTATCTTTTGTAATCTTTTTTTCAACCTCCCGTCTTAGCCTGTTTGGGTTGCTACAACAAAATGCCTGAGACTGGGTAATTAATCAATAATAGAAATGTGTTTCTTACAGTTCTGGAGATTAGGAATTCCAAGATCAAGGCACTAACAAGTTTGGTGTCTGGTGAGGGCCTGATCTCTGCTCCCAAAATGGTGCCTTGAGTGCCACACCCTCTAGAAGAAACACTGTGTCCTCACATGGCAGAAGGGACAGAAGAGCAAAGTTTATAGCTCTTTCCTACAATGTAGCTAGTTTCCTCCAGACCTTTTAAAAGGTTATTAGTACTATTCCTGAGGGCTCTGCTCTCATAACTTAATTACCTCTGAATGGACCCACCTCTTAATTGTATCACAATGGTGATTGAATTTCGACATGTGAATTTTTGAGGGAGCACAGTCAAACCATAGCATCTCCTCATTCTCAATCTTCATTTAATTCCTTGGACAAGCCTTGAGGCCGCTGGTCTTTTCTTTAGTATGCTAGACACTGTCAGGTAACTATTCTCTACTGAACACATCTGGACCCCCTGCCAACTCTGCCTGCCTGAATATAGAAGGAGTGGCACCCATGAAAAACTTGGGGGATGTTAGAGATGGAAGGAAATGTATGATCAAGCTTTCATTTTCAAAATACAGAAAAAACAGGAGCCTAGAGAGAAGAGACAGGTTGCCCATTTGTTATGTAGCTGCTTAGTGGCCAACCTGGGTGGAAACTCAGGGTTCCTAACTCCCAGGTCCAATGCTTCCTCCAGCACATAGGCTTACTCTATCCCTCACAGAGTATCATGGGAATCACACTGGACCAGTATCTTGATCCCTGGACTTGAGATCAGCATTCGCCACTCATTAGATTTGTGACTTGAGGCAAATACAGAGGCCTGGGTGAGCCAATTTTCCAACCTTTGAAACAAGTGGTTGAACTCTCTAGAGAGAAGTGAACTCTCTGGGTTCACTTCTGCTTCTACTTTAATCTGAAATGATGGTTATCCTCCAGCCAAGGAGAAGCACCTATTTCCATTTTTAAAGTTTATCTCCATTTAAAAGTATGTATTTTATTTTTAAATAAAAAGACAAGGTCTTACTGTGTTGCCTGGGCTGGTTTTGAAAGTGTTGGTAGAATTGGTTTCTTCTGAGGCCGCTCTGTTCAGCTTGTAGATAGCTGTCTTCTCCCTGGGTCTTTATGTGGCTTTTCTTCTGTAACTATGTCCAAATGTTCTCTTCTTATAAAGACATCAATCGTATTGGATTAGGGCCCATCCATAAGACCTTATTTTAAATTATCTCCTTAAAGACTCTGTTTCTAAATACAATCACATTCTGAGGTCCTGTGAGTTAGGACATCAGCATATGAATTCTTAGGGAAGATAAGTCATCCGTAACAGAAACCGTGTGGTAATATTTCTTCCTTGATAGTTTCTTTTTTGAGAAACTATGTATTTCTTCCTGTTGGGAATAAGTGCTTATCTTCTAATGACACAGGGAAGAATCAGCATTCAGACAAAAGGTTTTGCAGCAAGGCCTTTACTTTCTGCAGAAAGGGCACTGCTCACCAGCAGTCTTGCCATGAGAGTGCACTGAACAAAGGAAGAGCAGGTATATTTATTCTAACACATCTGGCCCTATTGTTGTGTCCTGGTTCCATTGTCTGAAACTGGACCTCACATTCTAGGCTATACCCGGCTGGCTAGCAATTTAAAACTTTCCTGAAGAGGTAAAGCAGAGGAGAACAAAGGGAAAGAGGAGGTGGCTTAAGGAATGCCGAGACAGGCAAAAATGCTTCCAAATAAGAAAAGGGGAAAAGCTATGACCTAAGGCTTGCCCAGGCTTATCCAGGAGTCTCAGGGCAGATATCTAGGCTAAAATGTAAGAACTAAGAATGCAAAATATATTAATTTTTTAATCTTAGCTAGCAGAGGTAACAAAGGCCTTAGAGTAGATTAACTTAGACAAAGAGACTACTATCTATTCTTAGTAGGATAAAAGAATTTGAAGAGGAACCTTTATTTCACTTTTTACACTTCCTTTTCCCTTCAGTGGAATATTTTTAGCCCCTTTGAGAGCCCCTTTATAAAGACTAAGAATATGGACCTCTCTTTGAAAGCCATAGCATTGGCAGCTGTGATTTCAGTTTAGGTGAAGGTGACCTTATACGGGCAGTTGTAAATAATCTCTGGAAAACAGTGGCATTCCAGGGTTTCCCTGGCACTTCAAGTCTGTTCTAGATTTGGGGACCCCTGTGTAGTCCAGGGACCCTATCTTGGCCCACAATTAGGTACTCTGGGAGGACTCCCTAAGGTAGGAGATGGTGTCCTAGTGTCTGACTAGATTCAGATGCACTCTTTGATAATAAAATCTGCCTTTGGTTGGTGTGGCAGGAAATATGAGTCATTGATGAACAGCAATAGTGAAAATAATCATGTAACTCTTTAAACAAAAGTTATACATACCCAATTTTAGTTTTAAAAGGGAGATAGGCTGGGTGCAGTGGCTCACATGTATAATCCAGTTTTGGAAGGCCAAGCTGGAGGATCACTGGAGGCCAGGAGTTGGAGGCTACAATGAGCTCTAATTGCACCACTGCAATTTAGCCTGGGTAATGGAGGGAGATCCTGTCTCTTAGAAACAAAACATACCCACACTCTGAGAAATAAATTTCTGTAGCATTTTGTTATGGCTGCCCTTGAAAAATAATATAGTAGTTCCCTTTTTGTTTTAGAAATGATCATCTTTTTATAAAAGTAACATGGCTGGGCACAGTGGCTCTTGCCTGTAATCCCAGCATTTTGGGAGGCCGAGGCAGGTGGATCACGAGGTCAAGAGATCGAGAACATTCTGGTCTACGTGCTGAAACCCTGTCTCTACTAAAAATACAAAAACTTAGCTGAGTGTGGTGGCACGTGCCTGTAAACCCAGCTACTCAGGAGGCTGAGACAGGAGAATCACTTGAACCTGGGAGGCAGAGATTTCAGTGAGCCAAGATTGTGCCACTGTACTCCAGTCTGGTAATAGAGTGAGACTCTGTCACAAAAAAAAAAAAAGTAACACATCTTCCAGATTTTCCAATGGATGGACTAGAAGCTGAATGGGTGCAGTGCCTTCCATATTGATGACACTTTGCATAGTACCTAATATGCAACAGATGTCAAAAAAGCATTTGACTGACTACAGGAAAAATTTAAACTACAAATGAGTATTAATAAAAAATACAAATAACAGGTAATACTATTTTACTGACCAATGATAGCCACTATTTTCACATAGTATCATTTTTCTCAGCCATTAAATAGTCTTTAAAAAACATGCTTTGTAACACCTAAATGAAATTTTAGTAGAAAGACAAACCATAATTTGTATCCATTCCCTTACTATTAGGTCTTTAAATTGTTTCAATGTTTTTGTCAATATAAAAAATTTCATAAAAGATATCTTTGTAAACATATCATCATGTCCTGTTTCCTCAGAACAAATTTTTAGAAGTGGAATTATTAGGTCAAATGTATGCACAATATTAAATCATTAGTATATATGTCAAATTTTTATTCTGGAAGGTTTTACCAACTTATACTTCTCCATCAGTGTGTTTAGAGTCTAGTTTCCAATAATAATCATCATCACAATACTAATATTAACAGAGCATTTGCTATATGCCAGATGATATATTAACTTTATAAGCATTATTTCACTTAATCCCCTCAAAAAGACTGTGAGGTGGTTACTAATATTATCTGCATTTGACAGCCGAGGACAATAGTCTTAGAGAAACGAAATGGCATGCCCAAAGAGGAGAAGCTAAAAGCAAAACCAGTCTTTCCGACTATAGTAACTTCCTAGTATTTTCACTAATCCTGGATGTTATTGTTTCTTACATATTTGCTGATTTGATAGGCAAAAATGGATAGATTGCTCTAATTTGTATTTCCTGGTTTATTGATTAGTTTGAACCCATTTTCCTATGTTTATTGGCTATTTTGGTAGAATGCTTTCTTTGAATTGTCTTTATCTGCTAGATATTTAAGAACTCCCTTATGTGTAACTTGCTTCTTTCCTCTTGCTACTTTCAGCAACCTCTTTTTCTCTTTGATCTTTGACATTGTAACTACAGTATGTCTTGGAGTAGTCTTATTTGGATTAAATCTGCTGGGCAACTTTTGACATTATTATACCTGAACATTTATACCTTTCTCCAGGTTTGAAAAGTTTGCCGCTGTTATTTTTTTAATAAACTTTCTATCTTTTATCTTTCTCTACTCCATCTTGAACACCAATGTCTCATAGATTTGCTCTTTTAATGTTAACCCATAAATCTCATAAGCTTTCATTTTTACCCTTTTTTCTTTTTTCTCTTCTGACTGTATATTTTCAAAAAGCCTGTCTTTGAGTTCACAGATTCTTTCTTCTACTTGATCAATTCTGTTATTGATGATCTCTATTGCATTTTTCATTTTGTTTATTGTATTTTTAGCTCTACAATTTGTTTGATTGATTTAAAAATTGTTATTCTTTCAGACTTTCTGTTAAATTTCTTGTTCTGTCACTCATAGTTTTCTCATTTCATTAAATTTTTCTTGTATTTTCTTGAAGTTCATTGAGTATCTAAAATAGCTATTTTGAATACCTTTTCATATAATTTCTATATCTTCATCTCTTTGGGGTTCATTACTTGCACTTTATTTTGTCTATTTGATAATGCCATGTTTCACTGATTGTTCTTGATGTTATGGTCATACAGTAATGTCTATGCATTGAAGAAGTAGGTACTTATTCCAGTTTTCATGGTCGGTTTTATCTTGGACTGTTCTTCAGCAGTAAGCCTGTCCAGAAATTCTAAGCAGGTCATTTATTGTGGTCCCTATGCTTGTGACTGCCACAGCCATTGCAGTGCTAGGGGATATTGTAAGCCTAGGATTACTGCAGCCAGTCTGAAATCCCTTGACTGCTGAGGCTGGTGCAACATCAAGCTGAATTCTAAGCCCATAGCCACAAATGCCTCTCTGTCTGTTATTCAGTATCCACAGCCACTGTAGTTGATCGATGGTGATGTAGGCCAAACTCAAGTCCATTTAACAGGAATATGAATTCCTGTGCGGTGCCTGGATGGGTGAAGAGGTTCAGTCTTCAACTGCTAGCCTGGAGTGAGGGGCTGAGAGATTCTGCCTGGCACTGGGTTTTACTTTGGCAGGCTCAGTATTGCAGTCCCAGGAAAAGTCCTATGTTTACTTCCTTCTCTTTCTGTCAAACAAATGGTATCTCTCTCCACACTGTGCTGCCTAGAGTTGGGGGAGAAGTGATATAGGTACTGTAAAACTATCCTTCCTATCCTCTTCAATGTGTCTTTTCGTATTATTATACTATAACCAGATACTGTGATATTCGCCTAGTTTCCTTAGCTCTTGTGAAGGTTTTTGTTGCATGTGAAGAGTTGATTCAAGATGATGTTTCTGTTGGTGGATGATCACTACAGACTCATTTCTACCCTCTTGCCCCACTCCTTATCTGCCTCTGTCCTTTATCCTTTCTGCTATTGAAGTGAAACAGCACAACAACTAAATATAAAAGCTTTCATCTATTCATGATGCTTGTGAAGACTCCCAGAAACCAAGGTTTGGCACAGGTCTCACTAAGATTTGGAACCAACACTGTCAATTACTCATTCCAGCCAAACATTCAGTATAGCCTCATCATGTCTTAAGCAATACACACTTGTAGATAACCCATCCAGCTGCTAATTTTGTGAAGTATTCTTTTCCTTCAGTAGCATTGTAAACCATTTCAGCTGGGTCTCTTAATATTTTATTAAGTCCAATTTTTTTGCTATTAACAAATCTTGACATTTTCCCCTGAAGCTGCAGAAAGAAAGAAAAAGAGAAAAATGGAGCAATAAATGCTTTGTCTAACTTTTATCTTTATGTAATCAGTAAAGTTAGAAGCATTATGGCACCAAAGCTCTAAGAACAGAGTTCTGAGTAAGGATGCACAATTTTTCTGGTGGTGGGGACAGGGAGAAAGCAGAAAAAAGAGGGCCTGTTTTTGTGCTGTAAACCAGCTTTTATTCATGCAGAAACATTTACCTTGGAGACAGGCTTAATGTGTAGGATGGATAATTATATGTTGAAGAGTTTAATTTAGGTTAAGAGAAGCCACAAATTCGTGCCAAAGACTTGAAACATTGACACAGTTCTGTGCTGTTGGGTTCACAATGTCCCATGGTATCAGGCTGGTTCAAGGTTAAATTGATTAAGTATAGATCACAATGACAAAGAGATACAATTAAACAAAGGCTTGAGTCTGGAGAGTAATTAAAAGACTCCTCCTTATTCAGTAGTTTAAGATCCAAATTTAGAATCAGAACATAGGAGGCCAAGCACAGTGGCTCATGTCTGTAATCTCAGCATTTTGAGAAGTTGACATGGGAGGATCACTTGAAATCAGGAGTTAGAAACCAACCTGGGTAACATTGTGAGACTCCATCTCTGCAAAAAAAAAAAAAAAAAATTACAATTAAAATTGCCATGTGAGGTGGCGCACACCTGTAATCTCAGCTATTTTTGGAGGCTGAGGTGGGAAGATCACTTGAACCCAGGAGTAAGAGGCTGCAGTGCACTGGAGTCACATCACTGCACTCCAGCCTGGGTGACAGAGCAAGACACTGTCTCAAAAACAAACAAGAGGATATGGGGAAAACTCTATAGCTCACCTGAAAACTGCTTTATGTTTTTGTTTGTTTGTTTTTATTTTTGTTTTGCTAATTTAAGAGAAAGGGAACATTTCTCTCCTTGAGATCCTGTTGTTTGATGCCCAGTTAAGAGGATGTGCACATTAGGGCATGTTGATCCTTTAATAATTAAGAGCTGTGTCCAGATTTTTGACCTCCAGTACTATTCAGCTTATCAGCAGTTACAGTCAGCAGTGACTGTGGGAAAACCAAGCCAAAGGGAGTTAAACTGTTTAGACAGCAGCATTAGTGCTGACGGTGAATTCCCCAGTGGCAGCATCTTTGCCTGCTTATAAGCTTCATTTGCAAGAACCAGGCTGCCCATAAAGCACATGCATGGGAGTTACTCTGTTGTGTCAGGCTGGGAACTTTAGTTTAGATCACTCTGTAACTACCAAGAAATCATACAAAAATTTAAGTTGAAGCTGCTTTAATCAAATTCCAAAGGAAGGATATGCTGCTGTAAGTAAAATAATATGTAGTTAGTCTCTTTGAAAGGCTTTATAACAACAAGAAAAAGAATGCCAATTCGGATGACCTTAAAGCAGCTTGTATTCATCATTAATGCCTCCAAAAGAGAACTTGCAGAAATACATTGCTGACAAAATGCATGCCTTCAAAAGTACAGAAATTCTCATCCTGTTTGCCCGACTTGCAGGAGGAGAGGACTGTCTACCTACCACATGCCATCAGGGTCTGGGTGCCCCTGTGTTTCTGGTTTTCTTAACAAAAGCTCAGGGAGCCACATGGCTGCCGAGAAACTCAAATATGGAGCAGCAAAATCCCTGTTCAGCCTGGCTCTGGGGTTGACCTGAATAAATCCAGAGAACCACTTCATTTTCCCTAAAGGGATAAAGGGATACCTGCTCAGACACTAGCTGAGTGCTATTGCCCACAAACACAATGTTTTATTGAAGATCATGAATACAGGTAGAAAAAGTTATCCATACCTCCTTTTCTAGACACCAGATATGGCATAATTAGAATTCTAAAATGAGATCAATCTAATGAACACATTCAAAAGACCAACCCATTCAAATCCTTCTCCAAAGAAAAGGTTGCTATGTCATAGATTAGTATTAATTTTATCCAGCAAATAATTTGTCAGGAAACATTGTTTTCAAAAGCACAATTGATTTTTGTTATCAGCTCTCTTTCACTTGAAAAAAAAAACTTGATATTTTAAAATAAATCCAAACAAAACATGTTTTCCTTCCAAAGACAGAACAACTATAGGTTTGGACAAATTGTTCTATAATTGCTTGGAAATTACAAATATATCTGAGTTTAACTAGGGTAATCTTTATATAAAATTATATCAAGTATGATTACTGTGACTAAATTCTAATTACTGAGAAAAGGTAATTACATGCAAAACAAATAGAGCTAACCAAAATCATTAGCAGAACTTGCTATCAATCCTTCAAATCCGATTTGGCCATCCAGAAGTCTAATAGTGTGCAAAAGAGGGGAGATGGTATTAATTAAAAAGATACCTCTGAGAATGCCAGAGATTGACAAAGGGGTGACAATTACCATGAACAATATTTGCAAAAAGGGAAATTAGGGATAATGGTATCACTTGCTAACATGCTAGTTTCCAAAACCTCCTGAGCAAGGCCAGATATCTCCTGATGGTTCTTAAAGATGCTTTTAGCAAATTTTATCTATTTATAGCTTCTGATTGCCACAACACCAACCAAGTGGCTGAGACAGGGGAATATGATCTAAAATAGTGTTGCACTATTTCCTTTCCTCAGAGGAAATGGGTTTTAGTCTTCAAAATCAGCCTCTCAGCTACTCTCTCTTATTGACCCTTCCCTAGTCAACTTGAGATACCCCTCCACCCAGTGGGAGAAACCTTTGCTCAAGGTGCATTGATTTGCATTTTCAGCACTTCAGCATAAGCCACTTTTTTGTTGTTTGTTTTAAAAGGAAATGCTCTGAAGAGAGGACATGAAATACAAATAAACATTCAAAAGGAGTAAGCACTGAGAAGCAAGGCACAGAGTAGGTCAATTGCAATAAACCACAGGAAGAGCGGGGAAAAAATGAAGTAAAGATGAAACAAAATAATAGCTGCACATATGAAAATTCATCTTAGGTAAAGAAAAAGCATCTGGGCAGTTGCCAGCCCCCAGACAGATAGAGATTTACTGTAAATAAAGAACCAGTCAGCAAAGAGATAATAAAAGTAGAAAGCTACAAAGTTCATTAAGAAAACTTGATTGTATCTATTTCCCAGACATAAGGGAAATTCTTTAAAATATGAATATAACTCACTGGCGTAATGTCAGAATAGGGCTAGTAGAGAGTCAAACATTTCACGATGTCCCAGTGGTTAAAAGACTAGCATAATTGCAGTATCATTGGAAACCACATGGAAAGCCGGAACTTTCATCCCTTCCAAGTTGTAAGCTGAGCTACCTACTTGGGTGTAGGTAGGTAAACAGGGATTGTGAGCTGCTGCCTCCACCAGGCAGTAACAAGGCAATGCTCCCCTCTCCCTGCCAGTGTGGTGTCAGAATCTGCCAGCAAAGCAGAAGAATTAAGTAAGATCCAGTCTCCTAGTACACTATGAAAATGTTCAGATTTCAATCGAAAACCACTCATCACACCAAAAAGCAAAAATATCTTAAACCGAATGCAAAAAGACAATCAATAGATACAAACATCAAGTGACAGAGTTTTTGGGATAATATAAAAAGTATTTTAAAGAAGGCATGATAAAAATGTGTCAAAGAACAATTATACACACACTTGAAACAAATAAAAAGAAGAAAGCTTTAACAAGAAATATAGAAAGTCTCAGCAAAGAAATAGAATATATAAAGAAGAACCAAATGGAAAATTTAGAAGTGAGAAACACAATGACTGAAATTGTAAAAACCTGGTAGATATACTCAACAACAGAATGAAGAAAACAGAGGGAAGAATTAGTGTACTGAAAGACACAATTACAAAAATTTCTTAGTCTAAACAACAAAGGGAAAAAAAAGACTCAGGGCCCTGTAAGGTCATAATAAAATATCTATATTCATGCCATCAGAATCCAAGAAAAAAAAAGAAAAGAAGATAGGGCTAAAGAGTGCTTAACCAAAAAATGGCTGAAAATTTCCCAAATCTGGAAGAATAGGTAAACCTACAAATTTGGGAAGCTGAGTCAGTCAATCTTAAACAGGACAAACTCAAAGAAATCCATGCCAAAACATATCATAATTAAAGTTCTAAAAACTAAAGACAGAAAAATCTTTAAAACACCCAAGAAAAATGACACTTTACCTATATGAAAAAAAATAATTCAAATGACAGTAGATTTCTCATCAAACACCATGGAAGCCTGATGGAGGCAACACATTTTTCAAGTGCTGAAAGAAAAGAATTGCCAACCCAGAATCTTATGTCCAGTGAAAATATGCTTTGGGAATAAAGAGGAAATCAAGACAATCTTACACTAACAAAAATAAAGAGAATTTGTCATCAATAAACATATCCTGAAAAGATGGATAATGAAAATTCCCTATACAGAAAAGAAATGATAAAAGAAGAAAAATTTTATATCAATAAGCAAGAATAAAAGTATAGTTGATCCTCATTATTTACAGATTCTGTATTTGTTAATCTTCCTGTTCACTGAATTTTATTTGTAACCATCAAATTAATATGGCACTTTCATAGTCATTCACAAACACGTGCAGAGTAGTAGAAAATCTGAGTCTTCCAATATGTTTCAAGCTGAGCTTGAACATGGCTGTCAACTTTTGTTTCAGCTCATATAAACAAGTGCCTTTTTCATAGTCTATCTAATGCTATGTTATTTGCATTTTGTTACATTTTGTTGGTGAATGCACTGTTTAAAATGATCCCCAATGTGGTGCTGAAATGCTGTCTAGTGTTTCTAAGTGCAAGAAAGCTGTGATGTGCCTTATGGAGAAACTATATATATTTTAGATAAGCTTTATTCAGGCATGACTTACATGCTATTGGCCATGAATTCAATGTTAACTGAATTTAAAGGTATCTTTAAATAGAAACATTTATGAAACAAGGTTACATATTGATCAGTTGATAATAATATTACCTGAGGCACCCAGGAATCTAAGCTTGTATTTCCCCTAGGAGCAATGGTTTAGTATTTGCTAATTTAGAGAGAATATAACTTTTTAGAATATAACTGCTACAATAATGACAATGAATTGCATATTAAAAAGGGGGATGAAAGAAGGTAAAGAGGGTAAGATTTCTGTACTTCACGTGAAGCAGTAAATAATAATACCAGTACACAATGATAAATTATGTATATATAATATAATACCCAGAGCAACCACTAAACAAGATTTATAAATAGATACACTCAAAAATATCATATAGAAACATCTAAATAGAATTCTTAAAAATTGTTTGAATAACCCACAGGAAAAAGAAAACAGAGAAATGAAAAACAGAGACAACAAACAGTAAACAGCAAATGTCAGTCTTAATCCCTAACACAGCAATAATTATATTAAATGCAAATGGTATAAATATACCAGTTAAAGAACAGAGATTGTGAGAGTAAATTAACACGACCCAATTGTTTGCTGTCTATAAGAAACTCACTTCAAGTATAACAATATAGGCAGGTTACCAGAAACAGAGAGGAATATTATATAGTGATAAAAGGGTCAATTCGCCAAGAGGACACAGCAATCCTAAATGTGTATGCATCAAACTACAGTGCAGCAAAATGTGTGAAGCAAAAATTAACAGAACAAAAAACATAAATAGATAAATTCACATTATACTTGGAGATTTCAATACCGTACTCTCAACAACTAATAGAACAACTAGACAAAAAAAATCAGTAAGGATATGAAAAAATTCAACAACATCATCAACTAACATGATCTAATGAACATTTATAGAATATTCAAACAGCAGCAGAATGCTTTTTCAAGTTCTTATGAAAGATATATCAAGATAGACAAAATATTGGACCACAAAACAAACCTCAAAACATCTAAAAGAATTGAACTTTTACAGAGTGTTTTCTCTGATCACAAATCTAACTAGAAATCAATAACATAAAGACAATAGGAAAATTTCCAACAATTGGAAACTAAACAACACACTTCTAAATAATCTATGGGTCAAAGAAGGAGGCTCAAAGGGAATTTTAAAAGTATACTACGCTTAATAAAAATGTTTAATGTATTAAATTTTTAGGACATAGCTAAAGTAATGATGAAGAAGAAATTTACAGTAGTAAATACATACATCAGACCAAGAAGAAAAGTCTCAAATCAATAAATCAAACTCCTATCTCAAGAACCCAGACAAAAAAGAGCAAAATAAATCCAAAGCAAGCAGAAGAAAGAAAATATGATGACAGCATAAATCAGTGAATTTAAAACAGAACAACAAAAGAGAAAACTGATGAAACAAAGAGCTGGTCTTTTGAGAAGATTGATAAAATTGACAAAATCTAGCAAGACTGAGAAAGGAAAAAGAGAGAAGATACAAATTACCAGTTTTTATAGGAATGGAACATGGGATATTGCTATAGACCTATATATAATAAAATGGATACTATGAATTTTACACACATAAATTTAACAGCTCAGAAGAAATGATCTACTTCCTTGAATAAAATACAGTTCAACCAATAAGATATAGATAAATTTGAATAGCCTTATACATAATATTGACGAGATTTCATTCATAATTTTAAGCCTCCAAAAAAAAAAATCTCCAGGCCCAAAAGTCTTCACTGGAGAAACTCTGCCAAGCTTTTAAAGAAGGAGTAACACCAATTCTATGCAATCTCTTCTGGAAAATAGAAGACGCATTGAAACTTCCCAATTTATTTATGAAGCTGGTATTACCCTAATACCATTCCAAAGACAGTACAAGCAATTAAAACTACAGAAAAATATTCTTCATGAAAATGGATACAATAATTCATAACAAAATATTAGCAAAGAGAATTAAGCAATATAAAAAGAATTAGACACCATGACCAAGTGGGGTTTAGTCAAGAAATGCAAGGCTGTTTCAACATTTAAAATCAATCTATATATTCTTTGGGTTTTTGGGGGGTATTGTTTGTTTGTTTGTTTTGAGATGGAGCCTCCCTCTGTCACTCAGGCTAGAGTCCAGTGGTGCAATGTTGGTTCACTACAACTTCCGCCTCCTAGGTTCAAGCAATTCTACTGCCTCAGCCCTTCGAGTAGCTGAGATTACAGGTGCCTGGCACCATGCCTGGCTAATTTTTATATCTGTAGTAGAGATGGGGTTTCATCATGTTGGCCAGGCTGGTCTCAAACTCCTGACCTCAAGTGATCCTCCTGCCCCAGCCACCCAAAGTGCTGGAATTACAGGTGTGAGCCACTGTATGTAGCCATCAATCTATATATTCTACCATAATAACAGACTAAAGAAAAAAAAACATGTGGTTATATTAATTGATGAAGAAAAAGCATTTGACTAAATTTCGTACCCCTGTATGATAAAAGCTCTCAGAAAACTATGAATAGAAGAGAACCTATAAAGAGCACCTAAAAAAACTTACAGCTAACACACTTAATGGGAAAAGACTGAATACTTTCCTGAGACTGGAAAAAGGTAAAGATGTTCACTCTCACCAATCTTATTCAACAGAGTGCTAGAAGTTTTAGTCAGTGCAATCAACAAGACAAGGGGGAAAAAACAAAGACACATATGGATCAGAATGGAAGAAATTAAACTGCCCCTATTTGCACATGACATTGTTTCTACACAGAAAAGTTAAAGGAATCTACAAAAAAAAAATACTGCTAGAACTAATAAATGATTTCAGCAAGGTCACAGGATATAAGATAAACATATAAAAATTGATTGCATTTTCATATACTGGCAATAAACACACAGATACAGGCACAGTGGTTCATGCTGGTAATCACAGAACTTTAGGAGGCCCAGGCAGGCAGATCATTTGATGCCAGGAGTTCAAGACCAGCCCTGGCCAATATGGTGAAACCCTGTCTCTACTAAAAATACAAAAATTAGGTGGGAGTGGTGGCACATGCATGTAGTTCCAGCTACTTAGGAATCTGAGGTACAAGAAACACTTGAGCCTGGAAGGCAAAGGCTGCACTGAGCTGAGGTCACACCACTGCACTCCAGCCCCCCAAAAAAGTGACAAGGAGAACAAAATAAAAGTACAAATGTAACATTCATGATTGCTCAAAAAATTAATTACTTGGGTGAAAATGTAACAAAAGGTGTATGGGACTCACAGTACAAAAACTATATGATACTATCTGATTAAAGAAATCAAAGATGTTAACAAATAGAAAGTTAATTCTGAATTCATGGATTAGAAGACTCAGCATGGTAAAGATGTCAGTTTCCCCCAAAATTGATATACTTGTTTAACACAATTCCTATCCCAGTGAAATTTTTTGTAAAAACAGACAAAATTATACCAAAACTTATATGAAAAATCAAACAAACTAGAGTAGTTCAAACAATTTTTTAAAAGAATAATAAAAGATTTTGAAACATATTATAGAGCTACAGTAGTTAAAGCCATGTGGTATTGGTAAAGGAAAATACACGTAATCAATGGAAAAGAGTAGAGAACCCAAATATACCCACACAAATATGCCCAGCTAATTTTTGACAGTGGTGCAAGCACAATTCAATAGAGAAAAATTTAGGCTTTTCAACAAATGGTGCTGGGACAATTGGACATCTACAGGCAAAAATAATAAACCTCAATCTGTCTCACACTATACAAAATTAATTAAATTAACATGAGCAAAAATTAACTACAAATGTATCAAATCTTAAATGTAAAATGTAAAACTATACAACATTTAGATAAAACATAGAAGAAATTCTTAGGGTTCCAGAAAAGGAGTTCTTAGACTTGACATCTAAAGCATGATCCACAATGTAAAAATGGATACATTTGACTTCATACAAATTTTAAACTTTTGTTCTGTAAAAGACCCTACTAAGAAGATGAACACATGAGCTAAAGAAAGGGAAATATCTGTAACCACATATTTGTAAGCCACATATTTGACAAAGCAACTAGTATCTAGACCATATGGAGAACTCTCAAAACTCAACAGTAAAAAGCAAACAATTCAATTAGAGCATAAGCAAAGGACATGAAGACACATTTTACCAAAGAAGACATGAAGATGACAAATATACATTTGAAAAAATATTCAACATCATTAGCAATTAGAGAAATGCTAACCACATAATGAGATAATTCTATACACTTATCAGAATGGCAAAAATAAGAAATAATGATAACACCAAATGCTGCCAAGAAAGTTGAGAAACTGGATAACTCCTACCTTGCTAGTGGGAACGTAAAATGGCACAGCCATTGTGGCAAAGTTTGGCAGTTTGTTAAAAAACTAAACATTTAACTACCATAGCAATCACATTCCTGGGTATTTATCCCAGAGAAGTGAAGACTATATTCACATGAAAACCTATACACAAATGTTTATAATAGCTTTATTTGTAATAGTCAAAAACTAGAAATGGGCAAATGCTATTAAACAAGCTATTGTACCATCCATACTGTAGTAATATAAAAAATGAACTTATTTGTGATGGGGTCTCACTCTGCCACTCAGGATGCAGTGCAGTGATGCAATCATAGCTCACCACAGCCTCCAACTCCCAGCCTCAAGCAATCCTCCTGGCCTCAAGCAACCATCCTGCCTCAGCCTCTCTAGTAGCTGGGATTATAGGGCATGCCACCACTCCTGGCTAGAAATGCAGTATTAATACATAGAACAACGTGGATGAATCTCTAGAAAATTATGCTGAGTGAAAAAAAAAGACAATCTCAAAAGGTGACAGACTAAATGATTCCATTATAGAACATTCTTGAAATGAAAAAAATTATAGAAAAATGAATTAGTTGTTGCCAGTTGTTAAGAAGGGGGTTGGCAGGAAAGAAGCAGGTAATATAAGAGATCCTAGTGATAATGGAATATTCTGTATCTTGAGGGTATCAGTGTCAATATCCTATTGTGATATTGTGTTACAGTTTTACAAGATGCTATCATTGGGTGAAACTGGATAAAGAGTCTATGAGGTCCCTCTATTATTTCTTACAGCTGCATATGAATCTGTAGTCACTTGAAAATCAAAATTTTAATCATAAAAAAACCTGAACCTATTGTTCCCTCATAGGAAAAAAAAGGCAGAATGAATCAATACAGTTCATTTCAATGAAAGAAACATTAAGATGAATTTTACTATAATGTAAAACATTTTCAATATTCCTGACCAGGTTTTAAAAATTGTTCAGGACAATGGAACTTTAGTCATCAAAGTGCTTTCAGGAATACCCTAGAGCAACTATCTTACCTACTGTCTATTTCCAGACTTGGCATATAGTTGGTGTGTTCAATTATATTTGCTCGCCTTTATTAGTAAATTGATCCATTTTTGTACTATAAATTGAACTTAGAGAGCACTTCAAAAGCACAGTGAACTTTGATTATTTCCACTTATGTGATTTTGCAGTGAAACAGTGGATTTCTTCCTGGTTGCTGTTAGCATTGGTTGGATGTCAAGAGCTTAGTGAGAAGGAAGAAAAAAAACAAGCCATATACTTCACCTGAGAGGTGAGACTGTTCAGATGTATTGGAGGTAATGGCCATGAAGGTCAAAAGGAAGGAGAAGACAGGTCCAAAGCTGGGCAGAAAATAGAAGAGACTTCACAGAAGGGAAGTTATATGAAGAACAAATGGAAATAGAATTATAAAGTTCAGTCCTAGGCAAAAAAAAAAACAAATGGTAAAGACTTTCTTCAATGACTCTTCATTCAACAGGCACTTATTGGCTACCTGCTAGATGTAAGGCAGGCATTTATTGAATACACCCACTAGATGCAAGGAAGACACTCAGAGAATTTCAGAGATATGAAACGGGAACTCCTTTCCTGTGAGAGTTTTATAGCCTAGCAGGAATGACAGAAATATAAAAACAGAGGCCTGTAATCATGGCACTTTAGGAGGCCAGGGTAGGAGGAGTGCTTTAGCCCAGGAGTTCAAAACCAGCCTGGGCAACAATGTGAGATCCTGTCTCTACAAAAAAAAAAAAATGTAAAAATAAGCCGTGAATGGTGGTGAGCACCTATAGTCCTAGATACTCGGGAGGTTGACATGGGAGGATCGCTTGAGTCCAAGAGGTCAAGGCTGCAGTGAGCTATGATCATGCCACTGTGCTCCAGCCTGAGCAAGAGAGCAAGACCTGGTCTCAAAATCAAAGGGAAACAGAAAATAAAGACAGCAAATGCCACAGCAAGATGTAACTGATGTCAACACCAATGGGAACGTAAGCAGAATGTCCTGGCAGCTGAGGTAATAACTGCCTCTCATCAGGAGCAGCCCAGCCCCTGTAGATTATCTGCTTCTTCCCAAGGATCCCACTCCGGAACCCGACTAGTTCTTCCTTAATGCCATTTAAACTTGGAATTCTTTTCTCGGCTAGGGTTAATCAGATGAATCTGTGCCAATTAAGGTATTAATCTCAGATTCTGGCTTATTCTATGATTCTTTCAGCTAACTTAATTCCTAGAAAGAGGTAGATGAAAGCTTCAATCACCTCAATAGCTACATCAGAGGAGGGAAGAGAAAGAGCAGAGTGTTTGAGACTTGCAGAGGGAGTGGGAACTCTAGACAGCCCTAAAGTTGCACCACAGAGAGGGCTGCACCCAAAGCGACCTGTCAGATTGTGATTCCAACAAGGAGGACCTTACCTCTGAGAGGAAAGTTCTCGGTACAGTCCAATTTGCTAGGAGAGACCTTGAATCTAATGTTGTTATTGCACAAATATTATTAAATCAACTCTACCTACAAACCAGAACATTTTCATTTGTCAATAGCTTGATCTGTTTGTATAATGTGACTCATTAATCTTTTTCCCTGAACTAATCTTAGGTTGCAAAATAATTCCATCTCCCAGATTCCAGTCCAATCTTCAAGCTATAACTAGCTTTCTAAAGATTTCCTTTACTGTAATGAACTCTTTCTTTGCTGACGTCACCTGCTACATAAGCAGCAAGATCAATATGAAATAATGACTTGGATTTATAGCATATCTGAAAATAACACATAGGGCAAGGACAATTGTTGAACAGTAAGGTATGCCAGCCATGTTCACATCCATTATTTAATTTCTACGATACTTGATGATATGTGTATTATATCCCCACTTAAGAGAAATAAAGAGAAATTCAGAGAGGTTAAGTGACTTTCTAAAGGTCACACAGCTAGCAAGTGGTGAAACCAGGGTTTAAATTCAGGTCTGTCTGACATCAGAACTTACATGTATTCCTTTACATCCCATTCCACATGCAATTTAAAGCCAGAAGAACTAAATAAGAATCTGTCATTTTCACTAAAGATAAAACTGGAATAAATGACTCAAGTTTCAAAAGTTGGCAAGCTTTCTCTAAATAATAATGCCTATGAGACACAGGATACGTAACCACAGGATGTCTTTGGGAAATTAGAATAGATTAGAAAGCTGTAAGGAAGTTTTCATCATGAGATCTGCCTAAAAGCAGAGATCAGATTAAAGCAACATGCTTCTACAGTTCAAGTCTGATACCTGCCTTTCTACCTCTGTCTACTATTGTAAGACTCTGCAAAGTCATCAAGCGAGCACTCTCTAAATGAACTTCTACGTGTTCCCAATGGTGCCAATTAATCTAAACCTAAGGAATTGCAGTGAACAGTAGCAGCAGCAGATCCTGAAAACTTGGACAGGTTGAAGTCACTGAATTTCCTCATCCTTTTGCAGTGAAAAGAGAAATACAAACAAAAATTACTGTCAGTACTC
Source organism: Callithrix jacchus (assembly GCF_049354715.1). Classification (NCBI taxonomy): domain Eukaryota; kingdom Metazoa; phylum Chordata; class Mammalia; order Primates; family Cebidae; genus Callithrix; species Callithrix jacchus. The sequence continues at coordinate 23,998,891 of NC_133508.1, read as the reverse complement.
ACTACTGGGGCAAGGAGACTGACCATCCAGGCCTCCTGACAACTCTCAACCACTCTCCATTTTTAAGAAAGATGTCAATAAATGAGAAATAGCCTGGTTTTTGTCCATGTCCCGATTCTCTGCATGCACCATTCATTGCTGCTCTCATGCTCATTCCATTAGTTTAGGCATCAAATCATAAATGTAACTGAGATGGTCTTTTGCTGTAGGTTCAGTAACATGCTATCACAACTCCTTAGTTTTAAACAATATATCATTCTCACCAGTAAGAGGATAATAAGGCTTAATAGCAAAAGCCATATGCCTGAAACCACAATTTGTCTCTTTCCTTACCACATACAAGCAGATGGCCCAGGCCTACTAGGATGATTCAAACTTAATACGTGATTCTGAGTCATTTCCTTAGACACTTCCTCAGATGAGCAGAGGGGGATCTAGCTTGAACCTAAACTGTAGTCAGCTTAAGAGTCAGGCTTTCTGGTGGTATCTAGAAGCCCTCAATGGGACCCTAGAAGTCTATTTATGGAACCAAGATGGAAGGGACTGGAAATCAGGTACACAAGCTTGGTTCAAGGTCAAGGCCCCAAGCACATTGGCCAACTGAAGAGTAAAAAAAACGTTGAGCCTAACACTAAGCCCATCCAGCCACTCAATCCCATGTAGACAAGAGTGTGTCTAGAGCCCAAGGCAGCACTGCTCTGGCTAGATAAAAGTATTACACAATGTTTGGGTATAAGGGGAAAGATTCTCCCGACTTTGGTAGAGAATACAACATCTTCTGCAGCATCAGTGAAACAGCAGGTAGAGAGTCCATGTGGCTTGACTAAAGGGTACCCCAACTCTGTGCTTTAGTGCCGGGGTGGGCATCAAAGAATAGTGTAGCAGGTCACCGTGAGAGAGGCTTAGCAGGAGAGGGAGAGATATCAGGCTCTGCAAGGACCCTAAGAGGACTCTGCTTGAAAATCCACTAAGATTCTCCTGAAGGTTTCCTAAGATATTTGAGAAGGACATCAAAGAGAGATATCAGGGATCCTACAAGAGTTTGGGTGTGCAGAGGAGAGACATATCACTGACTACTGTTACCATCACTTTGGTTTAAGCATTTAGGTGGCCTAGGAAATCTAGGTTACAACTTGCTGTGCTGACGGCTAAGATAATGGAAGGATACAACTGCAGCCAAACCTTGAAGAAAGGCCAGGCACAGGGCTGACACCTGTAATCCCGGTACTTTGGGAGGCTGAGAGGCAGGAGAATTGCTTGAGTCCAGGAGTTCAAGACCAGCCTGGGCAACCTACAAAAAAGTTTAAAAAGTACCCAGCTTTTGTGGCAAGTACGTGTAGTTCCAACTACTTGGAAGGCTGAGGCAGGAGGATTACTTGAGCCCAGAAGGTCAAGGCTGCAGTGAGCCATGATTGTGCTCCAGCCTGGGTGACAGAGTGAGACCCCATCCCCCACCACTCCCTGCCCCCCAGAAAAGGAAAGCCATGGAGAAAGAGGAAGCTGTGTGATCAGCTATTATTTCAAGAATAACTATTGACTTCAACTTGAGATAGTACAATTAAACTATTTATTGTGCTTTTCCCTACCTTATTAAAATAGCGTTTTGCAACTGTAAGTTAGCAGCTCTGCTGGTTTCAAATCCAATAGTTTCACATATTTTTGGTCAAAATGCCAAATTCTTTTACAAAACAATTTATGGACCATCTACCTTTTTATTGCCATTCCAAAAAAGTCACCAATATTAATGGTGCAATATTTGGTGTGTACATCTCCATCTTCATTTCTCATAAACATCTTAGGCAGAATGGATCTAAGCAGATCTCATTTTTTGATCAAATTCTATACTTCCCTCTACAGTTTCTACTTCAGTAAATGATATTCCTATACATTGATAACAATTAAAATGTTAATTCCAGATGGAGTATCTATCTTCCTTTGAATTAAAATACAGCTATAAATTCAATGAAAATACAGAAAAACTCAATGTTATAAAGGTAACATAATATTTCTTCAAAAATTAATCTCTAGGCCAGACACCGTGGCTCATGCCTGTAATCCTAGCACTTTGGGAGGCCGAGGCAGGTGGATCATGAGGTCAGGAGTTTGAGACCGGCTTGGCCAACTTGGTGAAACCCCATTTCTACTAAAAAATAAAAAAATTGGCCAGGCATGGTGGAATATGCCTGCAATCTCAGCTACTAGGAAGGCTGAGGCAGGAGAATTGCTTGAACTCGGGAGGCAGAGGTTGCATTGAGCCGAAATCATGCCACTGAACTCCAGCCTGGGTGACAGAGCGAGACTCAAACAAAACAACCCTCTAACTTCAATGAAGTTCCAATCAAAATTTAACCAGTATCTTGATGAAACTTGACAAGCCAATTTAAAAATTAAAATGGAAGAGGAAATGTGAATAAATCAAGATAATCTTAGGAAAAAAATGAGGGAAGACTTGCCCTACTAGATAGCGAAACTATACCGAAGAGGTCCAGGCATGGTGACTCATGACTGTAATCCCAGCACTTTGCAAAGCTGAGGTAGGAGGATTGCTTCAGCCCAGGAGTTCAGGGCTGCAGTGAGCTATGATCAGGCCATTGTACACCAGCCTGAGCAACAGAGTGAGACCCTATCTCCATAAAAAGTTAGAATCCTTAAATCAGTGGGGTAGAGGCTCAAAAATAAAGAAGTAAAGCCCAGAAAGAGATCCATACATATGGATGATGGAGACATTTTAGGTTGGTGAAAAACGATGGACTGAATCTTCAGTAGACAATACCAGTGCAGCTGGCTATCCTTTTTTAAAAGATAAATTTACATGTAACTATTTACCCAGTTGATAGAAATCAATGAATTCCAGATGGATTAAAGATCTAACTGTGAAATACAAAGCTGTACAACATAGATGAAACTCAAAAATATTAAGTGAAAGAAGCCAGTTACAAAAGACCACATGCGACTCCATTTATATGGTATATTCGGAACAAGCAAACATAAGAAACAAAAATCAGATTGGTGGTTGCATGGTAGGTTGGGGAAGGTCACAGTGTGGACATAAAATGTCAAGTTTCTGCAAATGGGTATGAGGGTTCTTTGAGGATCAATGAAAATTCTCTAAAATTGATCGTGGTGATGGCTGCAAATTCTAAGAATATACTAAAAATCATTGAATGGTACACTTCAAATCAATGAATCGTGTGACATATGACTTACATTTCAATAAAGCTATTAAACGATATATAAAGCTAAAAAATTCAAAAATATAAGAGAATGTGTTTACTACCTTGTACTAAAAAATGCACTCACAGACCCAAAAAATGTGTTAATAAATATTACTTCATGAAACTTTGAAAACTATACAAGGGACCTTATCCAAAAGTTAAAAATCAAACAACAAACTAGAAAAAATATTAGCAACATATACAAAAGAAAAATAATTGGTATATGGATGTACATTCACACATGTACAAACATATGTATAAAATAAACTATAAGTCAATAAGAAATGGACAACCTAATAGGAAATTGGCAATAGCTATGAATGGGACATTCAGGTTTATGAATTATTCGATCTCATTATTAATTTAAAATATGACTGGGAGTGGTGGCTCACGGCTGTAATCCCCATACTTTGGGAGGCTGAGGCAGGAGGATTGCTTGAGCGGAGCTCAAGACCAGCCTGGGCAACATGGCAAGACCCCATCTCTATAAAAAAATTAAAAATTATCTAGGCATGGTGGTGCACATCTCTGGTCCCAGCTACTTGGGAAGCTGAGGAGAAGGACTGCTTCAACACAGGAGATAAAGTTGCAGTGAGTTGTGTTTGCACCACTGCACTCCATTGGGAGACAAAGTGAGACCCTGTCTCAAATAATAGTAATAATAATAATTTAAAATACAACTTAAAACAACCTTTCTTTTACCCATCAAATTAGCAAAATTATTTTAGACTGATATTATCATATTGGCAAGACTGTCTAAAAAATGAGCATTCTCCTGCATTGTTGTTGAAATGTGAATTATTTGTAACACCTGTTGGAAGACAATTGTGCAGTTATCCATTAAAGCTTCATTTGTGCATACCGTTTGCTCCAGCAATTTCTCTCTAGTTATTTGTTCCTGAGACATATTCATACATGCACATAGGAGCATGTAAAGAATTTTAACTGGGACTGGGCGGAGTGGCTCACACCTGTAATCCCAGCACTCTGGGAGGCCAAGGCAGGCAGATCACCATGTCAAGAGATTGAGACCATCCTGGCCAACAGAGTGAAGCTCATCTCTACTAAAAATACAAAAATTAGCTAGGCATGGTGGCACGTGCCTGTAGTCCCAGCTACTTGGGAGGCTGAGGCAGGAGAATCGCTTGATCCTGAGGAGGCAGAGGTTGCAGTGAGCCAAGATCGTGACACTGCACCCCAGAGTGAGACCTCTGTCTCAAAAAAAAAAAAAAAAAAAGAATTTTATCTGGAACATTACTTATGAAACTGAACATTATAAAATATTTTAATGCCCTAATTTAGAATGTGGTTAAATCATGGAATATCTATGTACAAGAGCTTCAAAGGATGGGGTAGATCTGTGTTTACTGACATAGGAATTAATAGCGGTGGTTATCTGTTTTTGAAGAGATTGGTGGTACCAATAATTTTTCTATATCTGTGTAGTTTTTTTACCAGAAAATTTTATATAACTTGTATAATTAAAAATAAATGAAACAAGAATATACAAAATGCTAGTAAGGAACATTTTTGAGAAAACTATCAAAACCACACTTTGCATTGGTGTCAAGCAGAGATGAGCAACTGTTTTTAAAGAGGACCAATTTAGTTAAAATAACAGTGTTTAAGGAGCCTGTGATCTTGCTTCTTTAGAATTTACCTTGTAGGACAAACAAAAAAAAGTGCGCATGTATACACACACATACACACACACAAAGTGTGGCCATAAGAATATCTATTCCAGAATGTTTTAATTTTAAAAACAGATACCAAATAAGGTTTCACTTGTGAGGAGTGGATATATAAATTATTACAGGCATATTGAATAAAACTATCTATAACCATCAAAAAGATGATGAAGACTTACATTTTTGACTTGGAAAATGTCTTACAACATGTAGTCTAGCAAATAAATCAGGTAAGAGAATAGCATGTATATTAGTCAAGGTTCCTACAGGGACAGGACTAATAAGACAGATGTACATATGAAGGGGAGTTTAGTAAGAAGTATTGACTCACATGATCACAAGGTGAAGCCCCACAATAGGCCATCTGCAAGCTGAGGAGCAAGGAAGCTTCAAAAGTAGGGGAGCCAATGGTACAGCCTTCAGTCTGTGGCCTAAGGTCTGAGAGCCCCTGGCAAACCACTGGTGTAAGTCCAAGAGTAAAAGCTGAAGAACTTCGAGTTCAGTGTTCCAAGGCAGGAACCATCCAGCATGAGAGAAGGATGAATGCTGGAAGACTCAGCCAGTCAAGTTCTTCCAACTTCAGCCTGCTTTATTCTGGCCACGCTGGCAGCTGATTTGATGGTGCCCACCCAGATTGAGGGTGGTTCTGCCTCTCCCAGTCCACTGACTCAAATGTTAATCTCCTCTGGCAACACTCTCTCAGACACACCCAGCAACAATACTTTGCATCCTTCAATCCAATCAAGTAATACTCAATATTTACCATCACAGCATGGGTATACTTTGATTCTATTTACTTTAAAAAATGATTTCCATATTTTTGTGAACTTACATACATAGAAAGGTATCACAAGGGATGTTTAATCAAATGTTGATTTGGTCATTAATATAATAAAAATAATTTATTTAAATTCTCATAAAAAATTTAATTTGTATTAAGATAATATATAATATATAATAATTATTTCATTTGATTCTCATTCTTTAACTTGAGAACTATCATTCTCTTCAATTTTTTAAATAAGAAATTAAAGATTAAAAATGTACAAAGATTGAACAGCTAGTAAAAGATTAAAATCTGTCTCGTCCTGAAGCCCCTGATTTTTTTTGTTTTGTTTTGAGATGGAGTTTCACTCTTGTTACCCAGGCTGGAGTGCAATGGCGCGATCTCAGCTCACTGCAACCTCTGCCTCCTGGGTTCAGGCAATTCTCCTGCCTCAGCCTCCTGAATAGCTGGGATTACAGGCACGCACCACCATGCCCAGCTAATTTTTTGTATTTTTAGTAGAGACGGGGTTTCACCATGTTGACCAGGATGGTCTCGATCTCTTGACCTCGTGATCCACCCGCCTCCGCCTCCCAAAGTGCTGGGATTACAGGCTTGAGCCACCGCGCCCAGCCTGAAGCCTCTGGTTTTAACTACCACCTATTCTAGTTCTCTATCATTTTCTTATAAACAGTTAATATAAATACTTCATTGGTTCATGGTTATTACATGGCTTTTAAGCCTAATGGTTGCCGAATCCAAGGGAGTTACCAAGAACAAACCGTACACAGGGGAAGATCGTGAAGACCTTTGCCTTTCTAAAGCGTGAGACCTCTTTAGAAAGGAGCCAACTGAAAATAGAGCCCTTGGTCTTTTCTTTTTCCTGGCAGACTCTGTTTCCACCAAGGCCTGGGGAGACTGTCTAACTAACAGTCTGCTTTGAAAAGCAATTCGAACAAGGCTGCATACATAACACACAAATACACACACACACACACACACACACACACACACACACACAGAGGCATCTTTTATGGCCTTTTTGTGAAAAAAAATTCACAAAATTCACAATTACTATTTTTTTCTTTTATTTTTTTTCTCTGTGTGTAAAGGGGATATAGGTCAATGATTATCACCAAAAACTGGGAAAACTGAAGATCTACCCTCTTAGCAAATTTCAAGCATACCATACAGTATTATTAACTATGTATACATATAGAAAGCCATCAAGTTGTACATCTTGTCAATTAAACTTCAATAAAGATGGGGAGGGGGGAAGAATCTTTGAACCTATTTAAGAACTGCTTAAAATATTTTTTAAGTGTGGCATATGTCTTCAACAGATATTAAGAAGAATGTATTTGAGGGTCTACTTAAAACTTTTAGTTGTAATTTAACATAATTTGAATACCTATAATGATGTATTTTGGGGGTCTACTTAAAACAATTCAAATTGTAATTTAAGACAATCCTAATAAACATATTGCCTGTCTACTCTTGTATTATTGGACGAGTACCTTGAAGTTGGAGTTTCTGTCACTAGGATGTATCCTATG